>NC_090653.1:129281217-129581217 GCF_040937935.1 Hyperolius riggenbachi | reverse complement strand
GGGAAGCAGAGGGGGCGTAATCACAGCTAATATCTTCCTTGTGGACAGATGTGTAAAAACACAAACCGGTAGTGGCGCCTCCAGTGTCCATTAATGCAGACCACAGGCATGTGGGAGATGGAATTTTCATACACAGAAAGAAAAGAACATTATTAGGTATATTGTAAAAGGGACGTGTTCTAAAGTGGATGCTTTTTTTTGAATCATGCATTGGTCGTCAGTGGGAGACTGTACAGCTGATGAAACTTGCTCAGGCCTGGAACCTAGAGCATTCTTCTGAGCATGTAGGGAGCGCTTTCAATTGCTAGCGATTTCCATAAATTAGTGATGGGTCGTTCGCGACAAGAGCTGGCTCTCAGTTTTAAAAGAGCCGATGCCTCAGCTGCCCTACACAGCTCTGCTTTGCTATGTAATAAAGGGCACTGAGGCATGCTGGGAGATGTAGTCCTGTACTTGCAGCTTGTAGGAGTGTATGGGGCAGAGCAGTAGCAGGAGGAATTGCTCCAGTCAGAGAAGCAGTCTGGAGTTGTCATGGAGACGGGGGCGGGGCTTTTACTCCGATTCTGAGTGGTGTCCAGTGATATTTAATGAAGAGCTCTTTAATGGGAGCCAATTCAGAAGAGCCGATTCTCTGAGAAGAGCCGGAATTCCCATCACTACCATAAATGCTCTGACAATGTAAATGGATGGGACAGATTCCACTAGAGCGATTGTGATTAAGGAAATTGCAGGAGCGTTTCCATTCTAATGAATTGTATAGGAGCAGGGAAATTTCTCACAAAATCACTTGCAAAATGCTACCACAAATCACTAGCGAATGTGATTTGTGCATTCTAGTGGGTTCCATGCCTTAGGCATTAAGGATCTGTCATATTGAATATTTAACCTTGAGGTTGTCCTTACTGTGTGTGTGAAGCGCCGCTGTCAATCAAGCCCACATACGCGGGGTGCTGCTCAGGTGCAAAACTGCCTGCACAGTATGCTGCAGACAACGTGGACTTGATTGACAGCAGGGCTCATGCAGGTGTAGTAGAGGAGGTCGGTCCCTGCACGGCGGGGACCCCGGGCTGGCAGCTGCGAGCGGAGCGGTCAGCGTGGGACATGACCGCTGGAGGAAGCCCTGGGGTAAGTATATATCATGGGGAGGCACGATTTGCTTGATGCTTCTTTTAACGACCCCCTTCATGCCCAAGCATGATTGACTGCAGCATGCTACTGTAAACCTCCACCTACCAATTGAAGCTGATTGTTGTCACTTCACCCCCCTCCATAGCAACATAAGGCATCGCTAGCCCCAAGGCTAAGGATGTGTCTACAGAATCGTTGCCTGAATTGTCACCTGAGCGATCGTTTCCAAATCCCAGATGGGCAACAATTCCAATGCAGGGACCCGCTAAGCATATTTGACATAGTCTTATTGAATATGTCTTTGTACAATGCTTTGATGTAATTTTCAAGTTGTGTTCCACTGTTCTGGAATATTTCCTTATTGCCTCAATAAAATTGTTAAAGGCAAAAAAGAATATATCTTTGTGGCACCTAGCCATTTTATACAAGCGTAACTGTGCTGTGTGTATGAATACATTCTGCTACTGTGCAGGTGGAGACCGTAGTCCTACAGGCACAGTATAATCATGGTAGTACATGAATAGAAGCAAGCTATAAATGAGAAGAGGTTTTCAGGCAGCATTGGTGGGGTCAAGGACAATCTGGGAAATGCCTGTAGCCCACTTAGATTAGTATTTGGTTTTGACTTTTTTATTTTTTTTACTCGTCAAGTTTGTTTGAACATCACTTTCACGTCATTTCTTTATAAATAGGCTCCATAGTGATGATCGCTCTGCTTCAGCAACCAGCGGTAAGATTGCAGTGCACAAGAAGCCAGTATCGGTACTAAAGCCGGGGTAGGACCGCTCATTAACATAATGGCACCACACACATTACTGGGATAACGTGTAGCACTAATGGGTTAATGGTGGTGCTTCCCCTGCCTTAGTAGCAATAACATTTTTGTGCACTGTATGTGCACAGCAATTGTACCGCTAGTTAGTGAATCAGGGCCGATCTCTGTAAACATCTTCCATGGGGGTATGCGGAAGAGGAATCCGGAAGCCTGCAGGAGACAAGCGGAGGCCACGGACAGGTAATGTATACTTTACACGGGGCACATTACACAGCGGCAAGGCGGCAGATGGTTTTGTCGAGTCTGTCCTGAAATTGGTCGCTTTGTTGGTCAAGCATGCACTTGGTGGCACAGATTTTCATCCAATTTCATAATAATCAAATTGGATGGTCAATAGGTTGCTAAGTCGCATGATGTTTGGCCACCTTTACAAATCTATCAGTTGATCAGACTGATCACATGCTTCTCCGTGACTTCTCCTAGGCAGGGCCATCCCTAATAATTACTATGTAATAAAAAGACAGTGACGTCTGTAGTAGATCATTTGTTTATAGCTTGTAGTTTCCTTCTGTGCCCCTAAAACGTGCTGATAATTTAATGGCTCCCCCCCACCATTACCATAAAAAAACTTGGCTTTAGGGCCCATTCACACTTTGTGTGATTTTTCAGCGGAAAAATCACTGAACACTGCGGCGATTTTTCCGCGATTGTGTTTAGCGCTTCTATAGCACTGAAATGCAATAGCTGGGAAATGGCCTGAAAATGGTGCAGTTGATGCGTTTGCGTTGCACGATTTTGGGCGATTAGCGCAAATCACCCAAGTAAGATCAGGCCCATAGGATTTTATTACACTAGCACTTTCAAAAGCGCTAGCGTTTGAGCATTTTGCCGAAATCGCCGGCAAACTAGTGTGAATGGGCCCTAATGCTACATACACACTTGAGATAAAAGTCTCCGGAAAAGGCAAGATCACATACCAATTTTACCCCTTCCGTATAGTATGAGAGCATACTCCACACAGTCTATTCTATGGAGCTGAACTCCCCATCAGATAAAATCTTTGCAAGATGCTGCACACAAAGATGCTGTACACATTGAATAGACCAGTATCTGCAAAAGATCTGTTCTTGCAAAAGATCCGTTCCTGCAAAATGCATTCATAGTCTATCTGCAGATCTCATACACACCTTGTTTAACAGACAAGGCTCTCATACTACATGGAAGGGGGTAAAATTGGTCTGTGATCTTGCCTTTTCCAAAGACTTTTATCTCAAGTGTGTATGTAGAGTACAGTATGTCTAAGCAGTGTTCCCCACTGTCCTCAAGACCCACCAACAGTACATGTTTTGCTAAAATCCACACAGGTAGTTAATCAGCTCTGCTGAGACACTAATTACCTCACATGTTGTGGCTTTCTGCAAAACATGTAGTGTTGGTGGGCCTTGACCACAGGGTTGGGGAGCTCTGGTCTAAAGCTAGGCACACACATCAGATAAAAGTCTTTGGAAAATAAAAGATCACAGACCAATTTTACCCCCTTCCATGTAGTATGAGAGCATACTCTACACAGTCTATACTATTGAACTGAACTCCCCATCAGAAAAAAAATGTTTACAAGATGCTGCACACAAAGATGCTGTACACATGCAAAAGATCCTTATCTGCAAAAGATCTGTTCCTGCAAAAATTCAGTTTCTGCAAATTGCATTCATAGGGCTCTATTCATAAAAAAATTGTGGCGAAAAAACTCCTGGAGGGAAAATACCGCAGCGGTATTTTAGACTTCTGGGTGGTCATTCATAAAAATCTAGCCAGCTGCGATGCAAGTGCGGAGATCTCCCACTGAAGGCTGGCAGTAAGCTGTCGGAAGGCATGCGGAAACACTTAAAGGGATACTGTAGGGGGGTCGGGGGAAAATGAGCTGAACTTACCCGGGGCTTCTAATGGTCCCCCGCAGACATCCTGTGCCCGCGCAGCCGCTCACCGATGCTCCGGCCCCACCTCCGGTTCACTTCTGGAATTTCTGACTTTAAAGTCAGAAAACCACTGTGCCTGCGTTGCCGTGTCCTCGATCCTGCTGATGTCATCAAGAGCGCACAGCGCAGGCCCAGTATGGTCTGTGTCTGCGCAGTACACTCCTGGTGACATCAGCGGGAGCGAGGACACGGCAGCGCAGGCGCAGTGGTTTTCTGACTTTAAAGTCAGAAATTCCAGAAGTGAACCGGAGGCGGGGCCGGAGCATTGGGGAGTGGCTGCGCCAACACAGGATGTCTGCGGGGGACCATTAGAAGCCCCGGGTAAGTTCAGCTCATTTTCCCCCGACCCCCCCTACAGTATCCCTTTAAGCCGGCAGAGTCCCTCCGTGCGCTGCTCTCTCTGGGAGGTCTGTCCCATTCACTTGTATGTAATCCGCAGGCTTCTCGCTAAATCAGAGGAAGCGGTATTTCCCGTCCACATACCGCTTCCTCTAATCTTTATCAATGGCCATTTTGTTACTTTTTTCTAGATAAATCTAGAGAAACACTGCAGAAGGCGGAAATTTCTCGCTCTGCTGGGGGATTGTAGATTTTCATGCGGGAACAGCTTTTATGAATGCCCACTTTGCTAAATGGTCGGGAAAGTCCGCTGTTTTGAGTGGAAAACCTGCGGTAAAGTTTTATGAATAGAGCCCATAGTCTATGATATCTGCAGATCTCATACACACCTTGTTTAACAGACATTCATCTGCAGATCAGACCATCATCTGAAGATCCATCCTGGTGGATCTGATCTGCAGATGACTGTCCGTTAAACAAGGTGTGTACGAGATCTGCAGATATAGAAAATGAATGCATTTTGCAGGACCTGATTTTTTGCAGGAACTGATCTTTTGCAGATAGGGATCTTTTGCATGTGTACAGCATCTTGCAAAGATTTTTATCTGATGAGGAGTTCAGCTCAGTAGAATAGACTGTGTAGAGTATGGCTCTCATACTACATGGAAGGGGTGGTAAAATTGGTCTGTGATCTTTCATTTTCCAAAGCCTTTTTTTTTTTTTCAACTAATGTGTGTACCCACCTTTAGGGCTCTTTCACACTAGAGGCTGCGGTAGAAAAGGCTGAAAGTCAGCCTTTTGCTTAACGCCAATACATAGCGTTTTCAAAGCGTTTTCAAAGCCTTTTGAAAGAGTTTTACAGCCCATATGAAAACATCCTTTTTTTTTTCTTCTATAAAAATAAGTGAACAAGATAGCTGTAAAACGCTTTGAAAACGCTGAAGTTGGCGTTTTCCATTGACTATCATTGAAACGCCAACAGCCAACTTCGGCTGTTAACAGCCCTGAAAAAGCTCCTGGGAGCGTTGAAACGCAACGCTCCAAAACGCCGAGTTAGATGTGAAAGGTAAAATGAAAGTCTATGGACTTTCTTTTACCTAGCAAAACGCCAACTTCGGCCGTGGCGTTAAAACGCCAAAAAATCCCTCTGGTGTGAAAGGGCCCTTAGGGATGGACATCATCAATGTCTATGGTAAGAATTAGGTTGTGAGCTCTTCTGATGGAAGATACATAACATTTGATGATCATTAAACGAATGCTGCATACACACTGGCGACTATGGTAGTTTGAAACAGCTCATTAACGATCGTTCCGCCGACAATCGGGGAAAGAACTTTACCCAACGATCATTAACACGAACGACAAAAGAACGACATCGGGAAGATGGAAATATCCAACCTGACGGATCATATCTACCGACAATCGTTACAAAACTATAGTGTGTACAGACATCGGCCGAGAACGATCGTTACAAGGGCCAATGCGCCTGCGTTGAATTCTGCCCAGCTTCAGTACTTCCTTAGTAGCGCGGCCGTAAAGATTGTTACATTGCTCATTTCAATTAAACTTTGTTTTCGAGTTAACAATCATATATTTGTATCTATTGTAACTCCATGTCAGTGTTTTTTTTTATTTTATATAAATATGTACGCAACATTTCCTTCTGATCGTTCTTTTCTGCGAGAACTATCGTTAAAATGTGTATGATGATCGCTGCATCCCATCGTTGCATTCCAATCTTTCCAGTATCGTTCGTCTGGTAACTATCGTTCTTTGCAAACGATAGTTATCGCAAGTGTGTACGAAGCATTAGTAAAGTTCAGTGGGAAATGTCTGCAGTTGAAGAATAAACAGTAATAATAATTTTAATAACATAAATATTACAACTATTTTGTATAAAACCTAGAAACTCTGTAATGTAAAAAAAAAAAAAACCTCTGGGGGATACTTTCTCAGGAGGGGGAAACCTCAGGGTCCCAATGAGGCTTCCCCAACCTTTGAAGCCTGCAGGAATCCAGTGCTGGCTCCCCCGAATCCTCCCCCGACAAGCTTGAGAATAGAAGAATTATTTACCTATTTGGGATCCTGCGCAGGCGCACCAGCGGCTTTGCGTACGGGTAAGGTGGAAATAGCCGAGCCCAATCGTATACGCTCTACTGCGCAGGCACAAAGGACTTGTGCCTGTGCACTAGAGCGGATACGATGGGGTCCGGTTATTTCCGCCTTACCCGAGTGAAGAGCTGCTAGTGTGCCTATGCAGGATTGTGGTAGGTAAAGATTTACCTCGCTGCACTTCAGGGGGGGTTTGACAGTGCTTGATTGCCGGGACATCGGAGGACGGGGAAGCCTCGTTAGGATTCGGAGGCTTCCACCTCCCGAGGTAAGTATCCCCCGGCGGGATTTTATTACATTACAGATCCTCTTTAAAGTGCTGCACTTCCTAGTGCTGCCAGTAGAGGGAGGCAGCAGTCCTGCTGTAGCAAGCGCAGATGCCAAGTACAGTACAGTACAGTACTGTATATTTATTATTTTATCTATTTATTATATTAATAAAGCACCAACATATCATGCAGCGGTGGACAATAAACGCATATAATGCTACAGGGGATGGCAGACATAACGTAACAAGGTTATATAAAACATAGGACAAAGTTATACAAGGCAAACAGTATACATGATCATGGGATTTGGGGCTGGTTAGGTAGGTCCAGTAAGTCAAGTAAGAGCCGGTCATAGGAAAGGAGCACAATAAGCACAGTGGCGTAGTGGTTAGCACTCTCTCCTTGCAGCGCTGGGTCCCCGGTTCTAATCCCAGTCGCCCCCCAGTCAGGGCACTATCTGCACGGTTTCTATGTTCTCCCTGTGTCTGTGTGGATTTCCTCCCACATTCTAAAAACATACAGAAAAGTTAATTGACTCTTCCCTAATTGGTCCTAGACTACAATACATACACTACATGATACATAGACGAATGCCTATGGTAGGATTAGATTGTGAGCCCCTCTGAGGAACAGCTATGTGACTAGACAATATACTCTGTACAGCCCTGCGGAAGATGTCGGTCCTATATAAATACTAAATTATAATAGTGGGGGCACACGATCATGTAGGATACACTAGAGAAGGGAGGACCCTGCCAAAGGCTTACAATCTAACTCAGTAAATTATAAATAATATTGTATTATTATAGTATACATAATCTCTAACCATCTGTCAAAGGAGCTCACAATCTGATCTATGCCATATTTACAATCAACTTTCAAAACTCGGAAAAATTATAAAAAATACCTGATCAGTATGGTAATGGGACATCTAAAGAGAACCTGAGAGGAGAAGCGTCCCAGGTTCCCTACTTACCTGGGGCTTTCTTATGCCCCCTTGAGGCCGCTCATCCCTTGCCATCTCACCGGCTGGCTTCTTTCACCAGCAATAGTGCCCGAAAGCTGACCAAGTTGCACTTTGTCTAGCATGTCTGGCCAGGCGCACTCCCCGTAGCGCTCCTGTCCCTACTGCGCAGGTGCAGAGCAATCCCACCTGGGGAAGCGCACCGGGCCACGCATGCGCGACAAAGCGCCCATGCTTTCGGGCACTATTGCAAGTGACAGAAGCCACCTGGGGAGATGGCAAGGGACGAGTGGCCTCAAGGGGGCTTGAGGAAGCCCCAGGTAAGTATGGTATCTGAGATGCTTCTCCTCTCAGGTACACTTCTAAGGAACCAGAAAACCAGGGCTGTGGAGTCAATACAAAAATCTTCCGACTCCGACTAACATTGGTTCTCGGTGTACCTGTGCAGAATGGGGGGGGGGGGGGGGGTATGGGGGGAGGGGACCCTTCTGTTTAACACCTTGACCAGCTATCACTGCTTTGAATGGGCTCCCCTCTGTTGTGCTACTCTGCCCCCGTTTGACAAAGCAGTGCATGCTCTGTCCACTCACCCTCCCGGTAATTACATGCTCCTGCCCATTCTAAAACGTGTAATGGTTCTGCAGTAGTCTCTATGTTTATGGGCCCGTTTCCACTTGTGCGGTGCGAATCGCCGTGGTAAAAATTCGCATGCGGATGCGAATTTTGCATGCGGTTGTATGCGAATTTTCATGCGAATTCGCATGGATGACGCTGTATGCGAATTTAACCATGGCAGTGCCGGTGCCGGTGTGCTTTTCCATTGATTTGCATGAAAATTCGCATACCAAAGCCACAGGCGATTTCCCTATTAAATACATTAGCGGCGATTCGCATGCATTCCACACGCAGGCGAATTCTGAGGGCTCTGCCGTGCAGAAAAATCCTGCACAGAAAAACGCTCAGGAAAACTGACAAGTGGAAACAGGCCCATTCACTTGTATTGGCTATGCGAATCTGCATGCAGGAAACGCATGCAGATTCGCGATAGTGGAAACGGGCCCTAACAGTACAGTTATTATGTCACCCTATAAGAAATAAAACTATTGCTCCCCCGCACACCCATGGGATTGGGAAGGTGGTAGGCAGCTGAAAGAAGTCCAAAGCCAGGCCCTCTTGGCCAGGGCTTTTCAGCCCTCTCACTAATTTTACCACTTTTATCGTCTGCCTGCACAGTAGAGCGGATGCGATTGGACTTAGCTGTTTTTGCCGGAGCCCGAGCCGAGAGCTGCTACTGTACGTGCGCGAACACCGACAAGCCTTAACTAGGAGATCTTTGGTGGGTCCCAGCACTGGATCCCCTCTACTGAGGAGGAAGGCGGAAGCCTCTTTAGGATCCAGAGGCTTCCACCTTACGAGGCAAGTACCCCCCCTCCCCCGGGGCACTTTTTTTTTGCTTACAGGTACACTTTAAGAAAATGGGGGACTATGGGAGGGGAAAAGCAGAAGTCATTGGTGGGGAAAAGGATTAAAATTAGATTGCTACCCTACAGATTGCTAACATAGGTAGCATTTCCAGTTCCTCCCACACTGCCCCCCACCACCAAAGAGCTGGACAGTCACTCACCACAAAGTTTAGCTCCCCCTCTCTGTGCTGCCCTGCGGAATAGTTCAGACCTCAGATCAGCAGAAACCTGGCTGTAGTGAAGAGGCAGCCAGGCAAACGGTGACTACGCATATACTTCAAATACAGGAAGTGAGCAGTGATGTTACTTACTATATTTGAAGCATACATGCCGTCACTGTGCACTGTTAGCCTTGCTGTCTGTTTACCGCTGATTTGAGGCCTGAAGTATGCCACAAGGCAGCACGGTGAGGAGCAAACGAGGGGGAGCCGAACCTTGTGGAGACAGGATGGGACCAGGACAAGGGGCAGGCGGGCAATTAAGTGACAGGCAAACACATGGCCAACAGCAAAGTACCAACGTTGAAAAAAAGCACTGCTCTAGGCCACTGATGCTGGCTTTATGTCTTGTTTACACTAGCATTTGTGCAAAATAAGTGTAGAAACACATTTAGTATGTAGTGTTTTTTCAAACATTTAAAATGCAGTCACAATCCATCTTAAAGAGACTCTGAAGCGAGAATAAATCTCGCTTCAGAGCTCATAGTTAGCAGTGCATGTGTGCCCCTGCTAAACCGCCGCTATCCCGCGGCTAAACGGGGGTCCCTTCACCCCCAAACCCACCCCTGCATACCTTGGTCGCAAACTTGGTCGTGATTTATTTCTTCCTGGAGGCAGGGCTAACGGCTGCAGCCCTGCCTCCAGTCGCGTCTATCAGCGGCGCATCGCCGCCTCTCCGCCGCCCCTCTCAGTGAAGGAAGACTGAGAGGGGTGGGGGAGAGGCGGAGATACGCGCTGACAGACGCCCGTGGGGCAGGGCTGCGGCGGTTAGCCCTGCCTCTACGCGGAAGAGGGAATGCGCTGCACGGAGGGGGATTTGGGGGTGAAGGGACCCCCGTTTAGCGGCGCGATAGCGGCGGTTTAGCAGGGGCACACATGCCCCTGCTATCTATGAGGTCTGAAGCGAGATTTATTCTCGCTTCAGACTCTCTTTAACCAGGCTCTTAGCTGCTCTCACCACTACCTCTGCAGTGATCTCCACAGCTAAGGCTGGTATACTGGTATGAATTGAGCGCATAAACTCAGACTGAATGCTACAAGTTTCATTTTTCTGATCCTTGCCACCCTCTAATCACTGCATGGTCCCATTTGTTTCACAATGTGCATTCTGAGGAGCAATAATCCTCTGGTGAGGTTCTGAAGACCTTCCAGAGAGAAAAAAAAAAACAACCAAAGAAACCACAGGAGCCTCTTATGTTGTTGTATCTCAAGATGATGGGTGTGAATAATTTATATAAATATTACGCACAGCCAGCAACCACAGTATCAAGCAGGTGAGGAAATCCTTTCCTTACTCGGGCCTTTGGAATCTTCTATGGCAATTGGGTCGCTCCCTTGGAAAATGTGTGGGTTAAGGCCCATACACACGTCGGACTTTTGCGAACGACCGGTCGTTTGAACGTCCCGTTGTTCAGTCGTCCGCACGCCAAATCGGGCGTGTGTACAGACTGTCGTTCGGGTGATAAGGCTCCGCTGGGCGGATCGCTCAAGAAGATAAAAAATAATAATTAAAATACTTTTGGGGAGTGGGGATATGACTGGGAGGTAAGAGGAGCCCCAAAAAGGAAGATGACTCAACTGTATGGAGTAAATTAGGAATTAAAAGGGCTTAACTGAAGGCAGTAAACAACTAATTATGATGATTTCAATTATCTTTTATCACTGAAAGCAAAGCGTTTCACAGGTCGCTGCCTCCTTCATCAGGTTAATACAGTGTCCTTGCAAATGAATAATCCATCAGTAGACGCTCCTAGTGGTAAGACCTTTTTTATTCCTAATTTACGCCATCCAGTTTAGTCATCTGTCTTTTTGGGGCACCTATCACCTCCCAGTCATGCTCTTAAGACAATATAAATGTGGATTTAGTCCAGTGCAGTTTAGTGGAAACCGACTGTGGGAAGACTGGTGTGGAATCTGTATTCCAATTTACTTTTTCAGTGTGTTTGTTTTTTTTTCTGGGGTTTTGCGTGCATTTTAATGCGTTTGCGGTTCACATGTACAAAACACATAAGTGTTTTGCATTCTTTTTAAATGCATTTTATGCAACTCACTAGTAAGTCAACAGGAAGCAGAAATACATCATTAAACATGTATTTATTTTTTTTAAAGCCTATAAAAACGCATGTAAAATGCAATACCTCTGTGTCGCCATTGACTTTCATTAGATGCATTTTCCATGCGTTTTTGAAAAATATGCAACAAAACCGTCGTTTTTAAAAACGCATATTACAAAACGCATACACATGCGTTTTTTATGTGGCCCATTGACTAACATTATATGCATAAATGCTGCATTTTTTTACGCAACGCTAGCATTTCTGCTAAGTGTGTTCCCTGTCTCATTTCAATTTTATGCATGCTTTAAACAATTTTTTTTTTCAACTAGCAACATGTTGCATTATAGAATTTTTTTTTGAACAGAGGCGCCAAAATAGGATAAAAGCGTCTAAAAACTGTTTAAAAAGGAGTAAGCGGTGGACTTACCTCCCTCAAAATCAAACAGACAGGGATTCGTTATTTATATCAAAAATAACATTTATTGAACATACACTCCACTTTGCAACGCGTTTCGCGGGCACAGTCCTGCTTCATCAGGCAATAAAAGGAGCAACTCCAAAATGTTTGTAGCGTGGTCGAGCACCGTGCTTGGCCACGCTACAGACATTTTGGAGTTGCTCCTTTTATTGTTTAAAGAGAACCCAAGGCAGGGTTCTTACAACGCAATCCCCATACAGAGGCGGGGTCTGCCTATAGAGCCCAGCCTCTATAGGCTTTGAGACCCCATAAAACACAGCCGCGCTGTCGACACGCAGAGTCTCGCAGCGTGCTGTGTTTATCTCTCTGTCAGTCTCCGCTCTCCCCGCCTCCTGAATCGCTCCGGTCCCCGCCCACGTCCCTTCCCTCGCCGCTGATTGGAGGGAAGGGACGCGGCCGGGGACCGGAGCGATTCAGGAGGCGGGGGAGAGTGGAGACTGACATTAGTGAGGTAAACACAGCCGCACGGCGCGGTTGTGATTAATGGGGTCTCACAGCGTGCAAGGGGGGCTTTGGAGGAAGCTAAATAGCAACAGAGGCTGGGCTCTATAGGTAGACCCAGCCTCTGTATGGGGATTGTGTTATAAGAACCCCGCCTCGGGTTCTCCTTAAAGAGAATCTGTATTGTTAAAATCACACAAAAGTAAACATACCAGTGCGTTAGGGGACATCTCCTATTACCCTCTGTCACAATTTCGCCGCTCCCCGCCGCATTAAAAGTGGTTAAAAACAGTTTTAAAAAGTTTGTTTATAAACAAACAAAATGGCCACCAAAACAGGAAGTAGGTTGATGTACAGTATGTCCACACATAGAAAATACATCCATACACAAGCAGGCTGTATACAGCATTCCTTTTGAATCTCAAGAGATCATTTGTGTGTTTCTTTCCCCCCTGAGGGGGGAGTGCATAGCAGAACCACAACACTGAAGAACTTGGCAGCCTTCCAGACACAGGCTGACAAGTCTGACAAGGGAAAGATACATTGATTTATTACAGAGACTGTGATAGTACAAAGTGCTGCAGTAAGCCAGAACACATTAGAATAGCTTTTGGAACTTGTAGGATGATAAAAAACAGGATGCAATTTTTGTTACGGAGTCTCTTTAATGTTAATGTTTAGTCCACCCTGGGTGGAGGGGTGTTACCCCATCTTTCTTCCTATCTACAGAAAGCGACTTCTTAGACCTGAGTGGGGTCAGGTTATAATTCTCCTCACCTGCAATTACAGTGGTTGCCTTGGCGGCAACCTACGTTTGGGAGTATAAAATTCTTCAAATTGTGCAATATATCCTTGTACCACTAATACTACACTATATCGGGCTCTCGGTCTATACCTTCTTTTTGTTTACAAATGTTACATTGGGACAATTAAGGGCTCGTTTCCACTGTAGCGGTGCGGAATCGCCTGGATTCCACCGCAGAAGAAATCGCATGCGGCTGCGTTTCCGCGTGCGGATTTACCCGTGATTTCGCATGCGATTTCGCATGGCAAGGAGCCAGGCGAATTTAACCATGTCACTGCCTGTGTAAAGCTCCATTGCTTTACATGCGAAATCGCGGGGAAATCCGCATGACAAAGCCACATGCGATTTCCCTATTGAATGCATTAGCGGCGATTCGCCCGCATTCCTGCCGCACGCGAAATCTGACGACCCTGTCGTGCAGATTTTTCCCGCACGACGAAACGCACCCGCACGACGCACAAGTGGAAACCATCCCATCCACTTGTATTGCCTATGCGAATCCGCCTGCATGCGGATTCGCTATAGTGGAAACGAGCCCTAAAACAAGCTGAGTAGGAAATTTGTGGTTCGATAAATTTACTTTTAAAAATTTTATTTTTAGGCGTGTTATTAATATCTGCAATAAAACAGCAAAACCAGTCATTCCATCCCCCACCCTTGTATGAAATGTTTATCTCTTCGATTGGGTCTTCTCTTTCTAGACAGCAGTGTGAGGTGGCAGCACTTTCCAAAGTAGACTGCATCTGAATGACTATCAGCATAAAAAGTTTGCAGAGCCTAATTATAGGCAGGGTACACATTTGCATTCAAAACAGATGCATGCCTCTGTTGGTAGTCACTCAGATGGCCTGGTCTTAAGGTGGCCATACACTGGTCGATTTGCCATCAAATCGACCAACAGATAGATCAATCTGATCAAAGAGGCATCTATTGGCTGCCTTCACTGCAAACAGATTTTGAATCGATTTCACTATGAAACCGATTCACAATCTGTGGAGCAGCCGGTGCCGCCGCCGCCGCCCCCCTGCAGCAATACATTACCTGATCTGGCCGATGCGAGTCCCCCCGGTCTCCGCTGTCCCTTCTCCGCTCTGGGCTCCGGCTGCACTTTACTTCCTGTCCGGGGAAGTTTAAACAGTAGAGGGTGCTCTACTGTTTAAACTTCCTGTCGGGACAGGAAGTAGTGAAGCCTGCCGGAGCCCAGCAGAGAAGGAGCGGCGGGGACAGAGGGGATACGCAATGGCCAGATCAGGTAATGTATTGCTGCTAGCATCAGTCGTCGGACATTCGAACGCCGCTATCGATGCACTCCCGACCCGCCAGCGATTGAGCAAAATCTTCCGCGCGGACAGATCGACGGGAATGATCGATTTCGGATGGAAATAGATTGTTCGGCGTTTGCGCAACGATTTCACAGCAGATTCGATCATAGTGATCGAATCTGCTGTATATCGGCGGGAAATAGTATAAGTGTATGGGCCCCTTTAGGATGTGCTGCCATTTCTCCCATGGCCCATATGCAATTCACTTTTTCTCCTAAGTTTTCTCTTCTGCCTAACAATAATCTACCCTGCAGGAGTGCTGCTGCATGGGGCTCAATGTACTCTAATAGTAACAACTTTCTGCCCCCCACGCCTCCTACTTGTGTCACACTCAGCCCTGCATGTATGCATACGTTCCCGCCACAATCACAGTGTTTTGGATGACCGGCTGCACTGAGTGGCTCCTAAAAGTTAGTATTAACTCTAATGTTTGCATTTTTTTGCTCACTTAACTTTGCCTTCACTAGCTTGATTGTTGTTGGGTTTTTTTGTGTGTTTGTATTTTTTTAGACAAAGTCCTTGCATCGCCACCTCTAGATCCTCTGTCAAGTGACATCGGTGTCCTTCTGGGGAAGACCTTGTCTTTCTAGCGTAGCTGGCTGTAAATGGTGAGCCTTTCTATTATTCTTCTTGCCAAAAGTTCATATTCCCTTATTTAAATCACTATAGAGAGCAAAGCTAATGTGCTGTTGCTATAGGTACAGCCAGGCTGAGTAGATACAGCAACTGCCATGTGCCACTCAGGTGGACTGGCACACACCTGAGACCAGGTTGCCTGGCCAGCCATTCTGCCACAATACACAGAATGGCAGCTGCCTGTTGTCAGGAACCGGCCCGCGGCACGCCTGCGTATACGGTTCCCGACTGCGGGTTTGAACAGATTGAGAGGGGAAGCAGCCTTAGTCAAGCTAAAACACGGCTGGGACCCCTCAGAACACCTCTCACTGCCACCACTAGCGGTTCGCTAGACACTTCCACTCTGCTGTCGAGTCCGCAGCGCGCACTCCGCGTTTTCGTATTTGGGTCAGCTTTGCGCTTAGGCCAAATACGGGAACGCCACGCACCCACACACACACACAGTTGCAATCTTACACTGTCGTGAAGCAAAGACCCACTGACAGTCGTTCCGAACGATACTGTTAGCCACTCTGCTGTCGCTACTCGCACTGGCGTTGTTCGTACGTTGGGTCAGCTGCGCGCTTAGGCCAACGTATGACAAATGCCCCCACACACAATGCAATTACAATTTCATACAGTAGTGTTGCTCAAGCATACAATTAGGCATGAACTTATACACGGTTACACTTCAGTCTCTTCTAGGCTATGAGTGTTAGTTTAGTACGGCAGAAGTCAAACTTATTAAATAATAATTTAATATTCTAGAAAAACATAGAACAATGCAGAACTTAATATATACAAAAAGATTACAAAAAACAAAGTAAAAATGTTACAAGATAAAAGTTACAAAAATAACACACACGGATATTTGCGTAAAATAAAAATGGGGATTAAAAAAAACGTTACCAGCTTAGGTTAGAACGTTGTTTGACGGGAGGACGCCGTTTCGACCAGGAGTCGCGATCCTCCCTAGCTATTCGCTACCTCCGAGAGAAGACAGTCACTAGGCATCCGCCTCTGCTTTTTATACTCTGAGCTACGCCTGTAGGCTGCAACTTCCTTGGGGAGGGGAGGAACTAGGTTTTAATTAAATCTCAGACATATTCCATTTCCAGGTAAAAGTCCATACATCAAAGATTGTGAAGTGAGCCTTTCAACTCCAGGTGAAAACTTGATTACGGCTTTTTCCTGTCTCAGTTCTCAGACATAAATGGGATTTCCAGAGATCCACATACATGAAAAGGGTACTATAGCACCTCCACTAATGATTTAATTTCCACAGGTAAAAAATGGTATCAACAGGACTTCACCCATTTCTAATAGCCTGTCATGTACATTTCAAACGTTCCTGTGTTAGTCTCCAGACTCTGGTCCTCTGGCTTTGTGTATTGAGACAATGGGCCGTCTCCTGAGTTCAAACAGTCAGGCAGATAATCCCATTAGCACTCTCAGAGGAACTGCATACAGACTCAAAGCACCTGATATGGTCAAGACAATCACCCATTTCCTTGCCCCAAGCAACTCAAGGTAACCTGCTCCCTTCTGGCAGAAAAAAATGAAAGAATATGTTCCTGTTATCCTTAATATCATCAGCACCTCAATATATCTCCACACCTCCGCCGTTAACTTGGTGCAAGGCAGATGATCTTCCCAGATTATCCTGCCAGCACCTACATTGTTGGTTCTGCTTGACGGGACAGTCCGTCAGCATTCCCATGATTGCTCCCCTTCCTATGTTGAATGGTGAAGCTATATTGTTGGAGAACTAAGCTCCATCTCAGCAGTTTTCCATTGTCCCCAGAAACCCGATGTAACCAACTAAGAGGGTTGTGGTCGGTTACGACGGTGAATACACGACCGTAGAGATAGTGCTGCAGCTTTTGTAGGGCCCATACAATTGCCAAGCACTCCTTCTCTATGGTGGCGTAAGCTACCTCCCGGGGTAGCAGCTTCCGACTTAAGTACAGAATGGGATGTTCTTCCCCAGTTTGGTTTACCTGGCTTAATACAGCACCTAGGCCAAAGGCTGAGGCGTCCGTCTGGACTACAAACCGTCGGCTGAAGTCTGGCGCTTGCAACACGGGAGGGCTGGCTAGGGCCCTCTTCAGAGCTGTGAATGACTGTTCACATTCTGGCGTCCAGAGAATCTGCTTGGGCAGCTTCTTTTTGGTGAGATCTGTCAATGGCTTGGCGAGGGCACTGTAGTTGGGGACAAACTTTCTATAGTACCCAGCCGTTCCTAAGAAGGACTGAATCTGCTTCTTCGTGTGGGGGGTGGGCCAGGACACAATGGAATCTACCTTCCCAGTATCTGGACGAAGCTCTCCCCCCCCCCCACCACATGTCCCAGGTACTGTACCTGTTTCTTGCCTATCTGACACTTGCTAGGCTTGACTGTTAGTCCTGCTGCAGTGATGCGTCCCAGAACCTGTGACAGCTGTGCTAAGTGGTCGTTCCAGTTGGCGCTAAACACGGCGATGTCATCTAGGTAGGCGACAGCGCAGTGTTCCAAACCTTCCAGGAGACCATTTACAACCCTTTGGAAGGTGGCCGGGGCATTTTTCATTCCAAAAGGCATTACATTAAATTCAAACAGACCTGAGGGGGTGATAAAGGCAGACCTCTCCCGTGCCTCAGCTGTTAGAGGGACCTGCCAGTATCCCCGACTCAAATCCACGATTGTTAGATATTGCGCGCCAGCTAGCTTATCTAACAATTCGTCGACCCTCGGCATTGGGTAAGCATCTGACGCAGTTATCAAATTTAGTTTTCGATAATCTACACAGAACCGAGTGGTCTGGTCCCGTTTGGGTACTAGCACTACAGGTGATGCCCATGCGCTGTGCGACCGTTGGATCACCCCTAGTGACAGCATTTCCTCAATCTCCTTGCTGATGTGGGCCTGAACCTCAGGGGAGACTCTATAGGCTGACTGTCTAACCGGCTTGTTATTTCCGGTGTCAACATGGTGTACAGCCAGGCTGGTCAGACCAGGGCGGGCTGTAAAGGTACCACGGTAAAGGGTCAGCACATCAAATAGCCCAGCCTGCTGCTCTGCTGTCAACTCCGGATTGATCTGCACCTCGGCAACAGAGTCGGTTTCCTGGGTGGATGCCAGGATGTCAACCAGGGCCTCTGCTTCACCGTCCGGTAGCAAACTGCAGACAGGGAGAGCGCAAGCGGTTCTAGCATGATGTTCCTTTAACATATTTACATGGTATGTTTTCAGCTGCTTACCTCGGTCATCCAGCGCGACCACATAGGTCACATCACTAATCTTCCTATGTATGGTATAGGGCCCATCCCAAGCGGCCTGCAGCTTATTCTGTCGCATCGGGTTTAGGACCCATACCTTGCGACCTACCTCATAAACTCTCTCCCTAGCCCCGTGGTCATACCACTGCTTCTGGGTGGCCTGGGCTTGAGTCAGATTCTCTCGCACTAACCCCACCAGGGTGTCCATCTTTTCCCGGAACTTTAGAACGTATTCCACTATGGAGACCCCGGGACCCATGTCCTGCCCCTCCCAGACCTCTCGAATGAGATCGAGGGGTCCGCGTACCCTCCTCCCATATAATAGCTCAAAGGGCGAGAACCCGGTGGATGCCTGGGGCACCTCACGATAAGCAAACAGTAAGTGGGGCAGGTATCGCTCCCAGTCTCTCCCTTGCGATTCAACAAACACCCTTAGCATCTGTTTCAGAGTACCATTGAACCGCTCACATAACCCATTTGTCTGGGGGTGGTAAGGGCTGGCCATGATGTGTTCTACCTGCATTTGTTTACAGAGGCATTCCATTAGGCGCGACATGAATTGCGGGCCGTGATCGGTGAGCATTTCACGGGGAAAACCGACCCGTGAGAAAATGCGCACCAATGCGTCCGCAACCTTGTCTGCCCGTATGGAGCTCAGGGCTACAGCTTCAGGGTAGCGAGTGGCATAATCTACCACCGTAAGAATGAAACGTTTCCCTGTGCTGCTGGGTATCGCTAGAGGCCCAATTATGTCAACAGCAACCCTTTGGAAGGGCTCCTCTATTATGGGTAAGGGCCTCAGTGGGGCTTTGTCGGTGTCACCTGCTTTGCCGACCCGCTGACAGGCGACACAAGACCGGCAAAAATCAGCAATATCTGTCCCCATGTGGGGCCAATAAAAATTGTGGGCAAGCCGGGATTTGGTCTTGCGGATCCCCAAGTGACCAGCCAGGGGCACCTCATGTGCTATTCTTAATAGCTGCTCCCTGTACCTGTGGGGAACAATCAACTGCCGGTCGGCCTCCTCCACCTCAGACGGCTCAGAGGGAATAACCTCTCTGTACAGTCTGCCGTGTTCCCAGTACACCCTCACTTTGTCGCCCTCCACCGGTGCCCTGTCCGCCAGACTCCTGAGCTCTTCCAGGCTGCTATCAAGTCGCACAGCCTCGGAGAACTCAGCGCTGTCGGCCACAGGCACCAGGAAGGTGGCAAACTGAGAGGCCTCTGGGTCCTCAGAGCCAGGCTCTGAGGTGGAAGAGCCCGACCCAGTGACATCAGCCCCTTCAGTGGACAATTCGTCTGCTGCAGCCCGGTGAGCACTGCGGGTCACCACTGCTGCTGACGGAGCATTCACTGTACACATGTCATCATGCAACACATCACATATTACATCAACATTATCTGCATTCATGGTAACAACGTGTCCTCCTCCAGGCCTGGGCACTGGAGACTCACTAGGGCTGGCTCCTAGTACACAGTCCGTAGCCCCTGGGGCCTCACCAGCACTCCCCGCTTGCACAGCATTATCACACAGTACCTTGCAAGAGTCCTGAACTTCTGCGGGGGATGCAGGCTCCATGGGGTGTGGAGTAGGCTCATACCGGGCCACTAACCGTCCCAGGTCAGTACCCAACAAAACGTTCGTGGGGATGGCATCCGTTACCCCCACTTCTTTCATTCCGCTGCCGGCCCCCCAATCCAGGTGGACCAAGGCGGTGGGTATGGCGGGGGTGACGCCCCCAACTCCTTTGACAGCCATAGTCTTGCCAGGAATGTACTCCTCAGGGTTCACAAGCTGGGGGTGCACTAGAGTCACCTCTGCTCCAGTGTCTCTTAGACCGGTGGTAACTGTATCCCCAACCGTGACAGGTTGCAGATTCTCTGCATAGCTACCTGCATTCCTGGTGGCACACAACGCATTCCGGGCCCCGCCAGAGTTTGGGGCTTCCTTCTTCTTCTCTGGGTACGTAGCACTGATGTGACCCGGTTTGTTACAGGCAAAACATCTCCGAGTGTCAACGGTGGTTGTTCTACCTCCAGGCGGCTGCTGGACTTGGCTTCGCTGGGTGCTCAGAGGAGAAGGTCTCGCAGGCTTTTCTCCCTTCCAGCTGGGCGTCGTAGTCCTCCGAAAATCAGATGCTCGATTGGACGTGTAGGCATCAGCAACTTTCGCTGCCTCATCCACGGTCTTTGGCTCTCGGTCCCGTACAAACTGCCGGACCTCAACAGGGCAAGTGTGGAGGAACTGGTCTTTTATTATCAGTTCCTGCAGGGCATCAAAGGTTTCAACAGCCAGTCCTTTTACCCACTGCTGGAAGGCAGTGCGCAGGTTGCACGCATGATCCAGGTAACTGTCATTAGGACCTCGCTGCACTGTCCTGAAACGTTTGCGATACACCTCTGGCGTGAGGTGGTATCGTGCAATGATGGCTTTCTTAATTGCCTCAAAGTCTGTTTCTTCCTCCTGGGGGAGACTCACAAACGCCTCCAGGGCCTTGCCTCTCAGCCCTGGTGTGAGGTATCTTGCCCACTGCTCACGGGGCACCCCATACTGCCGACAAGTCCTTTCAAACCCCTGTAGGAAAGTGTCTATGTCAGAGTCCTTGTCCATAGCGGGGAACTTATCCAGGGGGATTCTGTGGACTCGCTCACCTTCGCGTTCTGCGGGTCCAGCAGACCGGTTCTGCTGCTGAAGTTTAGCCAGCTCCAGCTGGTGTTGCCGTTCAGCTCTTCCCTCCTCTGCCCGGAGTCTGTCCCTCTCGGCCTGGCGTCTTTCACTCTCGGCCTGGCATCGCCGTTCAGCTCTTCCCTCCTCTGCCTGTCGGTGCAGTAGGATCAGCTTTAGGCGCAGTTCAGGATCAGCCGAGTTCAGTAGCTGTAGATCAGCTTCCAGAGATGGCATCTCCCTGCTTGGTGGATCGTCCAGGACATCGTCTCCACTCGCATTCTGTGGCGGGAGCGATTCCTCCTCTGGCGTGTCGTGAGCTGCATCCGCTGACGTTGAAGCACGGGCTCGCTCTGCCTCATCATACTCCTCGAGCGCACGAACTAACTGCTCCTTAGTCTAGCCGCTCACCGTCTCGATGCCTTTGTGCTCACACAGGTTGAGTAGTATCTCTTTGTTTTGCCTTGCATAGCTGGATGCTTTCTGAGCCATCGTGTTGCAAAAAATAAAAAGGGGGGAGGGGAAAGCAAACACCAAGTGTGTATCTTTGAACAAAAAAAAAAAAAACGTATATAGATTCTGCACTGAGTAGACTTCTGTAGGCTAGTTGCTTCTAGCAAGCTTCCAGCCTTTAGTACTCAGAATAGCAAGCTAAACTGCGTACTAATGTACTAAACGATGCCACCACTGCCAGCCAATTATGTCAGGAACCGGCCCGCGGCACGCCTGCGTATACGGTTCCCGACTGCGGGTTTGAACAGATTGAGAGGGGAAGCAGCCTTAGTCAAGCTAAAACACGGCTGGGACCCCTCAGAACACCTCTCACTGCCACCACTAGCGGTTCGCTAGACACTTCCACTCTGCTGTCGAGTCCGCAGCGCGCACTCCGCGTTTTCGTATTTGGGTCAGCTTTGCGCTTAGGCCAAATACGGGAACGCCACGCACCCACACACACACACAGTTGCAATCTTACACTGTCGTGAAGCAAAGACCCACTAACAGTCGTTCCGAACGATACTGTTAGCCACTCTGCTGTCGCTACTCGCACTGGCGTTGTTCGTACGTTGGGTCAGCTGCGCGCTTAGGCCAACGTATGACAAACGCCCCCACACACAATGCAATTACAATTTCATACGGTAGTGTTGCTCAAGCATACAATTAGGCATGAACTTATACACGGTTACACTTCAGTCTCTTCTAGGCTATGAGTGTTAGTTTAGTACGGCAGAAGTCAAACTTATTAAATAATAATTTAATATTCTAGAAAAACATAGAACAATGCAGAACTTAATATATACAAAAAGATTACAAAAAACAAAGTAAAAATGTTACAAGATAAAAGTTACAAAAATAACACACACGGATATTTGCGTAAAATAAAAATGGGGATTAAAAAAAACGTTACCAGCTTAGGTTAGAACGTTGTTTGACGGGAGGACGCCGTTTCGACCAGGAGTCGCGATCCTCCCTAGCTATTCGCTACCTCCGAGAGAAGACAGTCACTAGGCATCTGCCTCTGCTTTTTATACTCTGAGCTACGCCTGTAGGCTGCAACTTCCTTGGGGAGGGGAGGAACTAGGTTTTAATTAAATCTCAGACATATTCCATTTCCAGGTAAAAGTCCATACATCAAAGATTGTGAAGTGAGCCTTTCAACTCCAGGTGAAAACTTGATTACGGCTTTTTCCTGTCTCAGTTCTCAGACATAAATGGGATTTCCAGAGATCCACATACATGAAAAGGGTACTATAGCACCTCCACTAATGATTTAATTTCCACAGGTAAAAAATGGTATCAACAGGACTTCACCCATTTCTAATAGCCTGTCATGTACATTTCAAACGTTCCTGTGTTAGTCTCCAGACTCTGGTCCTCTGGCTTTGTGTATTGAGACAATGGGCCGTCTCCTGAGTTCAAACAGTCAGGCAGATAATCCCATTAGCACTCTCAGAGGAACTGCATACAGACTCAAAGCACCTGATATGGTCAAGACAATCACCCATTTCCTTGTCCCAAGCAACTCAAGGTAACCTGCTCCCTTCTGGCAGAAAAAAATGAAAGAATATGTTCCTGTTATCCTTAATATCATCAGCACCTCAATATATCTCCACACCTGTTACACACTAAATGGACAATGTTGAGGCTAGGGGTTGTTTTTCCGGCTCCGAGGAGAAATTTGATGTAATTGACATTACATCTTTGTATCAGTTGGATGTGATAGTCATATTTATATTGCTTTTACGTTTCATGTGATCATCACCATCACTTTTTTTTACAAAGAAGTGGTGCTCTGTTAAAGCAGGTTCCCACTTATTGGTTGCACAATCACACCAGATGTGACAGCTCATGTTAATCAATGGACTGGTTTAGATCGAAGTGCATTTCACACACGCAGGAGAAAAAACCTGCTGCAGCATTCCCATTACTGACAGTCACCTGCTGCCAGCTGACTGAGGGGCACAAAAAAATGTTCACAGTTCACAGTTGGTGTTGTGTTGCATAACCTGTGACAGCAGGAACAAAACGGGAGAGCAACACCAAACGTTATTTGCGTCTTGTATCACATACAGTGACGCATACAGTCGATAAAAAGTATGCTTCGCTGTACTGTTAAAGGGAGTTTGCATGCCCAGACCTCCCACACATGCGCGGAAGACCCAGACTGGACGCAACTGAGCTGTTACCAGGGCTGATCAAGGCTGAACCGCTGACTGCGGGTGGATGGCGTGGGACTCAGACCAGCTTATGGGGCTGGAGGGAGCCCCAGGTAAGTAGCAAACCTTTCACTGCTTTGATCTCTGGTTCTTTTTTAGATTCCCAATGACTCAGCGCAAAGTACTGCGATCGCTTGAATTTCTGTTCGCGCTCGGCATGTGACGTCACGTGTTTTCCGCCGGCCAGAAGATGGATCATGGAACGCTCATCATCAGGGGGACATTGCTTGATCCATCTTCCTCCGTCGAGTAATGAGTATTCAGCTTTAGGATCTGAAATAATTGCATTGGGTGTGCCAAGCTTAACAGAGTTATTTTATTAGAGTTTATTAGGAGTTCTTTTATAAATAGTTAGATTTGATCTACATGAAACTGAACATGCTTGAAGGTTAAGAGAAATCTTGAGAAATTTCTATCCAGCGACATTTGACCTGGAACAAATGGAAGTAGAAAAAAAAGCTCCTCTTCCTGCAACAAAAAAATGCAGTATTAGCCAATCATGCTGGTGTGCAGCCAAGGTCTGTGGAGCTGGGAGTGACACACTGGAGGCAGTGTTTAGTGTGCAGGCATTGAGCAGACTCACTGCAGCTCTGAGTGAGTAGAAGGAATCTCTGCATTTCCACAGAGAAATCTAATGATATTCTTTTCATCTATATGCTAGATCTGTAGCTTCTTTCTGTGTAACCTCACTGCTGTGTTATGTGCTGCTGCTCCCTCTTCCTCTTGTACAGTGCGGGTTGCTATCTCTGCTCACATGGCATATTCTCTATTGTGGTTACAGAGCTTGCTGCACAGGATCAATGCTTCTGCATAAATTATTCAGTGTACTGTTTGTTTTCCTCTGCAGGTAGTAAGGATCGCTGCTGAACTGAATGCTCTGACTCTACAAAACGTAACATGGCTGAAGAGGGCATTTTACA
The DNA here is from genome assembly GCF_040937935.1 of Hyperolius riggenbachi. NCBI lineage: Eukaryota > Metazoa > Chordata > Amphibia > Anura > Hyperoliidae > Hyperolius > Hyperolius riggenbachi. Next base: position 129,556,698 of record NC_090653.1, on the reverse strand, counting down.
GGAGATCTTCACGTCACCTTTAAATATATGTCTGCTGTTACTTTGCCTTTATTTGCTGTACAAGATAGTGAGGGGAGACAAAACTGACAGTTCAGATGAGAATCAAGAAGAGCGTTTGCCCAAGATGAAGAGGAGAGACTTTACAATGGCTCAGCTTAAAGAATTTGATGGTGAAAAGAATCCCAGAATTCTCATGGCAATTAACGGCAAAGTGTTTGATGTCACAAGGGGGAAGAAGTTTTATGGACCAGGTGAGAAGTCATAGAAATGTTTTTATGAATTCACAAAAAGCATGTGAAATTATTTTCCTCAGGGACAGGTGAGAAACTGTCTATTGCTGTAAATTGTATACTAGCTATAGTTCTTTAGGACTTTTATTTATTTTTTATTTCTGGCACAGTGTCAACATTCAGCACGTGCGCCACCTGCTGGTGTGTGACAGGACCAGTTTGCACAAAATGGTACTTTATGGCCAGTTTTATCTGTACTGGTGGACTTTGGTCTTAGAAAATGTAAATAGTGGCTCAAGGGTCACTAGTGATTCAGCTGATTTTTATGCTGGGGACACCATCCTTTGTGATCAGTTTGAGCAACAGTTTAACACTAGATACACACAATGCAATTTCCTGTCAGATTGGCGGGTAATCTGATGCGAAATTGCATTGTGTGTACACATCCAAACTGCTCCAGATCAATAGCAGGATTCATTTTCAGATCATTACTTTACAAAACCAATCCCATTATCGATCGGGAGGCAATCTGACAAGTCAGAAATGATTGGGGCGTCGCGTCAATCTGACAGGAAGTTGCAACGTGTGTACTTAGTATAAGGTGACCATACACCTTTCTATCTGCCACCAGATCAACCTTCAGATAGATCCAGTGGTGCAGCTAAGGAGCTAGGAGCCCCAGTGCTGTTTCCTTATTGGAGCCCTCTCAAGCAATTGACATGGAGCTGCCTAGAACAGTTGCAGTGTCAGAGTAGTTTAAAACTCCCTCCCGAGCACCTAATGCCGATCAGCGACGGAAGGGTGGAAGCCTCAGGTCCACCTAATGCCGATCGTCGTCAAGAGCGGTGGATGGAGATTAGGGGGGATTCCGTATCCCCGCTGAGTGATGGAGCGGAGCTCCGACATCAGCCTGCTAGCCTGCGACTATGGCTAGCAGGCTGTCAGAAATATAAAAACGTGGGATTTTTTTCAGTTGTACAGCGCTGCGATCTAGCGCAGCGCTGTACAGGGGACAGCTTAGTGACAAAGCTGTCCTCTCGAGTGGCTCACAATGTGATCCCCTCTCATAGGCTGATGGCTATGAGAGGTGATAACTGATTGGATCTCTCGGGGGAGGAGGGATAGTGGGTGGGTAAAAATAAAAGGAATATAGTGACATTTATTTAAAAAAAAATTAATAATAAAAAAAATAAAAAAATTGCAGCAGCAATCAGATGCCACCAACAGAAAGCTCTGTTGGTGGCAAGAAAAGGAGGCAAGATTAATTTGTGTGCTAAGTTGTATTGCTGTGCAGGACACTGTTGCAGTGTGCTAAATTGTAAAAAATAGCCTGATCACTAGGGGGGTGTTATGCTACGTACACACTTTAAAGATCACAAACCAATTTTACCCCATTCTATGTAGTATGAGAGCCATACTCTACACAGTCTATTCTATTGAGCTAAACTCCCCATCAGATATAAATCTTTGCAAGATGCTGTACACAAAGATGCTGTACACATACAAAACATCAGTATCTGCAAAAGATCAGTTCCTGAAAAAGATCCATTCCTGCAAAATGCATTCATAGTCTATGATATCTGCAGATCCTCATACACACCTTGTTCAACAGACATTCATCTGCATATCAGATCCACCAGGATGGATCTTCAGATCTGCAGATGAATGTCTGTTAAACAAGGTGTGTATGATGATCTGCAGATATCATAGACTATGAAATGAATTTGCAGGAACTGATCTTTTGCAGATACTGATCTTTTGAATGTGTGCAGCATCTTTGTGCACATCATCTTGCAAAGATTTTTATCTGATGGGGAGTTCAGCTCAATAGAATAGACTGTGTAAAGTATGGCTCTCATACTACATGGAACGTGGTAAAATTGGTCTGTGATCTTTCATTAATCTTTCAAGTGTGTAAGTAGCATAAGCCTGTGGTCCTCAAGTGGTTAAGCAGGGGAGGTGAACAGTTTGTTAATTATTACTATTCAAAGCATATATAGAGGTGATCAGAACTAGGATAGCACCAATGAAGAGCTAATGCAACAGTTGGAGGGTTCCTCTATTCCAGGGACCCTGGAGCAATTGCTACCTTTGTATTAGGGATGGTCAATGAGATGGAAATAATTTTGAGTTGATGCAGTATTATGCAAACGTTTGCAGCTTCAACATGAACCAGTCAAATCGTACTGAAGTAAAATTTGATTGGTCCATTTTCAAGCTGCATAAGTTTGCATACAAAATTTGCATAATCCTGCATCAACTCAAAATTATTTGCATCTAATTGACCATCCCTACTCTGCATCCCATAGGGCCTGTTTCCACTGGCGTTGTGGATGCGAGGCGATCGCCACCTCGCATGCCCCCCTCCCCCGGCAGGTACTTTCCATTGTTGTCCGAACAACCGGATGCGACGTGACGTCATGCGACTTCCTATTAGCGGCAATGGGGACTTGGATGCGGGCTTCGTAAATCTGCAGCATGCTATCCATAATTTCCCCTGCGTCGGATTGCGCCGCATCGCGTCAGGTAATACGCGTCAATGACTTCTATTGACTTACATTAGTGGCGGTTTAGTTGCGGTGCGATGATTGCACTGCACCCCGTGTAGTAGAAACCATTATTGCTATGCCACTGGATAGATCCCTTGCTGATCAGAGAGCTATTTAATGCCTGCCCACACACTGCAGACAGATCTCCTATAGATTTCAGCATAAAATTTATTGGAAATTGTCCTAGCCGGTGCTGAACACTCTGTACTTCGGTCATCCCCAAATCAAAAACCTCCATGTTCCCGACCTTCTGCCGCTCTAGTGATATCTTTCATCCAATGCGACCGACCAATTTAATTGGTTTTGGCCGAAGATCAATTGGGTATCATTTGGGGCATCGATTTCTAGCATATTTAATCACAGTAATCGAATCTGATGGATCTTGACAGGAATTATCGATAAGGCCACCTTAATATCTTACTCTGCCAATTGCTGTAGCTACTGTCTGCAGGACATATCCTGCTCCTGCTTCCTCCTGACTACTAAAGGATAGAACATGTTGGGCTGAAGTCCAGGGACTGCCGGAGAGCTGTCACACAATAATGGTCTCAATTCACTAAGCTTTATCAAACACTTTATCAAACATTTGATAATTTACCTCATGGATAAAATCTAATTTTGAATTCACTAAGGTGTTATAGATTTAATGAATGTTTTATCGATAAAACATTCGACAACTATATAACACCTTAGCGAATTCAAAATTAGATTTTACCCATGAGGTAAATTATCAAATGTTTGATAAAGTGTTTGATAAAGCTTAGTGAATTGAGGCCAATGGGATCACAAAGGATCATTTCAGGTCACAGAAATCTACAGTGTGTACTTAGTGTCAGGAGCTAGGAATCAGTCCTTGTTATTAAGACAGAGGACAGACAGCGCAGGAAAAAAACAATAGGGGGACAGAGGTGCAACAATGATTCCGTTTCTGGAACCGTGAGACTCTGCAAATTTAAAGTTGCTTAATTTTCCAGTATTTCTAAGAGAGACATTTTAATAATTATATGTTCTTTTTCAATAAACTGTTCAATGAGCAAAGCACAGTCCTAGCAACAAATTGCATTTCTTGTTATTGAACATTCACAGATCAAAGTGGATTGTTGTTGCATGCCATGGATACTACCCATTGCACTTAAACGACAACTGAAGGGATAGGGATATGGAGGCTGACATATGTATTTCCTTTTAAGTAATTCCTGTTGCCTGGCTGTCCTGCTGATCCTCTGCCTCCAATGCTTTTAGCCATAGATCCTGCACAAGCATGCAGCAGATCAGGTGTTTCTGACATTATTGTCAGATCTGACAAGATTAGCTGTATGCTTATTTCTGGTGGGATTTAGATAGAGCAGCAGGGCTGCCAGGCAACTGGTATTGTTTAACAGGAAATAAATATGTCAGCCTCCATATTCTTCTCACTTCAGTTGTCCTTTAATGCTTTGCTTCTTGCTCAAGCAATGAAATGGTGTGGTGCTCTGATGTATATTAACCCTTTAATCTTGAATTCATCAGATTTTATTAGTCCAGCTATGTTATGATTGCTATAGCTATGCTACTTTGAGGATGTTCAGAAAATGTTAAATCTTTAAAATCTGTTTGCCCCACAACTTTGACTATGTTTTGGCCCCTGACGTGATTGAGTTTTACACCCCTGGTCCAGAGCAATGAATACGAATCTTTTATCTGTAAGCTGAAATCCGAATGGTTACTTTTTTACTTCATGATAGAACTGCTGCCCTGGATTCTTCAGGCAGTTTAAAACATAACATCCTGTTTGTCAGTGTTCCAAGTATAGAAAGGCTTGAGGCCCCTTGTACACCTGCACACTGCATCACACCGTGTTACTCTTCCCTAACACTTCCCCGCCACAAGGGCCATGCCAGTCTATGGAGAATTGCACACTTCATTGCTGTACGCTGAAAGTATCCCAGTTGCCGTAATGCTGTCGCAAAGGCTGCTGTGTGCATGAATGTGTGATCCGCGCCTACCACACGGATTATGCAGTAAGCAGCTGCAGTACATCACTAGCTGGAAGGTGGGCCTATGCATATAGCCCTGTTGACGCACCATGGCGCAGGATAATATGAAGCCTCATTTCTGCCATGTGATGCGCACATTGCAAACTTCAAATGTAAAACCGGCCTAAAATTAGAGATGTGGATTCAGCAGACACAATTTAAACGTAACGTAACTTGATTGGCAGATCTTAATGTGAACCCGAGGCAGTCCTAAGGTCAAAAAACAGATTCCTAAGAAGAGGAAAGCCTCAGGATCCTCGCGCAGGAGCATTACAGCTGTCCTCGTGAATGAAGAGGAACGCAGTCATGTCAGATATATCCGGGGATCAGTGCTCGGCAATGGTGGGGCCAGGAGGACGTGGGAAGCCTCTGCAGGATCCTTCTTCTTAGGTTAGTATCTGTTTTTTAACCTTTGGTTCGACTCTGGCACACTTTAACCTCCCTGGTGGTAATCCCGAGCTATGCTCGGGCTAGCCGCCGGAGGCTCAAAGATCAATGGAGTCCTGCTGGTGTATTTACTCACCTCCCGGGTGATCCAGACGTCGGTAGCCGTTCTCCTTCCTGTCCTTGGAGGCTCTGAATCATTCTGGTGAGATCAGCATCAGTGATCTCACCACAGAGTTACAGCAAGGGAAAATTGCAGTGCTGGAGCCCAGAGAGGTGAGTGAGCGCTGGGGCTGCTGCTGGCTTTATGGCAGCAGGATGTTTTCCTGATTTTAGGGTCTTAAATGTGCTAAAAAGTCCCTTAAAACTGGAAATAATCATATTGCCAGGGAAGTTGAAACACACCTGAAGTGACAGGGATATGGAGGCTTCCATGTATATATCTTTTTACACAAGTTGCCTGGTTGCCCTGTTCATACATCAGTAATGTCTGAATCCCACATCTGAAGCAAGCATGCAGCTAATCCAGTCAGACTGATCTGTATGCGTGTTCAAGGTCTATGTATTACAGGAATAAACTATTACAGGAAGAGGATCAGCAGGACAGCCAGGCAATGTGAATTATTTATAAGCCTCCATATTCCACTCACTTCCGTTGTCTTTTTAGCATACATAGTAAGTGATGAAATCGCAGATCTTGTTGTTTTTTTTCTGCCCACCTGCAAAAGTGAATTGTGGATTCCCTATTTCTATTCTTTATACGCGTTTAATCCATGAATTGTGCGGTTATTTTTCTAAGCTCATTTGACAACAATCATTATGTGCTGCTCTTATTTACTTCAGCTGTAATCTTGCCCCACAAATACGTCAGATTTCAAAGCTTTATGGGATAACTTGTTCATCCAGTTTACATGTTGAGGAGAGCATTATGCACAAGGCTTCATTCAGCATTTGTAATAGGTGCAGTTTCACAAATAATTTGGCAATGAAGACATATACTGTATATTTACTTACAAATATGTACTGTATGCGACATATCTCCCGTAAGCAATATCTTTATTTTTCTTTTTTATGGATTGTTATTTATTTATAACAATGTATTGTTATTTAGATTGAGCGCAGTCTTTGGATATCACTGCTAACAAACGTTTAGCTTGTCTAGTCCTTCATCATGACTGTACATGTTGGGTCTATTCTTGTTTGTATTTTAATGCAGCATGTATTACAAATAATATCCTGTCTGCAAAAATGCATGCAATACTGCAAAGCACACATATTGTAAATCAATTTCTTTCTGCACTCTCCACTTAGTGTTCTTTTTTTTTATTGTTATTGTTGTTTAGTATTTATATATCGCTAACATCTTCCGCAGCGCTGTATAGAGTATATTGTCTTGTCACTTAACTGTCCCTCTGAGGAGCTTGCAATCTAATCCCTACCATACTCCTATTTCTGTGTATGTATCATGTAGTGTTGTCAGTGTGTCAAACTTAAGTCAGATCACGTGATCTGCACATTTTTTGTCTGTGTCTTAAAGTATTGCAGGCATTGCATCAATGTCAAGCAATAAGCATTAAATACGGTGACCATACGTCCCGATTTACCCGGGACACGTCCCGCCTTCGGGGGGCGCTGTCCCAGGCTGCATGAGGTCCCGGGAAACGTCCCGCTTTCAGCAGCGGGACGTCCCGGCCTTGGGACTCTGGTCACCGTACATGAACTAGCCGCAGCGTCTCATAGACGCTGTGCTAGTTCATTCCCCGCTCCAGCAGCCTGCATTGTGCTCCGGCAGGCACAGGCAGAGCGGGGCTACGGGAAGATGGCGTCCGGAGGCGGAGCCCTGTACTGGAGACTATTTGTGTCTCCAGTACAGAGCTCCGCCTCCGGACACCATCTTGCCGTAGCCCCGCTCTGCCTGTGAGAGGAGAGCGGGAGATTGAAGGAGGATCGTCCGGAGGAGCTGCACACACCAGAGGCCGGCTGCATGAGGGGACTTCTGTCAGGTGAGTACGTGCTGGTTTTTTTTTTTTTTTTTTTTTTTTTTTTCTTCAGGTGAAATGTGCCCCCATTGTGTTTTTGTGCTGACATGTTTGCCCCCATTGCATTTTTGTGCTGACCTGTTTGCCCCCATTGCGTTTTTGTGCTGACATGTTTGCCCCCATTGCGTTTTTGTGCTGACATGTTTGCCCCCATTGTGTTTTTGTGCTGACATGTTTGCCCCCATTGCGTTTTTGTGCTGACATGTTTGCCCCCATTGCGTTTTTGTGCTGACATGTTTGCCCCCATTGCGTTTGTGTGCTGACATGTCTGCCCCCATTGCGTTTGTGTGCTGACATGTCTGCCCCCATTGCGTTTTTGTGCTGACATGTTTGCCCCCATTGCGTTTATTTTGTGCTGACATGTTTGCCCCCATTGCGTTTATTTTGTGCTGACATGTTGCCCTTCAATGCGTTTATTTTGTACTGACATGTTTGCCTGCAATGCGTTTATTTTGTGCTGACATGTTTGCCCCCATTGCGTTCATTTTGTGCTGATATATTGCCCGCAATGCGTTTATTTTGTGCTGACATGTTGCCTGCAATACGTTTATTTTGTGCTGACATGTTTGCCCCATTGCGTTTATTTTGTGCTGACATGTTTGCCCCCATTGCGTTTATTTTGTGCTGACATGTTGCCCTTCAATGCATTTATTTTGTACTTACATGTTTGCCCGCAATGCGTTTATTTTGTGCTGACATGTTGCCCGCAATGCGTTTATTTTGTGCTGACATGTTTGCCCCCATTGCGTTAATTTTGTGCTGAAATGTTGCCCCCATTGCGTTCATTTTGTGCTGATATATTGCCCGCAATGCGTTTATTTTGTGCTGAATTAAATGTTGCCTGCAATGCGTTTATTTTGTGCTGACATGTTGCCTGCAATACGATTATTTTGTGCTGACATGTTGCCCATTGCGTTTATTTTGTGGTGTCCGGGGTAACTGTTACTGCATTTATTATTTAATTGTCATAGTTGGCTCTGTTTGCTGCTTTGGGGTTACGGTATACTATTAAATAGCATCACACAGTTTCTGCACACCCATGATGCGAATCCTCGTTTGACCACATCACGGCGTAAACACTGCTTTCTTATCCCTCGCTGTTACATCATTAGGTTAGCTCCACCCATAGAATGTCATGGCCACGTCCATTGTTCAACACGGCGCGCGTAGGCAGGCACCACGTTAGTTGGCGCAGCAGTCTCATCATGCTTACCGCTATTAACAGCAACATGACGTTTTAATACGTTGCGCGTTCCCGCCGCTGCTACCGCCGTGTGTGCGCCACTACCGCCGCTGTTTCCATCGGGCTTCCGTGCTGGGTGATTGGGGAAGAAGACCAAACGGTCCTCTATCCAATCGCAGTGCCTGGAGTGAATGGACGTGACCGCGAACAGCGGCTACGTCCATTCACAATAACAGGAAATGTAACAATTAAATAAAGTGAAGAAAAAAAAAAAGTGAACACTTCCTATAACGAGTGTTCACTAGCGCCATCTTGTGGCCAAAAAGTATATTACACCTACAAAATACATTCAATTTTCAAGTACATACAGATCTTAATAAAATTACACTTCCAACCCTCCCCCCCCCCCCCCCCCCAAAAAAAAAAAACACTTGTAAAAAATAAAATCCGCTTAAAAAAAAAAATAAATAGTTGCCTTAAGGACTCAGCTTTGTTAATTTATATTTTATGGGGGGAAATTAATTTTAATTTATTACATAGGGGCTTGTAATTATGGCCAGATTAAAAAAAAAACACAACAGAAAAATAACACTTATATTTCAAAATAATATACGGTCGCCATACATTGTGATAGGGACATAATTTAAACGGTTTAATAATCGAGACAACTGGGCAAATAAAACGTGTTTGTTTTATCCACAGGAAAATGTTTAATTTTAAAACTATAATGGTTGAAAACTGAGAAATAATTTTTTTTTCTTTTTTTTAAAACGCATTTAGAATAAAAAAATTCTTAGAAAAATGTACTATCCATAGAAAGCCTAATTGGTGGCGAAAAAAACGAGGTATACATTTTCTTGTGATAAGTAGTAATAACGTTATTAGGGAATAAAAGGGAGGAGCACTGACAACTGAAAATTGCTCTCGTCCGTTAGGATAAAAACCCTTGGGGGTGAACTGGTTAAACATAAAATAAAACTGTGAAATATCTTAGTCATTTTTAGGAGAATGAAGATGGATACAATCATTTATTTCATTAGTTTTTTTGCCTCGGGTTTACTTTAAAGAAAATGAATGTGGAAGCCTCTACATGCCTCATCCCTAAGGCCTTGTTGACATTAGGAAACGCAGTTGGGCATGCATTTAAAACGCAATGCACACAATTGTACTCATCTGTGTTGCGCTGCTGATCCCATTCACTATAATTAATGGGACAGAGCTGCATTTTTCTGAAAATACTTGCAGCAGTATAGTATCACATCACACTGCTGCACAGAGCATGTAGTTTGCACATCACACTGTGCAGTCTATGCTCTTCTGAAGTTTTTGTGTGTAGCAGTGCCAAAATGTGTACGGCAACTTGTATAGTGTGAACAAGGTGTCCAATGTAATGCACTTTGACCGGACCACGGACTCAAAATATAGACAGATCAAAGACTGCAATGATTTTCTGTGGGTTAGTTCACATGTGTGGGTTCTGCTGTGGCGTGGACCTCTTATCTCAAAAAGTTGGAAGGTATGATGGTAATGACTCAGCATAGTGTGTACTACTGTGAGACTGTCAGTGTTGGAGATTTTCACAAACAAATCAGATCAAGGCTAGGTTCACGCAGATATTTTTATAAAGCATTTCTGTGTAGTGTATATTAGTGTTACATATACGAACATGTGCACTATTCTCTCACGATTATGGTCCTAAGTCCCCCAGCATACGTAATCTGAATTGCTCTAATATGAAGCCATAGCATGAGACTGGTCTATCCGTATACAACAAACGCAGGTGCATGTCTGTGACCACAAGGACAGGCGTTTCACAACCTCCAGTTGAACATTGTAATTATTTGCAAAGCTGAATGACTTGCATAGCTGCGATCTTTGTACTTTGAATTTTGATTGTTTGAAGTCTGAGTGGTATTACATGGCATTTTTCTTATCTGAACACTGGTTGCACTACTAAGCTAATGCTCTTGAAATTTAATATAGAATAGAAGTTCCATATCTGCTTTAAGTTAACCAGGTTCATGGAACTGTGCTGCTAAGTGCAGACGTAATGGCCGTTTATTGTGAATGGTATATTCAGAACATTCAGAACATTTGTAAAGCACTTTTAGGACCTAAGCACATAAGCTTGTCTCAGATCAGTACATAGTTGCGGTTTGTGATGTGTTACAGGGGAAAAAGTTATGTGATCATAAATACCAGAAACAATTTCAATGAGAAAGGTTTGCACACCTGGTTCACACACCTGCCATGCAGGTACACAGTATAGGTAGCAAATGGGTGCAAAAAGTCAGTAAACCGGACCACCTCAATGGCCCTACACATACAGGAGAATATAAAATGACTTGCACACCAACACTGAGGTCAAATTGCATAAAGTTTTGTATTAATAGAAAAGTTGAACAAAGTTGGCTTGAGCTGTCACAGCAGCCATCCAAGGAGCCCAGGCATATACCCTCTGACGAAGGGATACCCCCGAAACGGCGCTGTCAGGGTATTAACCCCTTTTGGGATAACCTTGTATAACCTTGTATACTATTTATCCTTTTGTCTACTCTGGCTATTGACTGTTTGTTGTCTACTTCTCTGATTGTACATATGGATAATTGTTGTTTAGCACTCACTGGCTAAAAGCCAACAGACAAGGTTCATTATCCCATGGGGCACATGATTTGCTCCCATTTATTGTGTATACTCAAACTGTAACATTTTGTATATTTATGGCTCAAGCCAACTTTGTTCAACTTTTCTATTAATACAAAACTTTATGCAATTTGACCTCAGTGTTGGTGTGCAAGTCATTTTATATTCTCCCATAAATACCAGAAGCCACATGTTTAAACGCCTCCGAGGTTGGAGCTGTCTTGATTGTGTGGTGAGGCATTCCAAAGGGTAAGGGTAACATGACAGAAGGCTCTGGCTCCAAATTACGTCAATTGCAAATAACTTCCATTTTAATTTTTAGTCAGTTATGATTTTCCAAAAGAGACAGTAAGAGGAGATGGCACAACTTTGGTAGCTTGGAATCTGTGGTTTATGAAGTTTAGTCAGCCAGTGCTTCCTCTTACGCTGCATGAAATCTATCTGCAAAAGGCTTTACAGGACAACTAAAGTGAGAAGAATATGGAGGCTGCCATATTTATTACCTTTTAAACAATACCAGTTGCCTGGCAGCCCTACTGATCTATTTGGCTGCAGTAATGTTTGAATAACACCAGAAACAAACATGCTGCTAATCTTGACAGATCTGACAATAATGTTAACTCCTGATTTGCTGAATGCTTGTTCAGGGGCTATGGCTAAAAGTAATCGAGGCAGAGCATGAGCAGGATAGCCAGGCAGGTTTTGCTTAAGGGCTCTTTCCCACTAAGACGTTGCATTAGATGCGACATTAAGGTCGCATAACGTGCCCCTAACGCAAGGCATGTGAGCTTTCAAGTTGGACGTTATATAGAGCCGCGTTATGCGTCTCTTGATGCCTCCGTGATGCATACTTTTTGACGCATCCTATCGGACAAAAACGGCGCATGCGGCAATACTGTGGAGACCACGTGATCGGAACACTCCGCATCACGTGGTCCCGCCAGTCAATAAGCGGCCGCTCCAGGAAGTAAACACTGCAGTGCAGTGAATATTAATTAGCCATGTGGCTAAGCATAATAGCGGACTCTCCCCTCCTCCTCTCCTGCACTTAAAAATACAAAAAAAAACAACATTACTGAGCATGTGCAAACAGTCTAACGCGGCTAAAACTACATATAACGCACAGCATGCTGCACTTTCATTGAACGTCCAGCATTACAATGTAACGCAACGTGGGCACTGTGAACAGCCCATTGATTTTTCATTACTGTGAATTGGGCTGCTCTAACGTGCGCCTGTAACGTCCCACTGTGAAAGCAGCCTAAAAGGAAATAAATATGGCAGCCTCTATAGCCTTCTTTCTTCACTTGTGTTCTCATCTGCCAGTTCTACTAAGCTGGCTATAGATATTCATCCAATTAGTAAATGACTCCCTGATTGGAAACTGATTGGAAGAAGCAATCATTTGTCATTACTTGATTTTGGTTAGAATTCAGAAGAAATCTGTTTGAAAATCAAGGAAAGCACTCCTTGTTTTCTGCTGATTCTTGCAGTGCAGAGCCATACAGGTGTCAGTCTCCCCACCCTCACCAACTGATATAAAAAACCCTTCCTGCTCTGTGTGTACATGGCTTCAATAATGAATTTTGGTATCTACTACATTTAATCTGGGGTTACCCCTCACGTGAACCTCCAGAGACACCCATATAGGTTGCAGTTTTATATAATCACTTGTAATAAGGCCGCCCATTTAAAAACAGGCGCTAGGCCACGGCCGCTGCACACGCACGCACGCACACCCTTCCCGATTGCCTATCCACCATTGCTGTCCAAAGTATATGCACACAGGGAGATGTTGCTTGCTTGGCAGTTGGAAAAAGCTGTTATTTCCCATGCAATGAGGTTCAAAGACAGCAAATTGCCTGGTCTGAAAGCAGGGAAACACACACAGGGACATAGGACGCAGAGACACTTGCCAATTATTATATAGGATTTGCTGAAATAGGCTACAGAGCTGCAGTAAGATTATTTGTCATTTGCAGACCCACTGCCCACATATCACAACCGACCACCGCCACAAACCAGTCAGTTGCGCCTGAAAGACCTTGTTAGTGTTGGTGTTTGAATTTGGGTTATTGAAATTCGGGAACCTGAATCCGCTCGTTATCACAATTCAGCAGCCAGAAGTGTGAACGGAGTCAGGGGGAAGTTCACTTATCTGCACTTCATGTGAGCCATGAGAACCGAAAATGCAATCCTCATGTCTTTCTAAAAATCCCAATAAAAGGAAATAATCATTGGTGGTCTAAAATGGTTATTTAACAGCTGATACATTTTAAGTTGGGGGCGCTTTGATCTCCAGCTTAGACCCTTTATTGTCAGTGAGCGGCTTGGTAAACAAGACCCCAACCCCCTTCTGAAACGTTTTTTCTTATCCAAAATCGAAGGGTGCTATCTCTATATTGATCGAATACTTATCCACCTTCTCAACGCCCTTTGAAGTACTATGTTAGCTTGGTAAACAGAACTGCGTATTACTCTCTTTTGAAAGGCACTGGACTAGTTTTGTTTTCAACAGATTACTTGCATTAGAGAAACCCCAGTTGAATTATTTTTAGTTTGGTCCCCGGCAGTTCTGCATTCTTTCTACCCTGGGGTGCCTTATGTGTGCTGTAGGTGTAGTGGAGGGACAGGGAATATGACGCATTTTTGGTTTTCTTGCCTTAAGGTTGCCTGGGAATGCCTTTCCATTGAACTCCCTAAAAACCACTGCCCTAGAAGCTATTTTACTTATGATCTCAGTTCCGATGAAAAAAAAAAAAAATCTGAGTCATCTGCTGGTGGCAGCTAGGTTACTTATTCCTGGATATTGGAAACAGGAGACTGCACCCTCAATCCAGGAATTTGTGCAGGAGGTAGAAGATACTAGGAGTTTGGAGGCACTGGTTCAAGTATCACAGTTGAAAATTGACACACTCTAATTCCTGGATGCTTAGTCCCTTTATAGAGAGTCAGATGAGGGAAAAAATACATTAGTTATGGCTTGCGACAAGCTTTTAGTGGGCTTTTATAAATGGTTTTCCTGTTCTTGCTATAAGATGGGTGTATTTTCCTTTTTGTGAGGAGATTCTAGGGGAGTGAATTATCTATGCTGGGTTATAACAATGGTAGACCTCTTTGTGTGGCACAGGTTTCACTGGCTGGGAGGGAGGGGCAGGGGGTGGAATTGGGGGGTTGGGGTTCTAGACAAACTTAAAAAATTCCTTTTGTTTCCGTTCAAAGCAGTTGTACTATTTCTCAGGGCCGTGGAGTCGGTACAAAAATCATCCGATTTCAACTCTGACTCCTCAGTTTATGAAACCTCCAACTCTGCCTCCAGGTACCCGAAATGGCTCCGTCTCCAACTCCACAGCCCTGCTATTTGCCTTGATTTGATTTATATGACCCTGATTTATGATACAGTGCATAAGCCTTGATTTTTTTTCTAACATTTTTACTATGTGGTTGTCATGTCAAGATGTTTAGATGTGTTCCTTTTTGTGCTCGTTGCAGGTAGCACCAACTGTATTCTGTTTTTTGTACTTTTGTGTTTTTGCTTCTTCAGAGACAAATAAAAGAATATTGAAGTAAATTATTTTTAGATTGCTATAATACTCTGCGTAGACATCATAAAATATACCCTTTCCTTTCTCCTATTCCAGAAGTGTCAAAATCTAATGCAAAGTGGGCCAAAATTGTACACTAGGACCTAGTCATGGGCCAAACTCAATGTCTACTGGCCACCTTCCTCTCTTATAAAATTCCCTGGTTTCTACTCTTCTGCTCCTTTAACCCCTATACCTTCCCTGGTGCCTAGTGGTCCTCCCTCCCCTATACAGTTCCATAGTGTCTAGATGCCTCCACCCTCCCCTATACAGTTCCCTAGTATTTAATGGTTTCCCCTACCTCCCCATATTGCTTCCCTGGTGTTCTAGGGATTCACCTCCAATATAGCATCCCTGGTGGTCTAGAGAGGACCAAACATAATGCAAAGTGGGCAAACCACTTGAGGGACAAATTTAACACCCCTGAGGGGCAGATGTGGCCTGCGGGCCAGAGTTTGACATGTATGTCCTATTCGCTTTCAGAATTGTTGCGCCAATGGAGATTTAGTGCATACGTTGTGGCTATATAAGGTCTCAAGTATTTTGGAAAGCTGTTTGGAATATACTTAAAGTACAAGAGAGAGGTATATGGAGGCTGCCATATTTGTTTCCTTTTAAACTATACCAGTTGCCTGGCTGCCCTGCGGATCCTCTGCCTCTAATGCTAGGTACACACGGTCAGATTTTCTAATTGATTATTTCCAACATGTCCGTGGAGGCGGGGGAGCGGCGGTCAGTGGCAGCCTGAATGTAAACAGCCAACTAGCGACAATCTGTGTGTCGCTAGCTTGTCTGTTTTTATAAGGGTGGACAGCAGAGAACTGGGGGCAGCTGTAGGCAGACTATAAGGACACAGAGGCTGGTGACAGTATGCAGAATGTGCCTCTGTGTCCTAATATTGATTGCAGAAACTCACCTCGGGTTCTCTTTAAAGCTTGGATCCACATCACATAAAAAATAGGTAGGAACAAGCTCAATCAAAACATAAAAAGTCAATTTTAAAATTATGATAACAATTGGGAAAGTTGTAGGAAAACTACAAGAGACATATGTGGTAACATTTTAACCGTGATGGGTAGTAGAATAAAGTTTAGAGAGTTTTATGGTTGAAGCCCTTGTCTTGTGTATTCTTTTAGTTACAAATGGAATCAAAAGCAATTCAATTTTTTGCGACTCAGTGTTCTCCCCAGGCTCTTTTAGCCGGGTGCTCCACCCGGCTAGATTTGGTGACCACCCGGCTGTCATCAGCTCACCTCCTATGCTGTAAGCAGAATTGCCCTGCATTTTCATCTCAACCCACCCGGCTACTTTTTCATGCCACCCAGCTGGAACAAAATTCTGGGGAGAACACTGTGCGTATTCTGTACCAAGATAAAAGACTTGTAAAATGAAAACAAAGTTACAGAATATAAAAGAAAAAAACATTTTTACCTTAACCGCTTGCCCCCCGCGTCATGCCAACGGGCGTGGCCGCGGCGGCAGCCCCAGGACCAGCTAACGCCAATTGGCGTGAAGTCCAGGGGCAGCAGTTTACGGGAGATTGCGCGCGCATCTCCCGCTTGGTGGGTGGAGCTAAGCTCCGCCTTCAGTCCGCTCGGGAGACTGTTACACGGCGAAACCGCCGTGTATTTACATGTGCAGCGCTGCGATCAGCAGCAGCGCTGCACTGGGGACAGCCGTGTGACACGGCTGTCTCTCTGGGGGACAAGAGAGCGATCGGCTCTCATAGGCAGAAGCCTATGACAGCCGATCGCTGTGATTGGCCGGCTAGGGGGAGGGAGGGGATTTAGAAAAAAAATAAGAAAATAGCTAAAAATATTTAAAAAAACAAATATTTATAAAAAAAAATAAACACCTGGGGGGGCGATCAGACCTCACCAACAGAGAGCTCTGTTGGTGGGGAGAAAAGGGGGAGGGGTCACTTGTGTGCAGAGGTATGCGGCCCTGCAGCTTGGCTTTAAAGCTGCAGTGGCCAATTAAGGTTAAATTAGGCTGGTCACTAGGGGCGTTTAACACCATGGTCCTCAAGAGGTTAAGCTGGCCACTAACGGTCCAATTTCTAGCGAAAAATCGTTCGAGCAATCAGAAATTCTGATTGGAAGTGAAATATTGTAATACATCATTCACTACACCATCAACAAACCAATCTTTGCTTCCTATCTATCACAACCAACAAGAAAATCCAAATTTTGATTCGACGAAAATTCATTCGGACGACATTTTTTTTCACTCGTTCATAATCGATTGTGTCCATCAACTGAGGTTATTTACAACTAATCCGATCAGAATTTCTGATCGCTCGAACGATTTTTTGCTAGAAATTGGACCGTTAGTGGCCACCTTTAGGAACTTGGCTTTTTTAAATATGTATGCCATGAAGGGTATATTACTATTATTTTTGCAAGTAAGGGGCGTGATTCACTAAGACAAATAGCATGCCTTATCAAAGTTAACACGCCTTATCAGAGTAGCATAGCGAGCTTATGCCTGCTAATTGGCAATGACGAGAGCTCCTCTCGTCCTGCCCTGAGCCCCTGCAGGTTCGTAGCGCTCGCTATGCTACTCTGATAAGGCGTGTTAACTTTGATAAGGCATGCTATTTGTCTGGCATTAGTGTATCAAGCCCAAGGTCTTGTAATCATCGATAATGTACAATGAGAAAGCAAAATACAAGAAACATAAAAAAGACACCTTTATTTCCAAATACAATAATGTCACCATACATTGTACTAGGAGCATAATGTAAATGTTGTGATAACTAAGAGGGATAAGCAAATAAAATTTGTGGGTTTAACGTATAGTTAGCACTGTTCTCGTCCTGAAGTGGTTAGAGGGATACTTAAAGGAAACCATAGATGACAGATACTTACCGTTTTATACATACCTGGGGCTTCCTCCAGCCCCATGGGCATAAATCGCTCCCACGCCGCTGTCCTAATTGCCTGGAGCTCCGGTACCGGGTCCCGTAACTTCCTCCAGTCACGGCGAGTCTGTGCAAGAGGAAGTGCGCTCCTTAGGTATCTCTCCAGCGGCTGCTGGAAAGATACATAAATAGCGCACTTCACTTGCGTCACAATGGCCGCGGCTGGAGGAAGTTACGGGACCTGGTACCGGAGTTGCAGGCAACAGATGACGGCGGCGAGGTAGCGATCCATGCCCATGGGGTTGGAGGAAGCCCCAGGTATGTATAAAAAGGTAAGTATCTGTCATCTCTGGTACACTTTAAGTCTCATAAAAAAAGGTTTTTTTTTTACTTACCTGGGGCTTCTACCAGCCCCCTGCAACTGTCCTGTGCCCGCGCCAGTCCTCAACGATCCTCTATTTCCATCCCCACCCCCTAGTTTAGTTTTCCACCGACCCAGAGTCGTCGGGCCACTGCGCCTCCGTAGCCCTGGCCAGGCGTATCTTGGCTCGCATTCACATCCGCAATTGCGCGCTCTGCGCCTGCTAAAGTAGCCCTTTAAGTACTTTTGTATTGGGTCAGGTATCCTTTAATATGCATTTTAGAAAATTACAAAAGAGCATTAATTTTATTTGAGCTGTAGTATGTTTAAGCAAATGCATTTGAATGTTAACTCAACACATGTAACTATTGTCAGCTCTAGGACCAATTCCAGATGATTTTCAAATTGTGCTCAAACTAATTTGTTTGATTTTATTAAACTTGGGGTTAGTGCTAACAATTTAATCACAGGTGTACAATACTACTATATTCTATGTATACAGTACACTTCTTCCAGAGCTATTTGAAATCCATTATGTTCTACACATGGAAAGCAGAGGTGTTGTCTATCACCCGTAAACCTGTTTCTGATCACGTGTGAAGAATGTGTAATAGAATCCTCAAATTTCTTATTTTCAGAGTAATTGCTTATCATTCTTTGATGTACACAGGGCCTGTTTGCTGTTCAGGGTTCCTGTCTGCACTCTGTACATACACTCTTCCCTACACAGGGCACATTTTGAATTGTATTTAACAGTTCTCCTAAAGCTATATCCTAAGTTTGATATGTTTCCGATTGCAACTGCTGAAAAAATGCTGCATACGCTACATTTGCAATTTTTGGATAATTTAATTTCTCTAGAGAGAACGCCTCCACTGAATTTCATTGTCAGAGTGCTTTTCTGATCACTGACATCCCCAATGTGCTAAAAATATAAGAAGTGCTGCAATGTGAACTGCAGTTTTTTAATTTTTTGTCTTTTGTTTAAACTTCAAGACGAATGTTTGCAATTTTTTTAAGATAAACCTGTGCCTTATTGAAAGGGAGAAATCTGTTGTTTTGCTCAGGAGAGGGAATCCTCTGGATCCTACAGAGGCATCCCTTGTCCTCCTCTCCATCCCCATTCCTGTGCTGGGACCCCTCTAAATAGTTGCCTCCCACACTAGCACCATCCAGCTTGGGCTCCGGTGGAAACAGCCAAGCCCAATGGGGTTTCTGCTACTGTACAGGCTGCTCGTGCCTGCACAGTCGCACCAAACCAATCTGGCCTTGCTTTTTTCCTAAGAAAGCTGAGCGGGATGGTGCTAGTGCACCTCCGTGGGCTGCAACAACTGTTAACAAGCTTTTTTTTTCAGGGGTTCCAGTGCTGGAATGGGTCTTACCGAGGAGGACAAGGGAAGCCTTTTAGTATCCAGAGGCTTACTCTCCTGAGGTAAGTATACTTGCTAGGGGCACTTCTTAACACTATAGGAACGCCTTAATAAACAAGATAAAAAGGCTACAATGACAGGCTTACCCATGAATTTAAGACCAAAACTTTACCAGTCTCCTCATTCATGTTGGCAATGACAGGCCAGGATGGCCAACAGAGTAGTAGATTTCAGTTACTTCAGCCTGTGATGGATTAATATACTGTAGCTTTTATCCTTGCTAAGCTTTGGCAGTGATTAAATACATTTTATATCACATTCTTTCAATCAACATGGAAAATACAATATTGAAAATAGGTGTTTGAGTTGTGGTACCGTAAATGAAGGAGTTGTAGTCAGTTGATTTGTGTAACAACTCCACAGCCCTGATCCAACGTAGACCACTTGTTCTATCACATATCATATTTCATACTGCATATACCTTTTTTAATAGCCCAGACTTTATTTTCAAAACCAGAGTTAGGGCCTAAGCCTACTAACGCGTTTATGTCCGCTTCTGTCTGCATTTCAGCATCTGTAACGGCATACATATGAAATCGGCGCCGGGAGACTTGGGCGCAGGATACAGCCGGTATATGGCTTATCCTGCTTCTGCACCAGTCCCGGCAGTATTAATTACTATTCCCCTCCAGGCCACCATGGATAGTGGGGGAATGATATAATTCGGCTTCCAGCGATTGCTGGAGGCCGAATTATTGTGTTTTTTAAGCAACTTCGGCTCCGTCTTCTGACGGAGCCGACGTTACTCACTGAGCGCCGCTGTAGAAGTGATTGCCATTATAGTCTGTGGCGGCGCCGGCTGCGCCCAAATCTAGCAGCGCTGAAAGGCACTGCTCCGTCTGTAACATTGATGTGTTGCTGTTAAAGTGGACACAACTGCATTAGTGGGCCCAGGCCCATATAAAAGTGTTTTGTCTAGGAGATTATTCTGTTAATGGAAGTCTCATTTTCTTGTTTGCAGAGGGACCGTATGGTGTGTTTGCTGGACGTGATGCCTCCCGTGGTCTGGCCACATTCTGTCTTGATAAAGAAGCCTTAAGTGATACATATGATGAACTTTCAGACTTGACAGCCTCACAGCGGGAGACATTAAGTGACTGGGAACAACAGTTTACCTGTAAGTTCTAATATTACGTGTTTGTTATCTTGGCATTCTATACTGTGAGTGTCCCACCCCATAATATTCCATATACTTACTTGTGCAGTTTACTGTACCTAAAGTTGAGTTGTTATCCAGGGAAATCTTGTTTATTTCTGCAATGTGATGCATCAAATTATACATTGCCACATAATAATGTAATTTGTTTATTTTTAATTACCCCAAGCACTTTGCTCACCAATCAGCATGTATTGCTCTACAGAGAGGGGAGGGAGGAGAGGGGAGGGAGGGGTACCTCCCTGCATTAACAAAAGAGGCATCAGGAAGGTAATCTGTCCTTGCAGATTGTGGAAGAGGGTGGGCTGGAACCCACAGGAGCGCTTTTGGCAGCGCTGCGATAAGCTAGCACTTTGCCAAAACGCTGGGCTAATGTTAATGGATGGGGCAACTTCCACAGGAGCGTTTGCGTTTCCCAGAAACGCAAACGCAGGACCTGCAGCATTTTGGGAGCGTTAGCGCTTCAATGTAAAGTATGGAAACGCTCAGCAAAACCTAAACTGAACGGTTTTGCTAGCGTTTTGCGGTTCAGCACACTGTAACAAAATGAAAAGTAATTCACAGGACCAATCAGGATAAAAACGCGAAACGCAAAACGCTACGCAACCGCTGAGCAAAAAAATACAATGTTGCAAAACGCGACCGAAAATGCGTATTAATCCGCTTGCAAACCGCTCAGACAAAACGCTAGCGGTAGCGTTTCGCGTTTGCTGATTTCAGTGGGTTCCTGGCCAGAGACAGCAAGCATACATAGCAAACGGGTGCATGCAAATTTGGGCACAAGGAGATGCTGAAAGACACTCCATGCTCAAGGTGATCTTGGTGTATATAACAAACTAGGTGATGGCCCAGCATTGCCCGGGTATGTATTTAGCTGGTGTTGGCTCCACCCACTTTTTCTAACCCTAACACACAATTCCTCAAATACTCAATGACCTAGTTTGTGAGCTTTGCGGTCTTTGGCATCAATAATTAGCATTGAAGTGAAACAAATCTGATTGGCTGTGGCTCCACCCACTTTTCTGAATTTGAACCTCAGTCACCCAATGACCAACTGTACCAGGTTTGAGGCTTGTGCCATTAACAGTGCTAGAATGGCAGCAATGAAATATTCCCCTTGAAAATCAATAAGTGAATTTTGAATGGCTTTTGTAGGCTCCACCCACTTTTCTGAATTCTAATTCCAGTCACCCAGTGACCAACTGTGCAAAGTTTGAGAACCCTACCAATAACAGTGTAAGAATGGCTGCAGTTTACATTTATCCAGTGAAATTTGTATTTGTCTCCACTCACTTTTTGGTTATGGGGATAAAAAGAATCCTATATGTTATTTCAGGTAATGTACTATGTGTGTGCCCAATTTCATTCAAATCCGTTCAGCCATTTTTGCGTGATCGGCGGATCGCTCAAACTCACTCTTATCAAGCGAATGATAGTCTGTACACACGCCCGATTTAGCGGGCGAACGACGGGACGTTCAAACGACCCGTCGTTCGCGGAAATCCGACATGTGTATGGGCCTTTAGTTGACTGCTGAGCTGGCCATGGCAATGCAGGCAGAGTTTTCCTAACAGATTCGGCAGACTTTTGAAACATGGCCACGACTGGTCCTGTGGAGGGGGATGGAGCATCACCTGTGCTCCAAGTATGTCGGATCAGGTATCTTAAGAACCACATACAGAACTCCACATCAAAACATAGGACTGCCTGACACGTGTTTCACGGTCAAAGACCGCTTCCTCAGAGGCACCCGGTATATACACATATCAGCACGATGGCGTAGTGGTTAGCTCTCTCGCCTTGCAGCACTGAGTCCCTGGTTTGAATCCCAGCCAGGGCACTATCTGCAAAGAGTTTGTATGTTCTCTCCGTGTCTGCGTGGGTTTCCTCCGGGCACTCCGGTTTCCTCCCACATTCCAAAAACATACGGATAAGTTAATTGGCTCCCCCTAAAAAAAAAATGGCCCTAGACTACAGTACTTACACTACATAATTTAGACATATGGCAATGGTAGGGATTAGATTGTGAGCTCCTTTGAGGGACAGTTAGTGACAAGATAAATATATACACTGTACAGCGCTGCGTAATATGTCGGCGCTATATAAATACTAAATAATAATAATAATATCAATTGATGATTCATAGGTAAAGTCAAAACACAATCTGTAAGGAACAGTAGATCTGTTCTCCTGTTTTGATGTGGAGTTCTGTATGTGGTTACACTACTGCTGTTTTAAGTGATTGTGAAAGGTCGGATCAGGTAACTTATTAACCCTTTTATCTGTCTGAAAGAGTCCTTGTGCATATTGTTAAAAGTCCCACATTTTCCACGCTGTGGCCTGTCATCTAGCAGCTGTACACCCACCACAACCACCTCTCTCTCCCCTTCAGCAACTCATAATGCTTTACTAGATTCCGGATCTGTCACAGGGCTAGGGGTAGCACAATAGATGAGATGCCTCCCTCACCATACTTCCTTGCAGGCTCCTGAAAGTTGAGCTGCTGGTTAGGGTCATAGTTGCCTCCTCTGTCAATCGTACTGCTAAAACAGTAAGTCTGGATATCAGATCATCCAGCACTCAGACTACCAGGGATGAAGACACAGTGTCTCTGACTGACGGTTTCCTGACTTACCTGACGCTTATGTGAAATTATAAGACTGTTTTTTCCTGACCAAGACATATTGAAAAAAAAATGATAAAAATCCACCGAAAACTCTTGTCTAGTTTTAGCTTTCCTTGGCTGGCCTGTTCAAGCAGAAAGCAACCATTTACTGGTAATGAAGCTATTATAAATGGTGATTTCCCAGCATGTACGATCAATATATTCTACCAATTTTGGCCTAAAATGAGTTGAATCATCGATTGGGCATGCTTTTGGTGGCCCTGATTCTATAATAATTCTAAAATCTGATGGTCGATCAACCGCTAAATCGCTAGATGTATAGCCACATTAATCTGGACACATAGGAATTGATTTCCTAAAGGTTGAGAAGCTAAGTAATCCTTCCAACCCAAACTGAAAGTTTTAAAAATTGCCTTTTATAGGGTTGCAATAGCCCTAGCAATGGTTTGCAGCCTTCACCTGTTCAATACCAAACCTTAGGGGTGAAAGATTAGGGGATGTTTGTGCTATTGCGGCTGCATTGATGCACCAATAGGGAGAACTTATTTTCATACATCCAGCCTGGACTTAGTAAAAGGCTCTGTCTGTGGCTGTGTCCACAAGCCTCTATTAATACAATTACAAGTTCACTAACCCAACTGCACTCCCTACCCACTGTTATCATATGACCCAGGTAGAGGCAATAAACTTCTGCTAGATCTAGACCATTTAAAAAAAAAAAAAAAAAATTGTGCCCCCCCCCACAGGCAAGGACATTCCTTTGATTATGACCAATGACCCCAGGTGACACTGTATAGTAAGACACAGATTTACAGTTATGCCCAGCACCGAGCAGTAGTGCTATAAGTAAATAGAAATTACTGTATAATGCTACCTCTGATACCTTTCGGTGCAGACAGAATGGGGGGAGGGGGGCGCATTTTTTTTTTTTTTTTTTTTATGATGATAAATGCTCAGAAATGCCACTTTCCATTATGTGGATCTCTCTGATAATCAGTGCAAAGTAGACCCAGTGTCCAGCACAGAGCAGTAGTACTATATAGGAATACCTGAATAACTTTTCCTCTGGTATCTATTGGTGCAGGATTTGGGAGCAGGTATGGGGATGCATTTGTTATGATAAATGCTCAGAAATGCTATTTTCCTGTATCTCCTCTTTCAGCAGAGAACTGCTGGCACCGGTAGGGATCCCTCTTTTCACCTTGCACCTGTTTAGATCAGAATCTTACAGCTCCTTGTGATGATTGTGTGATTATTGTGATAATATATGCACAGTAATGGCTGCTGGACATTATTATAAGTTCCTGCAGCTGCCAACCCTGATATCTCCAGTTTGAAGTCTCCTGAGTTGAAGGGCTTACTTGTATGGTAGGCGTACTTCTGAGCCATTGCATTACTTTGCCCAGGCCTCGTCAGCTGATTCTACTAGCTGGCACTATTTAAGCTTGGTTCTTGAAATTTGTTTTATTTAACAAGGCATTTATTCTATTCCCATCAAGATGAATCACTCCCACTCATGTGATCCTCATAGAAGGAAGGCGCTGTTTGCTTTTCCAAAACATTTACTGAAGGAATAAGTTGTTTGGAATTGTTGCTGAAATAGAATTAGTACAGTTTGAGGAAAATGTTGGGTGGTATCTGTGCCAGGATTCCCCAGAACTGAAATAGATGTGTAGCTGTTTCTGGAGATTACAGTGAACCTTTGTATAACCAGGGTACTACCACATTCATAACTCAAATGGCAACACTGGAATTTACTTGGCACCATCGCATACTTTTGTTTGATCATATCTTCTCTCTTATCTCGTTGTTGTTGGTATGAAACATTTCTAAGACATTCATTTTCTGCTCTGCTGAGTCTAACTTTGTATACATGATTACTTCTTAAAGAGAATCTGTACTCTAATATTCTTACACTAAAAAGCATACCATTCTATTCCTTATTTTCTCCTGTGCCCCTCTGTGCTGTTTCTGCCACTCTCTGCTGCAATCCTGGCTTGTAATTAACAGTTTTAGGCAATGTTTACAAACAAACTAACCAGCTTCTAATAGGCTCAGCTAAGCATAGTGTGTGAGTATGCAGGGGGCCTGCAGAGGGTGTGTATCGCTTCTACCAATCACAAGCAGCCCTGCACATTCCACACAATCAAAGCCTTAGCCCGACAAACAGGACAGAGGAAAGATACATTGATTTATTACAGAGACAGTGTAATTAGGAAGAGCTACAGTAAGCCCCAGCACATTATGCTGGGTACACACGATGAGATTTCCCGTTCGATTCCCGGATCGATTCGATTAAATCAAACATGTTCGATTGGATTTCGATCGATTTTTTTCATGATAGGTATGCAAAATCGACGGAAAAAACGATCGAAATCCAATCGAACATGTTTGATTTAATCGAATCGATCCGGGAATCGAACGGGAAATCTCATCGTGTGTACCCAGCATTAGAACAGGCATAGGAACTCATAGGATAGAAGAACTAAGGCTGAAAAAATTGTTACAGAGTCTCTTTAAAGTAACACTGAAGCAAAAAGTAACTTATGATACAATAAATTATCCGTGCTACACATACAATTAATTATAACATTAGTAGCAAAGAAAAGAGTTTCTATTTTCACTTATATAGCTTTTGATAATTTGCATATTCAGCAGTGATGCATTGTGGGAGACCTCATAGGCTCACTCCAACCTGATTTATTGTAAATACCTTCTGTTTTAAGAAGGCAAACTTTTGTTTTCCATTGTTTCATTCGGTAATATTTGCAGTTTCCACACTACACTGCATTTTAAACTATGAAACGGAGCAGAGCTAATGAGCCTTTCAACTTCTCTGCAGTAAACTATTTTCTGAAGTTGTCTTTCATGGTTTCTTTGACGTAGAAGTGCTTCAGAAAATAGCACTAGCCCAGAGAAGCTCTTTTACATAGATGGCAAGTGAAATTTCTCAACTCTTCCTGTACTGGAAACGATATGAAACTTTTCTTTGCAACTGTTTTTTCTTACCTGTACTACACATAAATTCATCATATCATAAGCTTATTTTCACTTCAGATTTCCTTTAAGGTGCCAGTATGCTGCGCCACTTTTAGAGAAAGATCATACTTTCAATAAGATCATTCAGATCAAAAGAAAAGATCATATTTAATTAAGCTACTGCATTAAAGAATCCAAGTTGCACCCGTATTTAAACCAGCTGTGATTGTATCTATGGAAAAATAAGGCCATGGTGATCAACCATTTATAACCCATTCCGGACAGACATAAGTGAAATCTATGTCCGGTTTGGGGCTGTCCATCCCCCTCCCCTTCTTCTATACAGTTACGTAGTGTTTAGTGCCCCCCCCCCCCCCAATACAGTTCCCTTGTGTCTAGTGTTTAGCACCTCCCCCCCCCCCCCCCCATCTCCTATAAACTTTCATGGTGTTTAGTGCCTCAACCCCATAAGTTTCCTGGTGTCTAGTGGTTCTACCTACCCCCCCTCCATGCAGAGATCAGCACAGGGAACAATAGTTGGTAAATTATTCACCTCTCTCTACGATTTAATGTTGCTCAATCACACACACCAAGCCAGCTGTACTGACAGCCTAGGTGATGTGGCATGATCTGAACTTTACCGGGCTTTCATTCCAGCCAACTCTGCATGTGGCTGTGATCGATTTGCTTCCAATCACTCGGAATTCTTCAGCTCTCCATCCTGATTCTTCCATCGCCGCTCTGCAGATTGATTCTGGGACGTTGTGGGAGGTATGCTAGCATACACTCTCCTCTGCTGCTCACTCTGCATCGCCAGGTGCTCACCTAAATTAGCTGGGCGCATCCCCCTTCTAAGACAGGCTGGAGAGAACAATGTAGTGCTGCATATACAGTCAGGTCCATAAATATTGGGACATCAACAAAATTCTACCATTTTTGGCTCTATACACAACCACAATGGATTTGAAATGAAACGAACACGGTGTGCTTTAACTGCAGAGTTTTTCAGAACTCATTTGACAGCGCTTCACAGTGCAGATGGACAATGACCCAAAGCATACTGCACAAGCAAACAAAGTGTTTTTGAAGGGAAAGAAGTTGAATGGTATGCAATGGCCAAGTCAATCACCTGACCTGAAACTGATTGAGCATGAATTTCACTTGCTGAAGACAAAACTGAAGGGAAAATGCCCTAAGAATAAGCAGGAACTGAAGACAGTTGCAGTGTCTGGTGCTGTCTATGCCTTCCAGACTTCAGGCTGTAATTGACTGCAAAGGATCTGCAACCAAGAGTTAAAAAGTGAAAGTTTTTTATTTATTATGATTATTCTGTCCCATTACTTTTGGTCCCTTAACAAGTGGGAGGCACATAAGCAAACTGTTGTAATTCCTACTTCGTTCACCTGTAAAACCAGCAAAGGACCGGCACCACACAATGTATTGTACAGCTCTTCCTTTATGAGGCCTCTCCTACATGCGCCATTCCACTTATCTCCCTTACAGTGCCTCCTCTTCATTTACAGTCAGGTCCATAAATATTAGGATATCAACACAATTATAACATTATTGGCTTTATACACAACCACAATGGATTAGAAATGAAATGAACGTGATTTACATTAAGAAAATGGATTTGAAACCGTATAATGCTGGGAATACACGGGTCGATCCGGCGACCGATTAGCTGCCGGATCGACCCCAGCCGCGTCCCCGCTCGTCCGCATGTATGCGCGGATCGATTACCGCTCGTCCCCGCCGGCGCTTCTTTATCAGCGCTAGATTCCCTGCCATTGTCCGCCGGCGGGAATCGAGCGGGTGCGGGTCGAGCGGCTTGATTGGGCCAGCTGAATATTATCAGCTGGCCGGATCAGCTGGTCGATACACGATACAGAAAGGTACCGTGTATCCCTAGCAAGAGTGATCTTATGCCATTTGAAGGCTTAACTACACGTCAAGTAAGCTAACGGATAACTGGTTACAGGACAAAAGATTGACTTGTACTTAAATAATTCCTGAGCAAATGAAGAAGAGAATGTTCTCTGCTTCCCACCTGGGTACAGACAACATTTTTTCTGCATTGTTTAAACACTTTAGTACACTTCAAGACAATCTGTCATCAATTAGCAGCTACCGTAAGTGATGTGAAAAGTTATAAATAAAGCAGAAAACTGCACCCTTACTTAAAAAAACAAGTATTGCTCCATGATTTGAAATATCATTTAAAGTCGATGGGAACCGTAAAAAAAGCAAAAAAAAAAGCCAGGCACTTACCTAAGGAGAGGGAAGGCTCTGGGTCCTATAGAGCCTTCCCGTTCTCTCCTGGTCCCTGTTCCAGCACTGGATCCCCCATAGCAGTATTTAAAGGGGAACTGAAGAGAGAGGTATATGGAGGCTGTCATGTTTATTTCCTTTTAGACAATACCAGTTGCCTGGCAGCCCTGCTGATCCTCTGCCTCTAATACTATTAGCCATAGCCCCTGAACAAGCATGCAGCAGATCAGGTGTTTCAGTGGTTCAGACTTATAAGTCTGATCTGACAAGACTAGCTGCATGCTTGTTTCTGGTTTTAATCAGATACTACTGCAGAGAAATAGACCAGCAGGGCTGCCAGGCAACTGGTATTGATTAAAAGGAAATACACATGACAGCCTCCATATACCTCTCTCTTCAGTTCCCCTTTAACCAATTTGGTCAAATACTGCTCTTTCTGCTGCCAAAGGAAGGCTTTGGAAGTTTTCAGGAGCCCGAGTGCTCCCAAAGACGGGCCGCTTCATACTGCGCACGTGTGAGTGCCCTCGCGCTGTTATTGATAAGGACTCGGCTCCTGAAGTTCCTCACAGCGGGGGATTTAAGTGGAGGGACTGTCACTGTAAAGAAGGCATCGAGAGAGGAGAGAGAAGGCTCTATATCAGGGATGTCAAACCGTTCCTTCAAGGGCTGAGGTTCTCATGCATTTTTGACACAGCTCAAATTGATGGATCTGAATCAGGAAAGGTGTGATCCATCACGTAGAACACATTCCTCTTTCTCATTCCATCCTAAACACTGGCATGGATTTGGCCCTCCAGGGCTGGTGTTCGACACCTGTACTCTATATAGCATAGTTCCCCAACCCTGTCCTCAAGGCCTACCAACAGTACATGTTTTGCAGGAAACCACACATAATCAGGGGTGGGGTAATTGGTGTCCTCAGCAGAGCTGATTAACTACCTCTGTTGATTTCCACAAAACATGCACTGTTGGTGAGCCTTAAGGATGGTTGGGGAACACTGCTCTATAGGATCCAGAGCCTTCCCTCTCCTTAGGTAAGTATCTGGCTTAAAAAAAAAAAAAAAAAAAAAAAAAAAAAAACACGATTCCCTTTTGCTTTAAGTATAAATACAATTTGTGTTTCTTATTCTACAGTGTGAAAACTAGAAAAATGTTTCTTTACCATATCCTAATTTTTTGCATAGAAAATGAAAGTATCATTTCAGTGTCTTAAGTAGTAATAAAGTTATTGCTGAATCAGTGCTGGAGAGCGCCGATTTGTGAAACTATGTGGCCTAGAAGGTGAAAGCAACCCCTAGATATGAAGTGATTTATTAATTCTTGTCTCTGCCCTTTTTTTTTTTTTTATACAGTACTAGTATAGTAACGTTTTTTCTTACAGCGATATTGTTATTCTGTGAACATTTCAGTATGCCTTATGTCTTCTAATTTTTCATGTTATAATGTAGTTCATTTTGAATATTACTTTAGAAGCATAAAAAAGGGGTAGGGCATGTGTAGATAGATAGATGGTGTTCCATGAGTAATGGAAGGGGCAATACATTGTCAAAATGGTAGCAAGTTGGGACTGTTTGAATATGTACAGTTGGGTCCATAAATATTTGTATAGAGACCACTTTTTATGAATATAGGTTCTATACATTACCGCAATAAATTTTAAATGAAACAACTCAGATGCACTTGAAGAAAAGACTTTCAGCTTTAATTCAATGGGGTGAACAAAAACAATCCATCATTTTAGAGGCTCAAATGTAATTGGACAATTGACTCAAAGGCTATTTCATGGGCAGGTGGGGTAAAGGTAGTTATGTGATTATCGATTAAAGGACAACTGTAATGAGAGGTATATGGAGGCTGCCATATTTATTTACTTTTAAGCAATACCTGTTACCTGGCAGCCTGCTTGTCTGTTTGGCTGCAGTAGTGTCTGAATCCCACCAGAAACAAGCATGCCGCTAATCTTGTCATATCTGACAATAATGTCAGAAACGCCTGATCTGCATGCATGCTTGTTCAGGGTCTATGGCTAAAGGTATTAGAGGCAGAGGATCAGCAGGATAGCCAGGCAACTAGTATTGCTTAAAAAGTAAATATGGCTGCCTCCAGATACCTCTCACTACAGTTGTCCTTTAAGCAGATA
Source organism: Hyperolius riggenbachi (assembly GCF_040937935.1). Taxonomy (NCBI): domain Eukaryota; kingdom Metazoa; phylum Chordata; class Amphibia; order Anura; family Hyperoliidae; genus Hyperolius; species Hyperolius riggenbachi. Next base: position 129,526,245 of record NC_090653.1, on the reverse strand, counting down.
AGGGCCTGGAGTTAATTGGAGGTGTGGTGCTTTCATGTTGAAGATTTTGCTGTGAACAGACAACACGTGGTCAAAGGAGCTCTCCATGCAGGTGAAAAAAGCCATCCTTAAGGCTACTTACACACCAAGACATTGCGTTTTAGGGGACGTTATGGTTGCATAATGTGCCCCTAATGCAACGCATGGTGGTGCGGGAGAGGACGGTAGAGTGAGCCGCGTTAGGCGGCTCTATCCGCATAAGGTCTCCCAGGGTGGCGCTGATTGGCCGCGGGACCACGTGATGCGGAGTGAGACACTCCCCATCACGTGGTCCCGCCGGCCAATCAGCGGCCGCCAGTGCAGTGCATATTAAGTAGCCATGTGCTCCGCCCCCCACTGAGCATGTGCAAACAGTCTAACGCACAGCATGCTGCACTTTCACTACAACGTGCAGCGTTACATGTAACGCAACGTGGGCAGTGTAAACAGCCCACTTGTGTTACATTGCTGTGCGTTGGGGGAGCGTTACAGGCTGCACTAACGTGCGCCTGTAACGTCCCTGTGTGGAAGCAACCTAAAGGAAACATCCAGGGTTTGTTTTTGTTAAAAAAAAAAAAAAAAAAAAAAAAGCTACTTCCCCAGGGCTTCCTCTAGCCCCTGGCAGCTTATGTGTCCTTCGCCACAGCTATGCTCCCAGCCAGTGGCCCAGGGTCCCTTCTGTTGCAGCAGCCGACATGGTGAGGTTGGAAGACAGCGCAGATAGCTCCCAGCTTCGTAAGCATAAATAGTGCGGTCTCGCACAGGCACAGAGGCTGCCGACATCACCAGACACATAAGCTGCCAGGGGCTGGAGGAAGCTACAGGCAAGTAGATCTGCTTTTTTTAAAAAAAAAATACAAATTTAAGCTTCAAAAACAGAAAAAACCCACCTGAGAAATTGCTACAATATTATGAGTGGCAAAACCACAGTTTGGTACATCCTGAGGTACGTATGTACTACTGAGGAGCGTATGTAACTTTAGGGTAAAGATTTGGTGGAGCAGTTAGGAACGGGTTACATTCAATATTAACAGAAGTGTGAGGGGCTTATGGTTATTCTAGATAAGGAGTTTGACAATAGCTCTTTAGAACAGAGTTAACTGTCAGACATTATCCCTCATGCCAGCAGCCATCACTGAGCATTCCACATTCCAACATTGGCTTCCTGACTGGAGACATCCCTCAGTAAAAGGCACAGTGTACAGGAATCTGTTTATTGAAGCCAATGGATCCATCAGTGCACTGTTAGCACATTTTATTTAGCAAGAAATCATCCACTGAATTCAAGTTTGTTGGTCCATATTGATTTTGGGACTCCATCTGCTGATTCCAGTGAGAAATATGATACATTTATATGCAAAATTTCATGTTTACCTGATAGCCAAATTTAAAAATACATATATTTATAACTCCTTTTATTATTGAATATAATTCATGAAGGACAAAATAGCATATTCCCTTTACTATATCTTGTAGACAACTGTACTTTATAATAGGTGAACCCTCTGCACTCCATGTTTTAGCTAGCAACTCCCTCTGTATAAAATAGGGACCAAAAGACATGGACTGTTTGATCCCCTCTTTTCAAAACACAGGGATTATTGATAAACCATGTATACTCACACATAAGCTTTCCCCAAACACACACTATTGGCCTAGACAATGAGCCAACTGTATTGTTCTACTGATAGGCCCCAATGTGTGACCTTTGTCCCCTCCCATATCCCCCCCCATTTACAGAGCGCATGTTAGAGGCTTATTGGAAACCATATACCTGTCCTCACTCCAGCTCCAGTCTCACTGCAGTCACATGACAGTGAACCTGGAGATCAAGAAGCGAGTTACCTGCATCTTCATAACTTGCCACTAGAGCTCCATGCTTACCGTCATGTGACTGCAGTGAGCCTGGAGCTGTAGCTGAAACTTACAAAGCTGCCGGGGAGGTGATAGGACTGATGCTGGAGTGAGGACAGAGAACTATGGTTTCCACTACACCTCCAAAGCACAATCTGCACAATGCGTACTTACCTCAGAGTGTATAATCCAGAGGCTTCCCTGTCCACCTAGCCATTCCAGTGCTGGGACCTCCTGAACCCCCTAGACAAGGGCTCGCCTGAGAGTATATTCGGCTATTGAGTATAACTAGCACTGGCGCGCTGCGCAGGATACCAGCATGCCACTGGGCAGGTGTGAGACGTCCTGTGCAGTGTGGCTACGCTCATTCACATACGAGACGTCAGACACCAACTTTACGAGGGTTCCGGAGAGAAGTGGTGGTCTGGAGGAGGATGTGGGAAGTCGGAGGATTTTTCTCCAATTTAAAATCACAAGTTAGCTTTAACCTGCTGGGCGGTTTGATTATGCGCAGCCGCACGGCTGCACATAGTTTTTTACACCTAATTTTTTCTTAATCATGTAGCTAGCCTAGTGCTAGCTACATGATATCCCCCTCCCTTCCGATTCCCACCCACCCTTCCAATCGCCGCCAGCGCCTGTGCACGTCAGGAAATCCCATTCTGAACGGGATTTCCTTGAGGGCTTTCCCTGTCGCCATGTCGATGAACGGAATGATGTCATCACCGTTGTGACGTCACAGGGAGTCCCGATCCACCCCTTAGCGCTGCCTGGCACGAATTGGCCAGGCAGCGCACGGGGTCTGAGGGGGGGGCCTATTACGCGGCGGATCGGCGTCGAGCGGAGAAACACGCAGCTAGCAAAGTGCTAGCTGCGTGTTTAAAAAAAAAAGTGTTCAAATCGTCCCAGGAGGGCCTGAGTGGTGGCCTCCGGCGTCTCTGGATGAGCCTAGCTCGTCCAGAACGCTAGGGAGGTAATTTAAATGATACTTCCAATGATGCAGCTAATTTCTCCAATGTGCTTTATTTCAGTTAAGTATCACCATGTGGGCAAACTTCTGAAGGATGGAGAAGAGCCAACTGAATACACAGATGAGGAGGATGCTGGCCAGAAGAAGAAAAACTAAAGAAATTCTCTACAGGCTTTGAAATGGAGTTAAACATTCCCGATTACACAATTTTATAGCTTGCAGTTTATGCTACAACCCGTGTTTTCTTCTATTCCATAAAGATAATTCTTCTACAAAGACTACCCTGGCTTTCCTTCTATACTGTAGAGAAGCTTTGTTTTCCAAGACTTCTCCTGAGGTGAAGCAATACCTGAGGACAGCGTTTCTAATTTTAGCAGGTCACATGTTCTGTGTCTTTACAAGACTGTTCTGTCCTCGGTTTGGTGTTGATGTATATTCTAAGTAGCATTTTCTTAAAATAGAACTACATAAATAATGTTACACATCAACACCTGTATTGACTCTTTATGTAAATAAACATATGGGGGTAGATTTATCAAAAGCAAGGACTGCAGGGTTGCAGTATAATGGAATCCTTTCCTGTTCAACAACATAAGAGGCAGGGCATATTCCTCTTAATACAAAATCTGGAAAGCTGAGTATTTAGATGGGCCCTTACACACCGAATGCATCAAGTGGAGTTAAATCGCATTGAAACTGAGGCACTAAAGCAATTCAACGTTTTGGCCATAGTGATGTGACTTTTTCTCTGTTTACAGCCCACACCTTTTGCGTTGCGACAAAACGGTGCTTTGCAACCCAACGCACAATTGCCATGTGTTATGAGTCAACATATGTCATGACATAATAATGTTAACAAATGGCAACACAAAGTTGCCTGAAAATATGCAACTTTTATCACAGTGTGCATATGCCTCTTGTGAAGTTTGTTCCTTTTAATGGGCACGTGCGCATACATAGAGGGAAACTTCCACCCAAAAATGATCAGCTGTGTGTTGTACCGCATACAACTTTTTGGTACGACTTTTTTTTTTACCTCTACTGTAACTTAAAGCATTCGGTGTGTAAGGGCCCTAACATCTTTTATTCATTTAAAAAAATATATAAAAAAAATTTTAAGAAGAAAGTTCACAGCGCTTCTGGCTTTGATGGTAATAATAAATTGCATGGTAGGGTAGTGTAGCTTTTCAATCCTGACAGAACACTAACATAATAGTAATGCAGACAAAGGGGTCAATTCATAAAGCATTTTCGCATGCGGTAATGCTCTAAACAGCTGACTTTACCGACCACCTAGCAAAATGTCAATTCATAAATGCATGAAAAGCTGACATTCCTGAGCAGTGAGGTAAATTACCACCTTGTGCAGTGATTTTCTCAACACAAGTCATTAAATGTCAATTCATGAAGATTAGAGCAGGCGGTATTGGGACGGAGAATACCGCTTGCTTTGAAGAGGCCATAAGGGTGCAGATAAGAGCAAAGTTAATGGAGACAGATCTCCCAGGCAGCAGCTGTGAGGGTAGAACAAAAAAAGGCTTTCCAAAATACCCCAGGCTGTGTTTTTTTAACCTCTTGGGTACCTGTTTTCATGTTTTTTACATCAGAAAGCCTGCATGTGTAACGTTTCTTGAAGTTCGTCTAAGCTGTGGTAATCAAATAGATTAAGAAAAACTAATAGACAGAATCAGGGCAAACAGAGGCAGTTTAAAAAAATGCACATCTAAAGGGAAGTTGGGGATGCCTCTTTTATTGTAACTGCCTCTGCAGGAGAAAATGTATCAACTCAGGCAGCTTCTCATGTTACCGCCAGCTTAGTTCGGGAAATCCCCAAACTTCTATCGCGACTATAAACATTTTTAAGAATTAGCACACAAAGTCTAAAATACCGAATGCGGTATTTTCCTAACAAGATTTTTTCCCTGCACAGCCTTTTATGAATTGACCCCAAAATATGTAGTAAAATGTAAAATTCTTTCTTTGCTTGAAGGTCTGATTATTGAAGTGATGAGAAATTCTGAAGCACTAATAATTACATTGTACTGTACCATTAATACAACGTTTTCATACTTTCCCATTTGGTATGCATTGTCATTTTCTGGAGTGTTTCTGTTGCAGTGGTCTATGACATATTATTGCTGAACTTCAAGTTCCTGCACTTGGACCATCAAATCACCCTCACTGGCTGCCCTACCCACTGCCCCTTACCTAATATTTTGAAGGGAAAAAAAAAAAAAGAAGCAAACTTATAAATGTTATAAACCTCATACCTACCAAAATACTTTGTTACTGGCTTGTGATTTGGGCCCAATGAGTTTAGGGTGCGTGCACACATCCAATTTTGATTGGCTAATGATTAGCAAATTCTACCACTTCCAAGTTGTATTAGATTATAACTACACAATCTGTTTATATCATTGAAAATCTGTTGACCCCCTAGGCCCCATTTACACTGACAATTGCAAAATGCTAACGATTGATAATCGTTTTGTTGTGATGATTTTTTTCGTGATTAGCATCTATTTTTCATTTGACATCTTTGCGATTTTTGAATATATTGCAATCACGATCACTCTAAAATCGTGAAAAATGCATGTAGCACATTCGAGTTGACCGGCACTGCCATATAGTTTACATTACACTAGCGCTTTAAAAAGAACTAGCAATCGCCGGCGATTAGTGGTAAACGGCCGCTAATTGCCCCACCGTGAGTGGGCCCTTATACTACATGGATGGGCAGTAAAATTGATCAGTCATTGGCCAATCAAAATTGCATGTGTGTACCAAGTTTAACACAGAGCCGCCAAGGGGGTTAGGCCTTGTCCCACTCGGTCACAGGTGGATTATCCTTTCAGCATTCCTCCATTCCAGTGTTCTCCCCAGAATTTTTTCCCAGCCGGGTGGCATGAAAAAGTAGCCGGGTGGGTCGAGATAAAAAATGCAAGGCAACTCTGCATACAGCATAGGAGGAGGTGAGCCAATGACAGCCGGGTGGTCACCAAATCTAGCCGGTGGAGCACCTGGCTAAAAGAGCCTGGGGAGAACACTGCATTCTATATGATCCATGAAGGCTTGCACACTCTTGCCACTTAAAACAGACTATACGAAAAAAAATCCAGTCCAGGTTCTCTGGATCACTTTCATTCTCCAGCACTTCCCACAGCCCGTTTCCACTAGCGCGAATTTCGCATGCAGACAACGCATGCGGATTCGCATAGGCAATACAAGTGGATGGGACTGTTTCCACTTGTCAGTTTTCATTTGCGTTTTTATGTGCAGGATTTTTCTGCACGGTAGACCCTGCAGAATTCGCCTGCGTGTGGAATGCAGGCGATTCGCAGCAGTGGCTGGATGGTGTACTGGTTAAGGGCTCTGCCTCTGACATGGGAGACCTGGGTTCGAATCTCGGCTCTGCCTGTTCAGTAAGCCAGTAATTCAGTAAGGAGTTCATTGGGCAAGACTCCCTAACACTGCTACTGCCTACTGAGTGCGCTCTAGTGGCTGCCTCGCAAGCGCTTTGAGTCCGACAGGAGAAAGGCGCTATACAAATACTGCCATTATTATTAATGTATTTAATAGTGAAATCGCATGCGTTTTTTGCATGCGTTTTTTCCCGCGATTTCGCATTGAAAGTAATGTAAATTGACACAGGCAGTGACATGGTTAAAATCGCATATACCCTGCCTATGCGAAATCGCGGCAAAAAACGCATGCGGAATCGCACCCGCATGCGATTTTGTCAACGGTGATATGCGGCGATTCCGCACCGCACTAGTGGAAACGGGCCCTAAATCTAACCAACCCTATGTGAGGGTGAGACAAAGATAAACAGAAAAGCCTGACAGGAATAGTTTAATGGGTCAGGACCTAATGCTGCAGTTTTCACCTTAGGACATGTAATGACAGTGTTCTTCTCCAAAAACCTTTCTAGGAAGCTTTTTTTTTCCCTTCATGTTTTCCTATGAAATTCATGTACTTTTCATTTAAAGAGTAGTTATAATTATGTGTCTAATGACTTTCAGGATTTGCAATACCTGTAGGTTGGATTTGTTTTATTTAACACATTCAGTCACTGAGAGGCATCAAGGTCACCCCATCCTTGTGTATTGCTTTCACTGTATCATGTTCCACTCTTCAGCTAGCAGATGGGATCTGGGAGAGACAGTTCCGGGTCAGCAAACACGTGCACTTCGAACAGCTTTCATAGATGTTTTTATACCAAAGGCAAACGTGAATGCAAACATCTAAACTATCAAAAAGTAGATGAATGGCTACAAAGCATGAATAGATCATGGTATATAGAAGTATAAGACTGTCTTCTATTTGTAATTATCTGAGGCAAATTATTCTGTCATCAGTACAGAGCTGAAGCTTGTGTATTAATTCTGACAAGGCAAGACAAATTACGTAATAGGTACTGGCTTACTGAACAGGAGAGATTCAAACACTGAGACCTTAGCAGCTATCTGGTAACTAGACTTGTTTAAAAAACGAGAGACATTTCAGCTAAACGCGGAGGGGGAAGCATGGGTGTGTTTTCAGAACAAGTTGGGGAGAAGCTTGTTGGTCCCAAAGTCCATCACACAGTATACTGGCCTTTATATACAGGAGTGTGACAAACAGGATAGCACTTAGTAGTTAACACATATTGCTAAAATCTGAGCAGATGCAAATTTATGCAGCTCTGAATCCATTGTATATGATGGCTCATTTCCAAGCTGAATAATATTGCATAAAATATGCATATAGTTTGGAATTATAAGCACCTCATTGATTATCCCAAATAAATACCTTATCCCATGTGTGTAATGTGCTTTGAAAGATAGCAGAAATATTTTTCTAGCAACATTTTCATACATTAAAGCTACATTCGCAGAGAGTATTGCCTTGCATTTCCTGTAAAAGCAGGGAGCAGAAAAGTCACACCGCACATTGTGTGCGTTGCGTCACATACAGTGAAGTATACAGTCAATGAAAATATGATTCACTGTCAGCTTGCGCGTTTTGCGGTGATGCACTGCATGCAGTGAGTTGGGATGCCACCTGCCATTATACCGCATTGCACACACTGTGAACGTTGCAGCAGTTTTACATTTCAGTGCGAGGCCTGAACCCACTAAAAAGCCCAAAGGGCTATTGCAATAGCAAACGATTGTGGGATGGATTTCCCTGCTCCTATACAATTCATTAGAATGGAAACACTCCCAAATGCTGCATGTCCTGTGATTTGCCTAATTACAATCTCTCTAGTGGAATCTGGTCTATCCATTTACATTGGCAGAGCGTTTAGGAAAATCGCTCCCTAAATGCTTAAAAAAAAAAAGGCCATAGGGCCATTTTCCACTAGCAATCACAAATGCCAGTGATTGCGATTTTTCATTAATTCGGTTATGCGATTGCAATTTTTCATTTGCATTATCACTCTTAAAATCGCTCCAAAAAGCGATTGCGATTTCCAAATCGAATCACTATAGTGGAAAATACTCCTCATGATTTCTATGATAAAGTAACAACCCTAGCGATTTAAAAATCCTTTAGCTGTGGAGTGGAAAAAGACCCTCACAGTGCATCCGTTACATCGCACCGCAATGCCCCACTGAACTGCAAGCTTATCAGCAATAAGTATTTCCTTCCAGTCACCACTGGTGACTGGTAAGCACGCAGCTCGTCTTGTCCAGTTTTTATCAAAAACACCTGACCTGCATACTTGTTCAGGGTTTACCTGTATGTCTAAAAGGATTAGAGGCAATGGATCAGCAGGACAGCCAGGCAATGTGTTTGTAAAGGAAATAAAATATATCAGCCTCCTTATGCCTCTTACCTCGAAGCAGGTGCTTTTGGCGCTTCTGTAGCAGTGATGCTATAGTGTGTGTGGCACGCATGGGTAATTCGGGGTTCTGACTATTGCTGGATCCTGGATTACTTCTACCTCTGAGGTTCTACGACTCATTCTACGACTCAGAGGAGGAATAGTATTTAATGCCACCAGGGATTTGAGCAACAGCAGGGTGAGCAGTCATTTGGCTCACCCTGTGCCCAGCTCTCCGGCGGGGGACTGATGCATATGCTCTCACCTCTGGTTCCCTTTAGGCTAGTTTCACACCAGGACGTTGCATTTTAGGGGATGTTATGGTCGCATAACGTGCCCCTAACGCAACGCCTGGTGCTCTCTATGGTGGACGTCAGAGTGAGCCGCGTTGTGCAGCTCACTCTGGCGTCCGTGATGCTGTGATGCGGCATCACGTGGTCCCACCGGCCAATCGCTGCACAGAGCGGCCGCTCCAGGAAGTAAACACTGCACGTCACTGAGTGCAGTGAATATTAATTAGCCATGTGCCTGGCCGCTCTCCGCTCCTCCCCAACGTTACTGAGCATGTGCAAGCAGTCTAACGCGGCTCTGCCGCTTAGAAAGTACTGCATGCAGTACGTTGTCTGGTGGCGCAGCGTTACTGTGTAACGCAACGTGGGCACTGTGAACAGCCCATAGATTTTTCATTGCTGAGCGGTGGGGTGCGTTACAGGCTGCTCTAACGTGCGCCTGTAACGTCCCACTGTGAAACCAGCCTTAAAGGGAACCTTAACTGAGAGGGATATGGATGTTTCCTTTTAAACATGACCAGTTGCCAGGCATTCCTGCTAAACTCTTTAGCTGTAGTAGTGGCTGAATCATACACCTGAAACAAGCATGCAGCTAATCCAGTCTGACTTCAGTCAGAGCACCTGATCTGCATGCTTGTTCAGGGGCTCTGGCTACAAGTATTAGAGACACAGGATCAGCAGGAGAGTCAGGCAACTGATTTTGAAAGGAAAAATCCATATCCTGTTCAGTTTAGGTTCACTTTAAGGCTGATGGTTTGTCAGCACACACTGGAGGCTGCATCACCCAGTGACTCTTCAGCTATCTCACAAGGGAAGAGGTGAAATACCTCGGCTTTAGTTCTGAGCTCTGTATACCCTCGTTGCCGTGTTTTGCATTTCTTGCTGGATTCCCTGTAAAGCACAGGAAATGAAGAATCAAGCATTGAGAATGAATTCCCCCCACAGGGAATATGGGTGCAGAGATCTTGGCACCAGTTTCCACGAGATATGAGGGCGGCCAGTGATAAAACTTGCTTGTACCTGCCGAAACCTAACATCATTCCTGCATGAGCTGATATTTGTAAGCCAAAATAGCACCTCCACCACATCCATGTTTGAGCAGTTCACCTCATGAAGATGTTTACATTTCACATATTTTAGAATATGAAGTGGAGGCCAGCCAACCTGAATGGAGTATTCTAATAATATGCAAATCTCTGCTCCTCCAGGAAATTGAAACTGCTTAAGCTAATAATTCTAATTAATAATAATTCTTACATTTGTATTGCGCTTTTCTCCTGTAGGACTGGAAGTGCGTGAGAGTTACAGTCACTAGGGTATGCTCCTTAGGCACCCTACAGTGTTGGGGAGACCTCCTTACTGAATAGGTACTGGCTTACTGAATAGGAAGAGTTGATACTCAAACCCTGATCTCCTATATCAGGCGGTGCCCTTAACCAGTACACTATGCAGTCAAATGAAAGCCACTAGCTGTTAATAATTCTGTAGATTTTTTAATTAATAAACTGCCAGCTGATTGACCAGCAGCTAGTGGCTTTTATTTGTGAATGTCTATTTCACTTCCCAAGATGAGGGGAGATTTGCTTGTTAGGAGAATTCTCTCATCGACTGCACTGGTCACGTTGGCACAGAGAATATGGAGGTTTATGTGAAGTGTATGGTAGATTGACTAAACTACTATAATAATGCAGCAATAAGTGTTTATCACTGTATCAGTTTACTGAGTTACTGTATAAAATCGTGGCAACATGGCCATGCATCACCACAGGAAGCCATTCAGTAATACAATTAAATGGCTTACAGCAGTTTTTGCAGCACTTTAATTGATCCTGTTTTTATAGATCCTATGATGATGGCTGGATGGTGTAATGGTTAAGGGCTCTGCCTCTGACACAGGAGACCAGGGTTCGGCTCTTGGCTCTGCCTGTTCAGTAAGCCAGCACCTATTCAGTAGGAGACCTTAGGCAAGTCTCCCTGCTACTGCCTATAGAGCGTGTCCTAGTGGCTGCAGCTCTGGCGCTTTGAGTCTGCCAGGAGAAAATCGCGATATGTTATTTGTCTTGTCTTGTCTTGTATGATAAATCCAGTGATATCACTGAGAATTAATCTGAATACTCACCACCCGACAGAGGAAGATGGATCCAGCGACGTCTCTCTGACGGCAAGTATTGATTCTACCATCCGTCTTCCGGCCGGCAGGTATACACAACGTGCACAAATGGGAAATCAAGCAATCGCGGTACTTTGCGCAGAAGCAGAAATCTTAAAGATCCGATCCACCATGATGGTCGTTATTACCATGCGACACTTAACGACATTCACATGATTGCATGCCTATGCCCACGAGATCACAGAAACAATCGCTTGTTGCTCAAATGTATCGCTGGTCGGTGGGATAATCGCATTGTGGGTACGGGCCTTTACAGTGATACTGTTATTAACTACTTCAAGACCACAGGCTTTACCCCCAAGCCAGTTTTTTTTTTCTTTTTTAAATATACCACTGCAGCTTTAAGAGCTTGCTGCAGGGCCGCACAACACAGCACACAAGTGACCCCCCCCCCCCCCCCCGTTGGTGGGCGCTGATCGCACCCCCAATGTTTTTGGTTTTTTTACAAATATTTCTTTATTTTTGTAATAAAATTAGAAATTTTTTAAATTATTTTTCCCTCCCTCCACCAATCACTGTGATTGGCTGTCATAGGTTTCAGCCTATGACAGCCGATCACCACCGAGACTCTGGAGGGGACAGCTATGTCACATGGCTGTCCCCAGTACAGCGCTGCTGTAGATCGCAGCGCTGGCGTCTTAACAGTCTACAAGCGGCGATCGCCGCTGGGAGACTGAAGGCGGAGCGGAGCTCCACCTACCAACCAGGAGATGTGCGCAATCTCCTTCAAAACGAAGCCCCAGGACTTTACGCCGAACGGTGTTAGATGGCCCTGGGGCTGCTGCCGCAGCCGCGCCCATTGGCGTGATACGGATGGCAAGCAGTTAATTTGTCCCATTACCAGAATATTGTTTAAAAGCACACCTGAACTGAGGGGGATATGGAAGCAGACATGTATTTCCTTTTAAACAATGCAGATTGCCTGGCTGACCTGCTTAGCCTCTACTTCTATTACCTTAAGGGCCCGTTTCCACTTGTTCGGTGGGAATTGCCGCGGAAAAAATTTGCATGCGGATGCGAATTTTGCATGCGGTTGTATGCAAATTTTCATTCGATTTCGCATGGATGACTATATGCGAATTGAACCATGGCAGTGCATGGGTGCTTTTCCATTGTTTCTATGCAAAATCGTATGCGAATTTGCATGAAATGCAAATTTCCTATTAAATACATTGTATGTGAATCGCATAGCAGTATGCAAATTCTGATGGCTCTGCTGTGCAGATGTTTTTCTGCACAGAAATCCTGACAAGTGGAAATAGTCCCATCCACTTGTATGCGAATCTGCATGCAGATTAGCTCTAGTGGAAACGGGCCCTTAGCCATAGACCATGAACAAGCATGCTGGTCAGGTGTTACTGACTAAAGTCCGACAAGATTAGCCACATGCTTGTTTCAGGTGTGTGGTTCAGATAACTACTTCAGCCAAAGAGATCAGCAGGACTGCCAGGGAATTGGTGTTTAAAAGGAAATAATTATGGCAACCACCCTATCACTCTCACTTCAGGTGTACTTGAAATATAGAAAAGGATTCCGACTGGCTGCCCTGAACATTCACTCAAATTTAGCTTCTGTTTTCTGTGAGCATGGGTGAATTACTCATCCCCAGTTATCTCTACTGGGAAGGTTAATTCCGCAAAGACCGTGGAGCTATTAATCGACTTCAGGAAGGCTGCTCCCACCCCCAATTTACATTGACGGCACGGAGGTAACCAGAGTGCCCTGCGCCCGGCTTCTAGGCACTACCATCTCCAGTGGCCTCAGCTGGAAGCCCAACATCACTGCCACCCAACGTAAAGCACAACAGAGACTCTTCTACCTCCGCCAACTGAGAAAGTTCGGCATGACTCAAGAAATTCTAACCAACTTTTACTCCGCCACCATTGAGTCGATCCTCTGCTCTTCCATCTTGGTGTGGTATGCTGGCACCACAGTCAATGATAGGAACAAACTGCAGAGGGTTATCAGGTCAGCAGAGAGGATCATTGGGTGCCCCCTCCCCTCACTTGCCCTACTTCAAAGCAAAAGACTAAAAACCAGGGCACTGAGGATTGCAAATGACTCCTCACACCCTGGCCACCGCTACTTCAGCATCCTGCCCTTGGGACGGAGACTACGAGCCATCTCCACTAAAACCACGAGACATAGGAACTCGTTCTTCCCCTCGGCAGTCAACCTCCTCAACTCCCTCCACGTTCTACCATCAAAGCAAACTTCGACGAGCGGCGAGGCCGGCGACGCTACGGCTGAACAGCCGACCAGCCCACAAGACTAACGGACTTTTGACATCGTAGGGACACACTGGGATTGAAATGTTTTTTACAATGTTGTATTAATCTGATTTTGCCTTCTATGCACTCTCTCTTTCTCTTTCCTCCTTCCTCTTTCTATGCACTCTTCCGGAGCCATTGTATTGTATTGTATTGTGCCAAAAACAATTCCGGGCATGTCCCCTCATGCTTGGCGAAATAAAAGGATTCTGATTCTGATTCTGAGATAAATCTAAGTTCATGCAGGATTATGTTTTTTTTTTTGCAAATCAATGCAACTTGAAAATGGACCAATCAAATCCCATGTTGGCTTTTATTTGAGTTGGTTTATTTTCCAGCTCCATATATTTCCATGAAAAATGTGCAAAAACCTGCATCAACTCATAATTATTTGCATCTCACTTATTATCCCTAAAGGTCCCGTTTCCACTGCTGTGGAAATCGGGCCAAATCCGCAGAGTTTCTCCGCAAGCAAATTGCGCGGGGAAACTCTGCCATAGAGGATAATGCTGCCGCCGTCCAAATCGCTTGCCTTAGCGATTCGGCCAACATTGCAGCATTTTTTCGTGCTGCAGGCAGTGAATCCCATAGCCGTGCATGGCATGGCTTCCCGGAATTCGGCTGCGTACTCGCACAGGAAGGAATTGGCGCCGCGTGTCTTGCAGGATGCATGGTGGCTAGTGGAAACGGGCCCTACTACATGTTCAGAATCCATCCACATGGCTACTAGGCGGTGGCAGAGGAATAAGTCAGACCAAAGCAAGTTCTTTATGCATACCGGCTGTCTCTATTTTATTACTAACAGCGGCGGTGTGCACTGAGCGTGGGTGACTAGATAAACCTCAGACCTCTCCGTGTGAGTGTACTGCTTATTTTGCTAGATTTAAATGTGAAACTATGAAAATAAATCTCCTTTGTGATCTATACCTGCTGTAGCTGGCTGGTAAACTAAAGCTACATACACACATAAGACAACGATCGTTCGTTGTGGACGAACAAACTTTTAATTGACGAAAGAACGACCTGAGTAAAGTTAGTTTTTAAATGTGTGTAATGATCTGATCCTTAGAACGAACGTTATATCACGTAAAGCAACTATTGCGCTTGCGCATAAAAATGAAAAGTTCCATGGAGAAATAGCAAAATGCGCATGTCAAGCCTAGTACGAACGACCGTTTCCAACGATGTACTACTTTTGCAAACAATCGTCGTTGGAAAAAATCCGCCAAGCTAGATCGTTCGTTTTTAACGATCTAGCTCGTCCGTCGTTAGACTTAATGGTCGTTGGCTGCTTTTTTTTAAACGATCGTCATTTGAATTGATCGGGGAACGATCATTTCAAACGACTATAGTCGCATGTGTGTACGCACCTTAAGTCGATAAGATATGCACATGATTGGGGCGGTTGAACCAGTTGCAAAGAGTTATTCTGTGTTCACACATTAAAAAGGTGTACATTTCCAGTCCAGTCCTGTCCTTTCAGTTTTGTAGGTGTTTATACGGGTCTGTTCACACATAAAAGGGGAGCATTTCTGGTCCAGTCAAGTAAAACTGATGCAAAACTGACAGTACTGGACTGAACTGGCAATGTGCAGATTTATGTGTGAACTAAGCCTTAGGCCTGGAACCCACTGAAATCCGCAAACGCAACCGTTAGCGTTTTGTCTGAGCGGTTTGCAAGCGGATTCATGCGCGTTTTCGGTCGCGTTTTGCAACAGTGTATTTTTTTGCTCAGCGGTTGTGTAGCGTTTTGCGTTTCGCGTTTTTATCCTGATTGGTCCTGTGAATTATTTTTAATTTTGTTACAGTGTGCTGAACCGCAAAACGCTAGCAAAACCGCTCAGTTTAGGTTTTGCTGAGCGTTTCTGCTAGCGTTTCAATACATTACATTGAAGCGCTAACACTCCCAAAATGCTGCAGGTCCTGCGCAAACGCTCCTGTGGAAGTTGCCCCATCCATTAACATCAGCTGAGCGTTTTGGCAAAGTGCTAGCGTATCGCAGCGCTGCCAAAATGCTCAAAAAACCGCTCTTGTGGGTTCCAGCCCTATGGCAGGGAACACATTTAGCAGAATCACATGCGTTTTCCCCATAGCACATAGTGGAAAATGCATGCGATTCTGCTAAGTATGTTCCCTGCCTTATGTATTCATACTTGTTTATCAGTTTTCTGAATGCATTTTTCTGCATGAGTTTTCTGCAATTGCAGGTTAGGTTCACAATCTTCAGTTACATAACGCACACGCTATAATGACTGTGAATTGCAATGCGGACTGGCCATAGACTAATACAAAGCCTGCATGCATCGAGTTAGAATAACATGATCAGTTACAATGCAGTACTGTGACCAGGCCCATTGAATTGTATGGGCAGCGAATTCACATGCAGAATTATTCTGTGAACAAGGCCTCAAGGAATGTTTAAAAACCATTTATACAGGGAGTACCTGTCTTATAAACGACCCGAAAATGCAATATTTGATTCTGTAGGAAAAAGTTAAAAAAGAAATGTTTTTTAAACCTCAGGCCGCATTCACACTAGGGCGTTTTGCTGCAATTTTGGCAAAATGCTCAAACGCTATAATGAAACCCTATGGGCCCGTTCTTACTTAGGCGATTTGCGCTAATCGCCGCAAATCGCCCAAAAATGTGAAACGCAAACGCATCACCTGCACCATTTTCAGGCAATTTCCCGGCGATCTTGTTTCAGTGCTATAGAAGCGCTAAACGCGATCGCGGCAAAATCGGCTCAGTGTTCAGTGATTTTTCCGCGTGAAATAAAGGAAAAATCACTCCTGCAAAGCGCGGAAAAAATATCTGGCGTTTTGCGTTTCTAAGTGTGAATGGGGCCTTAAAGTTTTTGTAAAAATCGATAAATTGGTAAAATTACATTTTGAGCCATTACACTATATTGTTTAGCAAGTTCTGTATGCACATTGTATATATTTTAAAGCAAACCTGTGATCCAGGGACACTCTGGAATGTTTAAGTGGATTATATGAAATCAATTTCAAAATTGTAATTTTACATATAATCGTAATTGTGTAATCTTACATGAAACTTTCTGTAAGCAAAATTAGTACATTATAATCACTAAAACATAAGGAGGCACAAAGGTAGCTCAGAGGGACACAGTGGAGGCAGAGGGGGACACTGAGGGAACAGTGGGGAGGAGGGCAGAAGTGACACAGAGGGGGATACAAGGGAGCAGAGATGGCACAGTGTTCCGAATAAAGAACGGATTACTACAGTCCCTATCTTGTTTGTTAACTGAGGACTACCTGTATACAATAATGGAGTACACCTAACAAAATATATATGACTAGCCTAGGGTGACATAGCTGACACACATTTGTACAGGTTGGGCAGCTATGTAGGGGCTAACACGTTCTGTGGCATGTCGCGGTGGGCTGAATGCAATGCAATCACCCACTGCGGGGGCGAGTTGATCCGCCAGGTGGATCGCTCGCGGGTCAGTGGCTGCTGTACATGCGTCTAATTATCGACTGTTGTTATTGACGTGCGTACGTGCCTTAAAGTGTACTTGAAAGAATGGCAACCCCAGCAGGGGGTACTTGGCCAACTCAGTTGTTAATAAAAGGGTGCCTGCTATAATAATGTTGGGAGACACTGCATTAGAACAAAACCACAATGCCTCGAAAGTACTGAGCGCATGAACAGGAAAGACAAGCCCAAATTCCTGTGTGCTAACTAGACACAAACAATGCCCTAAAAACAGTCTAATTTTTATTCTTGCTGTTGGGAAATTTGTTTTCAGATTTCGGCAGCAGATCTGTCTGACGTTTACCTTGCAGTCTGGGATCAAGCTGGGAAATGCACTTTTTATAAATGGAATCAAGTGTTATAAAAGCCATTGTTGTAATTAAGATAAAGAGCTCAATGTCTACAATTCTGTGCATGTCAGTTTAATAAAAAAAAACAAAAAAAGTCCTAATGTTATATTTTTTTGCACTGAGTCAAATGGAATTTTCCTTCTCTCTACTGATCTCTGTTCTACGATTTTACCTGCATCTGGGATGCAGTTACCAAGGATTCGTCTCTACTGGGTATATATAGAAAGCTCAGCACTGTCTAGGTAGGACTAATTATATCAGACTGAAAAATACAGATTAAAAATGAGAGATTGGGGTTAAGGATAGCATGCTTAATGAATAAGGGTCCATTTCTACAACTGCGGAATACGCTGTGTTTCCCCACATCCAAGTCGATGGGAAAATGCTGCTTATTCAGATAATAGACTTGCAGTCCGGCAGAAAACTTCCCTATATCCATGCATGGCACGTCTATAACAATTAGTGTGCCGCGTTCGATTAGAACTTTGTAGCATTGTAAACTGCACTGAAAGTGTAATGCTATATAATTTTATTGGAGCCAGATCAATGAATCAGGAATTCTCAGTGATTGCAATGGCTAACTCCAGTTTATCCAAATATCTTTCCCTTATTAAAACCCTACAAAAATAACCTGATCAACGTCTCATTTAGGGCTGGTCCACACCACAAGAGCTTTTCAAAGCGCCACTGAGTTGAAGAGCTCTTACGAATGTACTGCTATGTGTGTGATCTCACTTGAGCGATGGGATTTAAAAAAAATCACCCATAGCATTACATAAGCAAGAGCTTTTCAAAGCACTGATAGTGTGAAGCAGTTAGGATAAGGCCCGGTTCACATCTGTGTTCTGAGCCAAAAGGATCCGGTGAGCGGATCCGGTCTCTGCTTCACCAGATCCGGATAGCTCAGTCCGTGGCCCGGTTCACTTAGTGAAAAAGGATCTGATCAAGAAATTATCGGATCCGTTTTTACCCAGCAATACATACTGTACCTAATTTTCCATAGCAGCCAGTGGTAGAGGCTTCCTCTTCTTCCGCTGTGATTACACAACGCGTCATGTGACCAGTCACAAGACGTGTCATGCGGAAGAAGACAGAAGCCTCTACCGCCGGCTGCTACGGAAGATTAGCTATGTATAAACCCTCCCTCACCCACCTGCCCGGCTGCTGCACCCTCCCCTCATGTCGCTAGATTCGCTTCGGCACATGCCCCCATCCCCCGTGGAAAGGTCAGTTTCTTCACTAGTGTGAAGAAACGTTTCGTTTTCCATTGCCCCAATGCTACAGCATTTTTGTCCGGATCAATTCTGCTAAGCAGAATGGTCCGGAAAATTAGGGCCTGCTGCAATTTTTTAGGTCCGGGGACCAGAACGTACGGAACGTATCCATACCAACGGACGCATGTGAATGGATCCATAGGTTAACATTGGATCATTTCACATCCGTTCCGTTTGTACAGTATACGTTCCGGTCACGTTCTGGAAAAAACGCTAATGTGAACCGGGCCTAAGTTCACACTGAGTCCTTTGTGATGCACATGTATCAGATTACAAAGGATTTCAAAAACAGGCTCTGGTAATGCGCACTTTGCAATGCTCCGCTTACATTATATTACCAAGGAACCGAAGCACTGCAGAGACAACAAGCAGATGTGAATGCGTATAACGTGGGACCATTGCAGCACATTGCTGCGCAATTAGAACAATGTTATATCACACGCCCTCACTATAGAATGGATCACACCACAGCGATGTGATTTTTTTCGCAAACGCGTGTCCTGCAGCATTTCTGAGGCGATCCAGCCTCAATGTTAAGTATAGGAAGAGGGAAAAATCGCTCTAAAAAGTGCTATAATACAATGATTTTCCAAGCGTGTTTTTAACAAAAGCTGTACACTTCCAGCTGTACTTAGAGATGAGCCGAAATTTTCGAAATTTCGAACTGCTTTTATTACGAATGCGAAATTTAACAATACGACCCAAATTCGTAATTTCGTAATTAATTTTCAAATCGTAATTTACAATTTCGTAATCGAAATTTCACTTCCGTAATGACGAATTTCGTGTCTTCAACCGAAATTTTACTTTTTCAGGTTTGTAAGGGTTTCTATCCCTCTAGATGCCTAAAATGAATAGCTAGCCCGCCCAGCCAGCCAGCCTCCTCCCTCCTCCCTCTCTCTCTCTCTCTCTCTCTCTCTCTCTCTCTCTCTCTCTCCAGAGATCTGTAGTATTTCAAAACCATACTCACATTCATGACATGTCCAGGGATCAAACCCAGGCCAACCACATGGAAGACAGCTATGCTCACCACCATACCACCAAACACACACTAAATAGACTGCTAACCTAAATCTTACTTGTAGACAGTCATATGAGACACATGCTGGGTGCAGGGCTTTGTGATTGGACCATGGACCATGCGATAGAGTGAGGTGCAAAAATGAAATCATGCCTAGCAGAGGATGGTTTCACAATGCTAAATGCTAGGCTGGCTGTGGTGCAATTGGTTAGTGCGTCTGGCTGGTAACAGCAAGGTTACAGGTTCGATTCCATCCAGGCATGTCTTTTCCTTTTGCGTTCAACAGTTGTCCAAACAGAGCCAACAGAGCCCCAGATAGCCATGTAGAGTTAGGTCACAGCTAGCCTGGCTGTGGTGCAATTGGTTAGTGTGTCTGGCTGGTAACAGCAAGGTTACAGGTTTGATTCCATCCAGGCATGTCTTTTCCTTTTGCGTTCAACAGTTGTCCAAACAGAGCCAACAGAGCCCCAGATAGCCATGTAGAGTTAGGTCACAGCTAGCCTGGCTGTGGTGCAATTGGTTAGTGTGTCTGGCTGGTAACAGCAAGGTTACAGGTTCGATTCCATCCAGGCATGTCTTTTCCTTTTGAGTTCAACAGTTGTCCAAACACCGAGCACAAAGTTTTGCATGCGTAAAGTTTTACGCACGCAAAATACCCCATGGGGTTCAATGGCGCAGCGCGCGCACGCAAGAGGAAAAGACATGCCTGGATGGAATCAAACCTGTAACCTTGCTGTTACCAGCCAGACACACTAACCAATCGCACCACAGCCAGGCTAGCTGTGACCTAACTCTACATGGCTATCTGGGGCTCTGTTGGCTCTGTTTGGACAACTGTTGAACGCAAAAGGAAAAGACATGCCTGGATGGAATCGAACCTGTAACCTTGCTGTTACCAGCCAGACACACTAACCAATTGCACCACAGCCAGGCTAGCTGTGACCTAACTCTACATGGCTATCTGGGGCTCTGTTGGCTCTGTTTGGACAACTGTTGAACGCAAAAGGAAAAGACATGCCTGGATGGAATCGAACCTGTAACCTTGCTGTTACCAGCCAGACACACTAACCAATTGCACCACAGCCAGGCTAGCTGTGACCTAACTCTACATGGCTATCTGGGGCTCTGTTGGCTCTGTTTGGACAACTGTTGAACGCAAAAGGAAAAGACATGCCTGGATGGAATTGAACCTGTAACCTTGCTGTTACCAGCCAGACACACTAACCAATTGCACCACAGCCAGGCTAGCTGTGACCTAACTCTACATGGCTATCTGGGGCTCTGTTGGCTCTGTTTGGACAACTGTTGAACGCAAAAGGAAAAGACATGCCTGGATGGAATCGAACCTGTAACCTTGCTGTTACCAGCCAGACACACTAACCAATTGCACCACAGCCAGGCTAGCTGTGACCTAACTCTACATGGCTATCTGGGGCTCTGTTGGCTCTGTTTGGACAACTGTTGAACGCAAAAGGAAAAGACATGCCTGGATGGAATTGAACCTGTAACCTTGCTGTTACCAGCCAGACACACTAACCAATTGCACCACAGCCAGCCTAGCATTTAGCACTGTGAAACCATCCTCTGCTAGGCATGATTTCATTTTTGCACCTCACTCTATCGCATGGTCCAATCACAAAGCCCTGCACCCAGCATGTGTCTCATATGACTGTCTACAAGTAAGATTTAGGTTAGCAGTCTATTTAGTGTGTGTTTGGTGGTATGGTGGTGAGCATAGCTGTCTTCCATGTGGTTGGCCTGGGTTTGATCCCTGGACATGTCATGAATGTGAGTATGGTTTTGAAATACTACAGATCTCTGGAGAGAGAGAGAGAGGGAGGAGAGGGAGGAGGAGGAGGAGGAGGAGGTTGGTTATTCATTTTAGGCATCTAGAGGGATAGAAACCTTTGCAAACTTTAAAATACTAAATTTCGTAATCGTAATTACGAAAATTTGCGTAATTTGCGAAAATTACGAAATTTCGATTACTACTAAAATCGTAATTGTAGTAATTTCGCGAAATTTCGGAAATTCGTAATTAGGTCATTACGCTCATCTCTAGCTGTACTGTATAAAAAATTGCTACACCAAATCGCCCCCCCCCTCCCCCCCCAAAAAAAAATCTCTCTAGTTATACCTAGAAAATCGCTAGGCACATGCCTGAAATCACTATGAAAATTAGCTTCAAAAACCACTTAGTGTTTGCGATTACGCCAGCGCTTTTAGATGTGCACTGGCCCTGAATTTGTGATCCTTAATTCATCTCATTCACTGAAGACCAAACTCTGTGTCTTATAATGAGCAAAAATTCTCACATGAAAACTTCTATTGACCCAGGAATATTAATTTTACACAAAAATGTAGCAAAGAACCCTATATGGAAGCAGGAAATTTGGGTGCCTGCGGTCGGCGGAAGTTTAGGAACCACCATAGGCACTCATAGAAAGAATGACAATGAGGAGAAATTTGGGCACACAATGAATATCGGCTCTGGAGCTGCCCGCAATGCAAAATATGGCTACAAATAGCTTTGTAGATGGTATTTTACATTGCGGGCAGCCTCGATGCCAAAATCCACCCCCCCTCCTCCCTGCTGTCATTTCTATAGACACCTGTGGCAGTGCATGAAAAATTGTGTTTTGGGGTGGATTACTAACAACACCCAGGCCCGGCCCTAGACTTTTTGCCGCCTGAGGCAAGCTTTAAGCAAATCACCCCCCCCCCCCCCAAGCCGTGGGTATGAGGGGCTGCTGGAGCTGGAGGGGATAGCGGGCAGGAAGGGGGTATTGGGCCTAGCGGCGGGGAGGGGGGTCGGACCCCCCCCCCTCCCTCGCCTGGGTTCCCCGTCCTCCGCTGCCCTCCAGCTTTAAAAAGTTGCATGGCTGGCTGCAGCTGTAAGAGGCAACGGGCAGGGATCACTCACCTCTTCCCCTTCAGCTCGGGCGGCCCCTCACACCCACGGACGGGCGGGTGCCGCCCCCCCAGAAGTGCCGCCTGAGGCAAAAGTTTCACCCCGCCTCATGGGCGGGCCGGCCCTGACAACACCAAAGAGGTCACCTATTGTAGTAAGAGATCTCCTCTCTTACTACAATAGGAAGATAAATACTAATGTAATAACAAAGTTGCCCTTATTGACAAGCCTTCTTATTAACATTAAAAACAAGGCATGGCCACACAGCTCTCCCATATGCACATAAAATAGGTCCCATAGTGTTTTCCCCCACATACATGATGTATAAACGTAGAAGACTAATGCAATGGTGTACCATTAATGTAGCTACTTTTGTGCATGGGAGTAAGTAGAGGCGGGACAAGGTCCTCCAGCACCCAAGGCTGAAACACCAAAGTGCGCCCCTCCATCCCTGCCACCCCAGCCGTCACACACTGATTGCTATTAGACTAAGAGGTGCCACAGGGCCCACAACCTCCCCCAGAGCCGGGACAAGGTCCTCCAGCACCCAAGGCTGAGACAGCAAAGTGCGCCCTTCCATCGCTCCACCCCAGCCGTCACACACTGATTGAAATTAGACTAAGAGGCGCCCCAGGGCCCCCAACATCCCCAACACCTTAATCTATAGTTATCTGGCTTGCAGTCACTGCTATGTATGTCCTTTTCTTATTTCTTTGTGCTTCAAACACAATTGGGAATGACAGCTGAATGAATTGTGCGCCCCCTCCTACACTGCGCCCTGAGGCTGGAGCCTCTTCAGCCTCTGCCTCGGCCCGGCCCTGACCTCCCCACAACACCTTAATATCTAGTTATCTGGCTTGCAGTCACTGCCATGTATCCCCTTTTCTTATTTCTTTCTGTTTTAAACACAATTAGGAATGACAGCTGAATGAATTGTGCGCCCCCTCCTACACTGCGCCCTGAGGCTGGAGCCTCTCCAGCCTATGCCTCGGCCTGGCCCTGGGAGTAAGAGCACAGCAACAATAGAATATTGGTAACTTTACAGATATTCTACTATCGGCTTTTCTGGGTGCCCTTTTTCATGTACGCCTCTGCATAGCAATGTTTACAGACAAAGGGGACTTCTGTAGACAGCCATTTTATACAGGGCAGCATGGTGGTGTAGTGAGTGTGAATGTTCTTCCTGTGTCTGCGTGTGTTTTCTCCTGAGCACTCTGGTTTCCTTCCACATCCCAAAACCATACAGATAAGTTAAAGTGGACATGAACGCTTGCACAGGACACAAGGAAAACATAACAGAAATGCAACCTGTATGCATTTAAAGAGTTTAGCCTGTCTAATGCCCCCTCATTTGTGTCCAAACACCAGTTGTAATTTGATCCCTCTCCTGTGTCACATGGCTGCCTATGGCAGATAAGCAGATAAGCCCATTTGAAAGCACAGGCGGTAAACAAAATGTGTGCTTACATGAATCAAGAAGTAGAAACTGTGCAGATTTATTTTAGTATTTGCATTAGCTGTAACAAAGAAAGGGTTTTTTTTTTTTTAAATGCTGTTGTGTATCTTTTAGAGCAGAGAGGAGTTCTGAGTTCAGGTCCACTTTAATTGGCTTACCCCTAAATTGGCTACAAAGGACATAATGACTCTGATGGGGTTTAGATTGGGAGCTCCTCTGAGGAACCATTAGTGACATATGTACTTTGTAAAAGCACTGCAGAAGATGTTGGAGCTATATAAACAATAATAATCAAGGGCAAACCCAGGATTTTCAAGGGGGAGATTCCTGAAAGGTCTCCCTCAGCACAATACAGAATAATAATATGGTAGGACATCATGCTGGGTACACATAATGCAATTTCCCGTCCGACCGATTGGCAACGGGATCGATCAGGAGCTTTTTGGATACAGATAATAATGAGGACAGCCGACACTGGTAATGAAGTGGTAAGTGAAGTATTCACACGACAGGGCACAGGGCTGTGCTCATACCTGACTCTGTTAAGTTCCCCAGAGTTGCCCCATGCTCTGCTGCTCCATGCTCTGCACACGCGCTGCTGCTCCATGCTCTGCACTCATGCTGCTGCGCCATGCTCTGTACACACGCTGCTGCGCCATGCTCTGTACACACGCTGCTGCGCCATGCCCTGTACACACGCTGCTGCTCCATGCCCTGTACACACGCTGCTGCTCCATGCCCTGTACACACGCTGCTGCTTCATGCCCTGTACACGCTACTGCTCCATGCCCTGTACTCACGCTGCTGCTCCATGCTCTGTACACACGCTGCTGCTCCATGCTCTGTACTTATGCTGCTGCTCCATGCTCTGTACTTATGCTGCTGCTCCATGCTCTGTACTCATGCTGCTGCTCCATGCTCTGTACTCATGCTGCTGCTCCATGCTCTGTACACACGCTGCTGCTCCATCCTCTGTACACAAGCTGCTGCTCCATCCTCTGTACACAAGCTGCTGCTCCATCCTCTGTACACAAGCTGCTGCTCCATCCTCTGTACACAAGCTGCTGCTCCATCCTCTGTACACAAGCTGCTGCTCCATCCTCTGTACACAAGCTGCTGCTCCATCCTCTGTACACAAGCTGCTGCTCCATCCTCTGTACACAAGCTGCTGCTCCATGCTCTGTACACACGCTGCTGCTCCATGCTCTGTTCACATGCTGCTGCTCCATGCTCTGTACACACACTGCTGCTCCATGCTCTGTACACACACTGCTGCTCCATGCTCTGTACACACACTGCTGCTCCATGCTCTGTACACAGACTGCTGCTCCATGCTCTGTACACACGCTGCTGCTCCATGCTCTGTACACACGCTGCTGCTCCATGCTCTGTACACACGCTGCTGCTCCATGCTCTGTACACACGCTGCTGCTCCATGCTCTGTACTCATGCTGCTGCTCCATGCTCTGATCCACTTACCTGGGGCTTAGTTACTGGAGCTGTAGTTCTGCGCCTGCGCAGTACGGTCCTGATGACGTCGGAGGGACCACGACCAGACTCAGAACCCGACCTGCGGAGGTCGGCTGCGCCAGTGGAGAAGACCGGGAGCCTCCGGAGCTGCGGCGAGGGCACAGGACGGCTGCCACGGGCTGGAGGAAGCCCCAGGTAGGTAGATCATTTTTTAAATTTTTTTTTTTTTTATAAGCTTGGATGTATCCTTTAAATAAAAATAAACCTGACTTAAATTGCTAGGCTCAATCACTACAGATTAGGTCAGTTTAGATAAGCAGGCTGGTAAAAGAAAAAAGTTGCTTCTTAAAGGTGCCATCTTGTGGCCATTTAGTAAGCTGCAATCGATACAAATATTTTCTATATAAGCACATCCTAGTTAAATATAGTTAAGATATAGAGCTTAAAATGATTTTTGATTTTTATGTTGGAAAAATGCATTGCCTAAAATATTGCCATTCTTAAAAAGTACAACTGGTGCTAGGGAAGCTGCCAATTTTACCTTCTAACACATAAATAAACTAACAGCATAGTACTTGGTTGTAATGCATTCTAAGTCCCCCTCTTCCAACAACAAAAAAAAAAAAATATGAGAGCCAGAAGATCAGGTAGACTTTGTACCAAATGTTTTATTTACTTGGTGCATCTGTGTTCACTTCACTATAGTCACAATGCCAGCAAGTGTTTCCACAAGACAAGAATGTGTGTTATGTGCAAGGTCTATTTCAGAGACGGACATAGGCAAACGCACAGGGGCCACATGCCCTCTAGGGTCCATGCAGCTGCACCACAGTTCGAGCATAATTATCCTCTAAGCTCTTCTCATATTTCTCTCTGTAGCCCATGAGGAACAGTAATAATTGCTTGTGGCCCAGTAATATGCAAGTATAAGATGCCTGCTACATTAATACAATGCATACAGAAAGTGACCTAGGTTCATGTAGGTTTATGTTATTGACATTATTTGGATCCAACCATGGGCTTGATTCATTAAGCTGCACGGTTAAGCAGCGCACCTTAATGTGAAGGAGCGGCCGCTAATGCATGCCTTACATAGCAGCGCTTGCTGCTATGTTAGGAGCTTGCCTTCCTTAGGAGCATGCCTTACTTAGATAGTAACTATGTATAGAAAGGCATGCTCCTTACATAGCAGCCAGCGCTGCTATGTAAGGCATGCATTAGCGTCTGCTCCTTCACATTAAGGTGTGCTGCTTTAGCAGTGCAGCTTAATGAATGAAGCCTCGTGATTGTTAGGACCATGGCCACTCACATGTCCTCCTCCATCCTGCACAGTGGCTCACTGCTGGCTTTGTCTGCCACTGGTAACGGTGGTGCTTCGCTATTCTGGGCCTCATATTTAGAGGCTTGGCAGTATGCTCCCCTCTGAGAAATACATTTAAGTAAACTAGATTGAGTAATAAGCAAAAATAGAGGAAATCATGAGGGAGGTAGATACTTTTTCCCACCCCTTTATATCTGCTCTAGGTCATGAATTGTTATGGTTGCATTGTGGGCCAGCAGCTAGACAGAAATTAGAATGCCACAATAGCAGTACCGTATGCAGGCCCAAGAACTGAATGCGAATAGGAGTCCTGGTTACCTTTTGCTTGTCACAAGGGGTGAAGCCACTTTATTGTTCCACATAAACTTTGTAGATGCTCAGGAACACAACGTCAGGTTGTGTACTGTTCAGAAAAGCTTATATTTAAACACAGATTCATCTTAAAGGATACAATCAGGTTTCTGAGAGGTACAATTGCCTACCCGCTGGGGTAGTTGCCGGGCTGGTTTGCTAATAAGGCTATATTCTATACCTTTTGAATCATATGACTAGGTATTCTAAACCCACGGGCTACTGCAGCCCGGCTGTATACTTGTCCTTGAATTCAACACTAATGAAACAAAAGGATCAGACTCAAAGCCAGCCAGAGGCGGACATAGGCCTGTGCAGCCGTACAGGGGCCCCATGTCCTCTAGGGCCCATGCAATTGCACCAGTTAGGGCCTGATTATCCTCTAGGCTTTTCTCCATGTATTTCTCTCTGAAACTCAATACAAACAGAGATAATAACTTAAATCCAGTCATATACAAGTTTAAAATGTGTGCTACATTAATACAACGCCTACAGAATGTGACCTAGGTTCATGTACTTAGATCTTATCTGCATTGTTTGGGTCCAACCGTAATCTGTTATGACCACGCCCACTCACATGGGGCCCGCTTCATTTATTTTGCACAGGGGCCCATCGTTGGCTTTGTCCGCCACTGAAGCCAGCCTACTGGAATGTTTAATAAAGATGGCAACAAATATATCCTTCTTGTCTACTTCCCCCTCTTAGACCTAGTACAGACCCATTTTAACTGCACATGATTTATACATACCTATGATAATACATTCCTTGCTGGACAGGTATCCCATAGTTCCTCTTCCACTGCAAGTATATTAGACAAAATAGATCAGTGGTTGCTGCCCAAACTTCTTCAATCCAAACATTGTCCGCATGAGATAGGTAGAGAGGAGTTGGAAGGGTGAACCGGCCAATCTCACCATGTTAGCACAGATCACCAGAGACCATCCACCTTTTCCTGCTGGTAAGAGATCAGTTCTATAACCAACACTGCAGCTCAGCAGAGTCTTGTCTCCCTGATTGTTAATCATTGTATAAAAAATAAACATATTTACCCCTTCCCAACCCTCTTACTATAAGGAAAAAGGCAAAATGATCGGAGTGCTTGATAACACGCTTAGTTCATAGGCAATAAACAAACGAGTACTGCACTTCCAGTAATGTGTTTAGCTGTTGTAGACAAAAGCCAACATTTCAGGACACACATCCCTTCATCAGTGAATAACAGATCTATCCAACAATATCACCAGGACAAAAGTCAGTGCAACCTGGCATTCACTCACTAGCGAGTGATGTGTACTCTCAGGCACAGCTCTCAGCTATTGAGTATATGCCCAGCTGCATGGACTTTGTGCCCTGAAAAGTTGGTTTTCGTCTACAACAACACATTACTGCGTGTGCCAGACTTATTTTAAGTTTAAATCACTTAAAAAGAAACTCCAACCAAAAATTTAACTTTATCCCAATCAGTAGCTGATTCCCCCTTTTGCATGAGAAATCTATTCCTTTTCACAAACAGACCATCGGGGGGCGCTGTATGACTGATATTGTGGTGAAACCCCTTCCACAAGTAACCCCTCCCACAAGAAAAGTTCAAACTTTTGTGGGAAATAGCTGTGTACAGCTGTTTCCAACTGCCAAGAACCATGCAGCAGCTACATCACCTGCCAAAACTAAAATGTTCACTGGAGTTCCTCTTTAAAGTAATGAAATTTGCAAACACACTGGAGAGGGTTAAATGTGCGACAAAATCTCTCCCCACAGCATAAAGAGAAATAAAGTATCCCTCTGGGTACGCAGTGTCATTGACCAGCATAAATAAAAGCCTAATGCAGTAAACCAAGGGCAATGCTGGAAACACATTTTCCAATGTTATTCAGAAAATAACAGAAAGATAAGCAGTCTGAAAAGTTCTGCAAAGGAAAAAGAAAACTGTTGTAACGATTGCAAAAACGTTTAGGGCCGGTTCAGATAAGTGACTGCCAGCGGCTCATTTAGTCAATGCTAAACAAGTTTTCTGCTACTGAAAATAGTTTGGCAGAAAAGCACTGGGTATTGGTTCCCAGCGTTTCGTCCTCACATTTTGAGCCCTTAGGGCAGTGATCTGCAAACTTGTCTCTCTAGCTGTTAAGGAACAACCAGTCCCACAATGCATTTGCCTTTATGAATCATGACTGTAGTGGTCAGGCTCCTGCAATGCATTGTGGAACTTGTAGTTCCTTAACAGCTGGAGAGCCAAGTTTGCAGATCACTGCCCTAGGGGGACATCGAACTGCGAACACAGCTGACGCTAGACTCTACACTCTGCATCTCAGAAAATTCAATGGACCGCAGTGTTTGCCCAATCACCGGCAATTGACAGTAAATGCTTTGGAGGTGAACACTGCCATTCATCAATGCAGGGCGCAGTGGATCACAGCGGTAATTGCTATGCACAGCCCCCTGCACTTTCCTGGCCTATATGGCCCTAAACGTGATTTTTTTTTCCCAACTTTCTTTCGATTGAGATTTTTTTTTTTGCGTGTGTGTGTTTTTTTGTTTTTAACAGAACCATGAAACAGTTGTAAATAAAAATATACTGCAAGGAAAAATAAACTATATGATACATAACATAGAGGTTAAAAAAAAAAAGTAAATGTGATTTTTGTTGGTAATTTAAATAAACACTACAGTCTACTAAATGAAAATGTATTGTAATAATATTACAATATGGTTTGTGTAGCAACTCGATATTTTTCCCTTTACACTCATTTGTCAGTTGATTTTTTTTGTTTGTTATTTTTATCACTAATCTTTAGCAATTACAGCACCAGTTTTACAAACTTCACAGCACCAGTTTTACAAACTCAACAGCCTAACCCAACTGCGCTTTAAATGGTTAAAAATAAATAAATAAATAAAAACAGTTTCATTATACTCTGCTGTGAACATATCTGTTTGCAGGCTCTAGTGCTTTATCACTTGTGATCATCATTACAGGATGTATAGTATAGATAGAGTAGCATGGTGGCGAGTCGCAATGAGCTGCACCCATGCAAGCCACAACAATCTCTGCATTCTGTCTGGCCTTCTAATACTATTGAGTTGGTTATTTTACCAAGATCTGGGTTCAGTTATGTTTTTATTATATCACTGCAGTATTCATTAAACTCTCCTTTACACTAGCAGTTGCAGGAACACCTGGAATGTTGCATGTATTGCTTTTCCCAGCATCTCCAAGTTGGCTGTCAGTTATGAAGCAACAGCCTCAGGCATTTAGCCAGTTACATAATCAAATTGCTAGAAGGTCACAAAGGAAGGTAGGATAGAAAGGTGCTGGCACTGCAGCTAGGGGTTCAGGGAGGGTTGCAGGGGTGCAGACCAGGTATCCGGTGAGATGCAGATAGACCAGCGTGCAGTGGCGTAGCTACAAACCTCTGGGCCCCGATGCGGAATCTGGATGTGGGCCCTCCCCCCCCCCGGCAACAACAGCCCCCCCTCCCCCGACAACACCCGACGGATGCACACACATATCAAAATCCCTATAGCCAGCTATAGGTACCCCCAGTATAGGTAGTCAGGCATAGGTAAGCCAGTATAGTTGCCCCCGGTATAGGTGAGATAGGCAGGCGCCGCCGGTATAAGTTAGATAGATAGGTGCCCCCAGTACAGGTTAGCTAGGTGGGTGCCTCTAATATAGGTAGCCAGAATAGTTGCCCCCAGCGTAGGTTAGATAGGTAGGTGCCCCCAGTATAGGTTAGTTAGGTAGGTGCCTCCAATATAGGTAGCCAGTTTAGTTGCCACCTGTATAGGCTAGCTAGGTGCCCCCAATACAGGTTAGATAAGTAAGTGCCCCCAGTATAGGTTAGATAGGTAGGTGCCCCCAGTATAAATTAGATTAGGTCGGTGCCCCCTAGTATAGGTTAGATTAGGTAGCTGCCCCCCAGTATAGGATAGATTAGGTAGCTGCCCCCAGGATAGATTAGGTAGGTGCCCCCCAGTATAGGTTAGATGAGGTAGCTGCCCCCCAGGATAGGTTAGGTAGCTTCCCCCCAGGATAGATTAGGTAGCTGCCCCCCAGGATTAGGTTAGATTAGGTAGCTGCCCCCCAGGATAGATTAGGTAGCTGCCCCCCAGGATTAGGTTAGATTAGGTAGGTGCCCCCCAGGATAGATTAGGTAGCTGCCCCCAGGATAGATTAGGTAGGTGCCCCCCAGTATAGGTTAGATTAGGTAGCTGCCCCCTAGGATTAGGTTAGATTAGGTAGGTGCCCCCCAGGATAGATTAGGTAGCTGCCCCCAGGATAGATTAGGTAGCTGCCCCCCAGTATAGGTTAGATTAGGTAGGTGCCCCCCAGTATAGGTTAGATTAGGTAGCTGCCCCCCAGTATAGGTTAGATTAGGTAGCTGCCCCCCAGGATAGATCAGGTAGCTGCCCGTCCCCATAATGGAGGGGGGGGGCCGCAGCCGCGGGGAGGGCAGCCCGACCTCTTCCTCCCTTCCTCTCCCCGGGGCCCCCCCTCAGATGCAGAGTAAGCGGCTAACGGAAGGGCTATACGCAGAACTCACCTCCGTCCCTGGTTCCAATCACCGCTGATCTCCTCTCTGGCTGGCTCTGCATAGATGCTTACACACGCAGCTTCCTGTTTAGCCGGAAGCTGCGTGTGTAACATCTATGCAGAGCCAGCCAGAGAGGAGATCAGCGGCGAGTGGAACGCAGGGAGGTGAGTTCTGCCTATAGCGCTTCCGTTAGCCGCTTACTCTGCATCTGAGGGGGGGCCCCGGGGAGAGGAAGGGAGGAAGAGGTCGGGCTGCCCTCCCCGCGGCTGCGGCTCCCTCCTACCAGCGCGAACGGGCGCATGGCCCTCCAAACGGAGATGGGCCCCCCGGGCCCCTCCCCCGCCTCCTCAGGAGCCGGGCCCGGTCGCCAAGGCGACCGCTGCGACCACGGGCCCTACGCCCTTGCCAGCGTGCTCAGGCTCAGATAGACATCATATGCAGGCAGAGAAAAGGATGAGAAATGCCGGCACTGCTGTAAACTGCTTGTTTATTCATAACACATGGTGCAACATCGTGGATTCAATTGTATGCATATGGAGACGTAACATACCGGTTTGCTGGTAAAGCTGTGCGGTGGGTGCTGGGGGAGCCTCCGTAGAAGCGCATCTGCGCGAAACGGCCGTAAGGCTCTCATCCCCCAGCACCCACCGCACAGCTTTACCAGCAAACCGGTATGTTACGTCTCCATATGCATACAATTGAATCCACGATGTTGCACCATGTGTTATGAATAAACAAGCAGTTTACAGCAGTGCCGGCATTTATCATCCTTTTCTCTGCCTGCATATAATCAAACTGCTACTGTGAACTTTGTTCATCCCCATAGCCTATACACACATTCAAATGTAAGGCTGGTTGCTGCAACCCAAACGCTGCATGTCACTTTTTTTTTTTTTATTACTTTCAACTACAGTGCTGCCAGGGGAGGACTGGGACCTTTTGGCCTGGGGGAAAAACAAACTAGAGGCCCATTATCATGGCAGCCCCAGCCCAAATGACGTCACACACGCACCCCACGTCGTATATGCCAGTAGTCACGTGAAGTGCCAATGCGGAAATACAGCAAGGACACTAGGGACAGTGTGAGGGGTAAAGTACAGGCACCGGGGGCACATAATACATTTTTAAGGAACAACGGCCAGGGTTTACATCGTGTCTAAGATTTGTGGTTATTGCACGCCGTGATTATCGTACCTGACAACCACATTGGCCCAAAATTTCCCAACATATCAGATCGATACATTCAACCAATTTCCACCAACTTTTTTTTTTTTCCCATTCGATAATATCAAACAGTTGATCGTCTGTCAAGTCAACAGATGTATGGCCACTTTAATTCCCCAAGGCTCATTCCTCCCTCCCCCCACACTTATGTCCTTCCTTTCGCCAAAAATCTCTACTAATCCCTCAAACAAGCCCCTCTTCCATCTCGGATGTCCCCTCCCCCTTTACCAGACCACCATCTCCCTCAGTCAGGTAACATCTTTACTGACCTCCCTCCTGGCACCATGTTCCCTGCCTCACTAATGCTAATTTCCAAAGTACCCCTCCTTCCATCACTTTTTTTCCCTCCGCTCCTCCCATCCCCCCCCCCCAACATTCATGCCTTGCTTACCTGCTTTTTATTGGTGGTCAGTGTAGTGCATCTCTGCCTGCCCACGACCCACTTTACTATAGTATAAAACCCTACAGGCCACATCCATACTCAGTACTGACAGGTGGAAAAGTCAGTATGATTCAATCATAGTGAGATAATCTGTCAGTAAAAATTGATATATGTATGGCCAGCTTTAGGTTATGGTTTCTAATAACAAGAATACAAAGATAAGGCAAAGCAGGTGGTTTTGGTGCACGGCGCTCAGCAACGGTTACCCAAACCAGGAGCCCCATAGCAGCAATAATAAGCTGCGCGGGGCACGTAAGGGTAATTTGGGGTTCAGGTGATCAGCACACCCCAAATTACACCTCCTTCCGAGTTACGACTCAGAAGGGGAATAGTATTTAACCTGCCTGGAACGTTTTTTGTGCATATTTTTTTTTTTGATCATGTAGGTAGCCTACATGATTCCCCCCTCCCTGCTTCCTCCCTCCCGCACCTCCGATCGCCGCTGGCACGAAGACCCGCCCGGAAATCCCATTCTCAACGGGATTTCCTTTAGGGCTTCCCCAGTCGCCATGGCGACGAATGGAGCGACGTCATGACGTCACAGGGAGTCCTGATCCACCCCCTCAGCACTGCCTGGCACTGATTGGCCAGGCAGCGTATGGGGTCTCGGGGGGGGGGGCTGTATTGCGGCGGATTGGCGGCGAGCGGGTAGGACATAAGCAAAGTGCTTGCTGCGTGTTTTAAAAAAAAGCGGTGACCTCCGGCGTCTTCTGAGCACTTTTAGCTTTTTTAAAAACGCTCCCATTGATTTACATTAAAATCATGGTAAAATTGCAATTGCGGTAAAATCACTCAAAATGTGCATATCAGGGGCGTAACTAGAAGTCCCCGGGCCCCCCTGCAAGAATTTGAGCGGACCCCCCACCCTGGTGCTCGCTCATGGCCGTTTTGGGGGGGCAGGAGGGGTTGCAGCATGAGGGGAAAGCTTTGCACATCAGCGGGGAGGGGAGACAGTCCCCCCCCCTCCCTCACCTCGGGCTCTCCCCTCTGCGCTCCCCCTCCTACGTGTGACAGCAGCGGCGGCGGCAGCAGCTATAATTACCTCCATTCACCACAGAGGTTGCCGATCTGCAAGGGCAACAGGAAGTAATGTGAAGCCCTTGCAGATCGGAGACCTCCGGTGGGGAATGGAGGTAATTATAGCTGCCCCTCCCTCACCTTGGGCTCTCCCCTCTGCGCTCCCCTCCTGCAACTAAGTGTCAGCGGCGGCAGCAGCAGTTATAATTACCTCCATTCACCACCGGAGGTCTCCGATCTGCAAGGGCTTCACATTACTTCCTATTGCCCTTGCAGATCGGCAACCTCCGTGGTGAATGGAGGTAATTATAGCTGCTGCTGACACTTGCAGGAGGGGAAGCGCAGTGGGGAGGGCCCGAGCTGAGGGAGGGGTGGGACCGTCTCCCCTCCCCGCTGATGTGCAAAGCTCTCCCCTCATGCTGCGATCCCTCCTGCCCCCCCCCCCCAAAACGGCCATGAGCAGGCCCCAGGGGGGCCCTGGACCCCCCTTCAAGGGCAGGGGCTGCTTCCCTTATTATTACGTGTGTCTGAGCCCTTATGCAGAGAAGGGGAGAAACAGTGAGAGAAAAGCTGAAAGAGAGGGAAGAAGATATTTGCCTCGCCAGGATTGCACTTTTATTTAGCTTTCCTGTATGTAGAGTGACCAGACATCCCGGATTGCCCGGGACACGTCCCGGATTCGGGGTCCGCTGTCCCAGGCTTAATGAGGTCCCGGGAAACGTCCCGCTTTCAGCAGCGGGACGTCCCGGCCTCGGGACTCTGGCCACTCTCTCCTCAATGAACTGGCAGCGGCGTCTATAGACGCCGTGCCAGTTCATTGCCTGCAGCCCCGCTCCAGCCTCCTCTTCCGGTGTCTGTTTCCGACACCGGCAGGCGAGCAGGGCTACGGCAAGATGGCTGCCGAAGCCCTGTACTGGAGACCTATTTGTGTCTACAATACAGGGTTTCGGGCGCCATCTTGCCGTAGCCCTGTCAGAGAGAAGAGCAGGAGGAACAAGACGGTCCCGGGACGGAGCAGCGCGCCAGAGGCCGGACACTTCTGCCAGGTGAGTAAATCATTGCTTTCTTTTCCAGGTGAAATGTTTGCCCGCATTAGGTTTCTTTTCCAGGTGAAATGTTTGCCCGCATTGTTTCTTTTCTAGCGAAATGTTTGCCCGCATTGCGTTTCTTTTCTAGCGAAATGTTTGCCCACATTGTTTCTTTTCTAGCGAAATGTTTGCCCGCATTGTTTCTTTTCTGGTGAAATGTTTGCCCGCATTGTTTCTTTTCTAGCGAAATGTTTGCCCGCATTGCGTTTCTTTTCTAGCGAAAGGTTTGCCCGCATTGTTTCTTTTCTAGCGAAATGTTTGCCCGCATTGTTTCTTTTCTGGTGAAATGTTTGCCCGCATTGTTTCTTTTCTAGCGAAATGTTTGCCCGCATTGCGTTTCTTTTCTGGTGAAATGTTTGCCCGCATTGTTTCTTTTCTAGCGAAATGTTTGCCCGCATTGTTTCTTTTCTGGTGAAATGTTTGCCCGCATTGCGTTTCTTTTCTGGGGAAATGTTTGCCTGCATTGTTTCTTTTCTAGCGAAATGTTTGCCCGCATTGCGTTTCTTTTCTGGTGAAATGTTTGCGCGCATTGTTTCTTTTCTAGCAAAATGTTTGCCCGCATTGCGTTTCTTTTCTGGTGAAATGTTTGCCCGCATTGTTTCTTTTCTAGCGAAATGTTTGCCCGCAGTGCGTTTCTTTTCTAGCTAAATGTTTGCCCGCATTGCGTTTCTTTTCTGGTGAAATGTTTGCCCGCATTGTTTCTTTTCTAGCGAAATGTTTGCCCGCAGTGCGTTTCTTTTCTGGTGAAATGTTTGCCCGCATTGTTTCTTTTCTAGCGAAATGTTTGCCCGCAGTGCGTTTCTTTTCTAGCGAAATGTTTGCCCGCAGTGCGTTTTTCTGGTGAAATGTTTGCCCGCATTGCGTTTATTTTGTACCGACATGTTGCCCGCATTGCGGTTATTTTGTGCTGACATGTTGCCTATTGCGTTTATTTTCTGGTGTCCGGGGTAACTGTTACTACATTTATTATTTAATGGTCATAGATGGCTATGTTTGCTGCTTTGTGGTTACGGTATACTATTAGCACCACACAGTTTCTGCACACCCATGATGCAAAGTCTCGTTTGTCCACATCATGGCGTAAACACTGCTTTCTTATGCCTCGCTGTTACATCATTACGTTAGCTCCGCCCATACAATGTCATGGCCACACCCATTTTTTCGGCGCGGCCCCCCAGTCTTCGCCGCTGCGCGCTCAGTCCTCCCCACTTTTCGACGCGGCGCGCACGCGCGCCGCCCCCCCCCCCCGCCCCCCTCCCCGTCCCAGGTTGGACCCACAAAAATATGGTCACTCTACTGTATGACACAAGAAGACACAGACACCCAGCACTAGGGGAAGAGGGAAACAAAGGTGAATGAGGGAGGGCTGGTGCACACCAAGAGCGATTTGAAAAGCGCTTGGCTAATGTTACCCTATGAGGGTGTTCTCACAGCAGCAGTGTGATTTTTTTCAGAATCGCAAACACGCTGCATGAAGCATTATTCAGAGCAATTCATTCAAAAATCGCTCTGAATTTGCTTCACAAAATCGCACTTGCAAATTGCTAGCGATTGCTATTGCGGTTTTGGCATTGCGCTAGCCCAGAGAGAGGAGTGGAGAGACTGAGAATAGCCTGAGATGGAACAGAGAGCTTATGGGCTTGATTCACAAAAGAGTGCTAACTGTTAGCACAGCCGTTTTCGCGCAAATTTTCGTGCGGAATCATAATCGGTTGCACGCGGAAACGATAATGATTTCGCACGAAAATTCGCGTTCGCACGCGAAAATTCACGATCACACGCAAACGTGAAAACGGCCGTGCTAACAGCACTCTTTTGTGAATCAAGCCCTATCTGTATTGCAGTCCCACATCAGACAGAGACTACTTGCCTGTAATCGGACTCCTGTCACTGCCAGTCTCACGCGCAAGTCAGAAAGCAGCCCTCCTGGAGTCTAGGGACTGTCAAAAACTTTTCAACTTGTTTAACACCTTATCCAAACATGCAGTCATAACAATGGGGAGAGACCAGACAGATTTTTGACCATGGACCCTCCAGGCAAGCTCTGCATCATGCTGTGTATATTTACCAGCTTGCCTGCCCTCTAATTGCACTTTTATCAGCTAGTCTAAAGTTTCACATTGCCTTACAACAACAAACCTGAATACACCAGGCATTGGACCAGCCCTAAATGACTGAATGAAATGCGGCCCCCCTTCCCCCCTGGCCAGTCCTCGCCTGAGTGCTGCCTAACTGCTATAGTGTGCACAGCCCCATTTGCTCACACAATGGGAATGCAGAGAATGTGGCAAATGCCACGGTTTACCGGCCCTTAGAATCACCACTCTTAATTTTTCCTTTTGTTATTTTTACAAAAAAGTGACACAGCATCCTTTAATTGGTTGCTATGGGCCACTGTTTATTTTTTTCCTGGTTTGAATATAAATTACCTTTTGCTGGATGAAGTAGGTGCAGCATGTTATATTGCATTGAACAAGTAAGAAAGTAAACCCAACCCCACAGAAAAAAAAATGTTTTACTTTTGGATAACGTGGGAGGGGTTTAAAAGATCTTTGGGGTTTAAAATGCCATGCGTTTCCCATATAAGAAAATGTATTACAGTTCTAGTGCTGACACAAAAAGGTGGATAATTTTCCAACAAAACCATAGACATCACTTGAATAATGGGAGAAAGTCTCTCGAATTTTAAAAGCTGCCCCCTAATTCATGGTCCCAGGACCATCACAGCTCATATTAAAGCCATGAGGTTCTCCAGACAGAGAAAGTGAGGACAAAAGCTATCAAGTGGTTACATAGAACAGTAAGAAGCCAAAATCCCTTTGCTTCCCTTTTAAGGTTATTCAAACTAAAACTCCACAGAAGACCGGCACCACGATGAAGTATTATAGCTCTAATACTTTATTAGCTCATGCAGTAAAAAAACAAAGTTTGTTGCTTTCACTGCACGAGCGAATAAAGTATTAGAGCTATACTACTTCATCGTGGTGCCGGTCTTCTGTAGAGTTTTACTGATGTGACCCCGTGGTACAAGGGTGCGACCGAGGCACACATTGAACGTATTCCTTGTCGTGATCGGTGCTCCTGGGCCTTTCGCTTCTATTCAAAACAAACTTTTTTTTTTTTTTTAATAATGCACACTTTACTATTGCACTTTTCCTGCTAAAGCCACAACCTAGAATAGTGGCATTGGCATCTGCAATTTTCAATACTCTTCAAAAAAGAGATGGTAGTCTCGTAGCCTGGTTCCCTTATGCAAACATACCTCCCCATCCTCCATGACCGCTCACACTCTTAAGATATTCTCACACAATGTCCAAGGCTTTGGTGTTCCCCAGAAGAGATCTAAAGCATTTAATTACTACAAATCTTGCCAAGCAGATCTGGTCTGCCTGCAGGAGACCAGACTATCCTCCTCGTCATGTCCAAAGTATTTGAGTAGACATTTTCCTACTTCATTTTTCGCTTGCGCCCGGACTAAAGTCCGAGGGGTCCTAATAGTGATTAGGAAAAATCTTCCCTTTATTTGCAATAAACAAATAGCGGACCCCACCGGCAGATACCTTATAATTACAGGCACATTATATGATCAAGACATTACACTAGCAACCTACTACGCCCCAAATGCCCATCAATCCAATTTCTACTCCCATTTCCTAAAAGTATTAAATCAGCATGGTAGCGGCATGATAATAGTCACTGGTGACACAAATGCTACACTGAACCCCAAAATCGATAGACAAAGAAGTCATGACTCCAACTCCTCAGCCGACCCTTCCGACATTCAAGGCGCTAAGATTAAGCTATTGCTGGAAAAACACGGCTTCATAGACGCCTGGCGGGATCTCCATCCCACAGTACGAGACTTCACCTTCTATTCGCATGCTCATAACAGTTTAAGCCGCATCGACCATATCTTTGTCCAGCAACAGTGCTTGCATCTAGTTCCTGCTGCGAAAATTCACAATACCTCCTGGTCAGACCATTCCCCTATTTCAATCTGTTTCTCACCCATGCTCCCTCGTTGCAGAGAGTTCCTTTGGCAGCTAAATGATTCTTTACTGACCAGGGAAGACTTCCTAGACCTTCTGAAGGGTAGAATTAAGGAATACTTTGAAGACAATGATGGATCTGTATCCTCCACATTGACTTTATGGGAAGCGCACAAGGCGACAATTAGAGGCTTCCTGATTGGTCAGGCAAGTATGCTCAAACGCCAGAGGAACTCTAAAATAGAGGAACTAACTTTCAAGCTAGACAAGGCTGATCAGGAATGGAAACAAACCCCTACACGCATCAATAGATTGATTAGAGACAAAACACGTACAGAATTGGATCTACTCCTCACAGATAAAGTTGAGAGGCAGATGAGGTGGCGGAGGCAGATGTTCTACTACAATGCCAACAAACCCCTTGCCCTTCTAGCTAGGTCCCTAAAAAACCGGCCTCTTCACTCTACTATACTCAAAATTCGTGACCATCTGGGCCAGGCCACGGCCAACCCTCGTAAAATTGTAGACATATTTGCCAAGTTTCTCACCGGCCTTTACTCTAACCCATCTGAAGCCTCGGAACAAGACATTGCAGCCTTCCTAGACCAAACTTCCCTCCCTAGCCTTTCACCAGATTCAGCAGACCGGCTAAGCGCCCCGATTACAATCACTGAAGTTCAAGCAGCTATCAAAACGCTGAAAGTTAACAAAGCCCCCGGGCCCGACGGCTTCTCAGCTCAATATTATAAAAAGACCTCAGAATTAATAGCGCCAACCCTAGCCAAATGCTATAACGAGATCAGGGAAGGCAAGCTCCCCCCTCAGAACATGCTCAGAGCACAAATCTCCATGATCCCCAAAGAAGATCAGGAGTGCCTTAGTGCCCACCAATTCCGCCCCATCTCTCTAATTAATATAGACTTTAAGCTCCTTGGGAAAATCTTAGCCCTGAGGTTGAGCACAGTTCTCCCCACCCTCATCCATAGGGACCAAGTGGGATTCGTCCCAGGTAGACAAGCTGAAGATGCCACCAGGAGGGCTATACTCTTAATCCATCATCTACAACATCACAAAATTCCCGGAGTGGCATTGTCACTCGATATTTTCAAAGCGTTCGACACGCTCTCCTGGGCCTATTTAAAATCCACCCTCAGCAGATGGGGTCTCGACTCTAAATTTTTAAATTGGATAGAAGGTATCTACTCCCACCCCTCAGCCTTTGTACGCTACTTCGGGCACAACTCCGAAAGTTTCCCTATCAATAGAGGGACGAGACAGGGGTGCCCCCTGTCTCCCCTACTTTTTATCTTAGCATTGGAACCATTTGCTAGAAACCTCAGGGACAACATAGACATTAAAGGAGTGGAAAAAGCGGGCATTGATCATAAGATACTAATGTTCGCAGATGACACCCTCTTATTCCTCACCCAACCCCTTATCTCTATACCCAATGCACTAAACGCCTTCAATAATTTCGCTAAAATTTCAGGCCTCCACATTAACGTAGCAAAGTCTAAAGCAATGAACATCTCAGTAGACCCAAAGGGCTATGAAGCTCTTAAAGAGACAAGCCCTTTCCAATGGGTGCACACACTCCCCTACTTGGGCATAACTCTAACGCCCTCATATTCCTCCCTCTTCGCAGCTAACTACCCCCCACTCCTCAAATCCCTATCGGCTTTAACCACTAAATGGTCAACCCATCCCCTTTCCTGGCTTGGTAAAATTAACTCCATCAGAATGTCATACTTACCCAAACTTTTATACTACTTCCGAACCCTTCCAGTTAAGGTCCCTGACCACTATTTGGGTATATTCCAGAGCAGGATTATGACCTTTATTTGGGGCCGTAAAGGTCCTCGAGTTCGTAAATCAACCATGTTTGCACATAGATTGGACGGTGGCCTCAGCGTCCCACACATTAGCTCCTACTATAAAGCAGCGGTTATCAGCCAACTCACTCGGCTTTTCCAATCACAGGACACCCCTTTGTGGGTATTCCTAGAAATCCCTGAGTGTGCACCCCTCCTACCTAGCACCCTACTTTGGCTCCCTTCTAAACTACGAACCTCAACCATGAGCCCCCCTTTGAAACACAATCTCCAAGTTTGGGACTCCACACGCTATTCAGCCAACTTACAATCCCCACATCTACCACTAGCACCTCTTACGGGAAATCCCCTTTTCCGTCCTGGTTTAGACAGCCCAGCATCATTTTCCTGGTGGTCGGACCATGGCCTGACCCATGTGGACCATCTTCTCTCTCCAAGAGGCGTGTGCTCGTGGTCCGAACTCCAGGAAACAAAACAAATTCCTAAAACGGAGTTCTTCCGATACCTCCAACTGCGACACTGGATCAATACACTTTTAAAAGACAGGGACCTCCCGCTCAATCTCACCCCCTTCGAGAACATCTGCCCCAATTCGAAGGGCCTCATTTCCTCTGTCTACGCCCTCCAAACTCGCCCCCGAACCCCTATTCAGCATATGTATGTGTCAAGATGGGAATCCGACTTGGCAGAAACCAGGGACAGAGAGGACTGGCTGGACATTTGGGGGAGAATTTCTAAATGCTCCAATAACCTACACACGATAGAATCGGCATATAAAGTTCTGACTAGGTGGTATCTGGTTCCAGCCAGAATTACTAAGGTCTTCCCCTCAGCCAATCCTTTTTGTTTTCGGGGATGTAGAGTGATCGGGGATATGATGCATATCTGGTGGTCCTGCCCCCGCCTCATTAGATTTTGGAACCGTGTTTTTAAAATGTTATCCACTCTGTTTCACAAGACAATCCCCAAAAATCCTTGGCAAGCCCTACTACATGCAAAAATAGAGATATTGACGGCCAAACAAAACAAATTAGCTTCCTTAGTCTTCTCGGCGGCTACAATGACCATAGCAAATAGTTGGAAAAAACCTTCGGTCAGCTTTGAGGAAGTCAAGACCAGAATGGACTCCTATATGGTTAATGAAAAACTTACAAGTATCCTTCGGGACACCCATAACTCCTTCGAAAAAATATGGGAACCTTGGTTGCAACTGGAGCACCCAAACATGGAGGAAACATTGATAACCAGGCTATGAGCTGGACCCCTTTCTCTTTTCTATCTTGCCTTTTTTCCTCTCTTCTTCTCTTCCTTTGCTTCTTCTTCTACCTCTCTTCTTCTCTGCTACATCCCTACCCCCAGTTCACATTACCTCTGAAATAGCAGAGGTCTAGCTCACTGCTTGTGCTGACCTCCTAAGCTCTCTCCTACACCGGCCTTCTCCCCCCCACCCACCCCTTTTTTTTTTTTTTCTTTTTTTTTTTCTTTTTTTTTTTCCCCAGGCCGGAACCTACACCCTTCCACTACCATAGCATACCCCAGACAGTCGGGTTTAACCCTCTGAGGTACATTTACCCCCTTATAATTACAATTTCCCTACACCCCCCCCCCCCCTGATCATCACTGGGCTCGTTGGCCTAGACCGAACCCCTCCCCGTTACCCTTTGTATAGTCTGTTCTCCCTAATTGTATATGTACTCGGGGCAATCTAGGAATAGAAGTTTTCAGTACTTTCAAGCTATATGATCAATCTGTTATGTATGACCACCCTGTACACTAATTTCGGTATTATATGAGCTTCACCTTCCTTCCCTTATGTTATCCGATGTGTATGTAAAATTTATTAAAAATGCTCAATAAAAACTTTGAGACATAAAAAAGAGATGGTAGATTTGGATAGGAGGCTATGAACTTTCAGGGTCCTTTTACATTACCGCGGTAATGGTGCGATGTGGAATGATCACACCTCAGTTGAAAAAGTCACAGTGTGCATTATAGCCACGAAAAAAAAACCCAAAACAAAATTAACAGATGACTTCCAGTGCACTTTCGGGAGTCACAGGGTAATGCACTGCAGGTTGTGTATTACTTATGTGGCGCCAGGAGCACTTCCGTTGCTACGCGTCGCATCGCAAACAGTGTGGCATATCTCAGACTTTAATGGCCATTGCGACAAGCCGCGACGGGGGGGGGGAAGTACTGCGATGTGATGTGTTACGTGTAAAATGGGCCTAAATCCCTTTTGGCAGGTTCTGATTGCCCCTGGCAAATTTTTTCTACTGCTGCAGCTTAATCGCAGGCCGAATTAGAGATTGCTTGTTTTAGGTTTAGGAAAGTTACATTACAGAGAATGTACTAACAATTTATTGTACAACAGGGCAAATGCATCATATAAATACAAAGTTTACAAACACTGCAGCATTTATTCAACCAGGTAGGAGCAAAGTCCTTAAAGTTGATCTACATTCCTATTATGTTTTTGAATATCAACTAATGAGTAATTTTTTTTTGTTTCTTATCTGTATTCTCCTAATGCAGCCCTGAATCAAATAGTATCATCCTCATTATGGTATCTGGCAGGCATTTGGGCTGAAAAATGAAAGGTAATAAAACAGAATAAAAGTATATATCACCTCCTTAAATAGACCTTCCTCTGGTACCACATCCTCCACTTCTTTCTTCTACTTTCTTTCTTTTTCCCCTTTGTTTACTCAGCAAAGCCCTTTCAGCTGTCTACTAGATGTATCTTCTAAGATGGGGACCTTCTTCAACTCCTTCCAGTAAATGGCACTATGTGAAGATATTGACTTTGTGGAGAGAAGGGCTGTTGATAGGGCCGTCTTTATGTGGCTTTTAAAATGAGGAAGAAAGATATTTTCCCATCTTCTTATTGGCCAGTCAAGTCCAGCCAGGTCCATAATGTTGACAAATATTGTGTGAAATGGCCTAACCAACAGAGTAACCATGACTGTACAAAAAAAAAAAAAAAACAACAACACATCCCTGCACGTAACATTGATATTGTCTTTGCAAAGAAAACAAAAAAAAATTGTGGTGTTCTATGAATATGAACAGGGCAAACATTTTTTTCTGTGAAGCACTGGGATGTACAGCAAATCCGAACAAAGTATACAGTGGTGTTTTGTTGTCACATTCTAACTAGTCCTCTAAGTGTGCATCATGAAGAAAGTATGGTTCGGGCCTCTAGCCAACACATCGGAAAATGTACAGCATGGGATGACGTGTCATCCCAATTATAAAGCTTACAGAGTTTGTTGCTACAGGTACAAAGTACAGTACAGTGTCAGAAGGATCCAAAAGTAGTAATGGAGCAGAATTCACAAATAAATAATGAGTTTGCAGTCTACATTTTTGAATCTCAAGCAAGATTTACTAGGTAATGCCCAGTGATGTTGATCCAGGGATTTTATCTGATTGCCATCTGGAGTCGGGAAGGAATTTTTTCCCTTTTGGGGCTAATTGGACCATGCCTTGTAAGGATTTTCGCCTTCCTCTGGATCAACAGGGATATATGAGGGAGCAGACTGGTGTTGTACTTTGTCTCTGGTTGAACTCGATGAACGTATGTCTTTTTTCAACCCAAATAACTATGTAACTATGTTTAGCAGTAAGCAGAACCAAGAGAACGTGCAATTTTGTTAAATTATGGAGTCATCTAAAGGAAAACAGTGTCTGTGTTGTCATGGAACAGAACTCCTTTCTCACATCCTTTGCCTCCACCAATCACAGATTGCTTAGGTCATCAGAAACCAGGAAGAGCCCAAGCCTGTGAATGGATAAAGTGGCT
The DNA here is from genome assembly GCF_040937935.1 of Hyperolius riggenbachi. Taxonomy (NCBI): domain Eukaryota; kingdom Metazoa; phylum Chordata; class Amphibia; order Anura; family Hyperoliidae; genus Hyperolius; species Hyperolius riggenbachi. Next base: position 129,481,279 of record NC_090653.1, on the reverse strand, counting down.
GCTAACTAGTGGACTAGTGGAGTTAGCAGGAGTTGTAGAGATGCTGGAAGGTGGCTTTGTGAAGAAAAGTGGGCAGTGCTAAGTGTCCATATAGCTCTACTGTAAACATAATATAGTACACGGTTAGCGATATGGACAGATTTTTGATTATTTCAATGAACATCAGGGGACTTAATGCTACAAGACTTGCAAATTCCCAGTTCCTGAAAAATAATGCTGTAGAGTTTTGAAATTGCAGATTGCAATAAAATCCCTAACTTTTGCAGTTTGCATAAATTCTACACCACCACAAATGAAACATACTTTACTTTTGTAAGTCAATTGAAAATATATGTGCTTTATTTACAAAGATCTGTAATGAGAAGAAACTAGTCTGATATTTCCACATTGTGTATGCAACGATTTTCTCTAGTAAGACACAGCAAAGAGGCACTAAAGGTAAAACAAACAATAGCTAAGAATTAGCTACTGTCACACAGTCCAATTTATGTTTCTATAAATCAACTTGGAAATGGCGATCCCAAGCCCAGTTTTTTGTGCAGGATGGCTTTGAACCAATGTCATATTGCTCAGTCTCTGCGGTTTGAAGACTAGAGCTCAGACTAAGGCTACTCTGAGTTTCTTCACCAATCCAGGACTCCTCCTCCTGCTCAAGGGAATCCGAGACATCTTCCGCAAAGCAATAATCCCAAGGTTTCTTGGTTTTCCCATTGATATGCGCTGCCTTGTGTTTCTTGATTTTCAGCTTCCCATTGTGCAGGTGATGCCACAAATTTCTCTTTTGTGGGGGAGGAACAGCCAAGCTGATTTCACTGTCTGAGCTACAGCACAATTCCTTTTTACAGTTTTTCTCTTCAAGGCAGAAGGCACGATTCTTTAATTTTGACCTTTTTCTTTTGTATGTTCTTTGAACCTCAACCTCTGTGTCTGAATCCGACTCACTTGTTTCAGAGTCACATTGGTGGTGAAAGGTGGCTTTCCTTTGGCAGACCTTTGGTAACTTACATTTTGAACGTTTCTTGAAGTAAGACTGCAACAAATGACCTAGTATGTCCTTATGGTGGCACACCTGACTGTGACCAGAAGCACTGTATTGTTTCAGCTTTTTAAGTTGCTTAAGTTTTCTTTGCTTCCTGGATGCTCGCTTGATTTTCAGGCGTTTACCTGAGGTTTCACTAAATTCCTCACTGAAATATTCTGAAGTGCTACTTATTTCTTCCAACACCTTCCTTAGTTCACTGTTTGTTTCTGAGCTTGGGCAGTCGTCCTCAACAACTCGAGTTTTTTGACACTCAACTTCACAACTCTTTGGCAAGCGAGGCTTTATGATTTTTATTTGTACCTCATGTTCTCTTTCAGTTAGTATTTTTTGAGGTTCATTAGCAGTTTCTCTGCAAACAAGATTGTTCTGCGAGTGGTCGTTTGGTTCCTCCTGTATTATCTCCTCCCACCTACCACTGTCGTCTTCAGTTTCCTCCTCTAACTCAGGGATAAAGTTCATCTCTGAAAAATGTCCACTGAGGTTGTGTAGCTTTATTTGAAAGCTGTTTCCCTTCCACAGAACCAATCTCGGGCCCATTGTTTTGATAGGACACTCATCAGTTTCCAGAAATACTCTGGCATACTCAGGATAATGGTAGTGATTTAACAGATAATTAATAAACTCCTCAGTTTCATAAATTTTGCGCTTTTTCAGACGTCCATTATTAAAAGCCTCCTGAAGATGTGACAATTTAAATATGTTATGGTCATAATAGTGCTCTGGTAGATCTTGCATTTCATCTTCACCTTCAAACAATGGGCACTCCTTTTTATAGCTCCAGGCTTGGCAAGTTTTATCTCTATGTGAATTTAGTTCTTGAACATCATGTTTTTCATGTGCCTCAGCATCTTTGCACTTTTTAATTTTCACATGTCGCTTAACAGCCTTTTCTGTCTCATGTACACTTTGCACATCTGATACATGTGGGGACATCACTTTGCTATTCTCGGAATAGGTGGACACAGAAAAGTCACTGAGAACTGCTTCACGTTCACCTTTCATGTCCGCCTCTTCAAGTTCAAATTCACAGTTCATTTGCTCCTCTTCAAGTCTATTCACTTGTACCAGATCCTTTGAAGACAAAAGAATATAAACAGATTAGCATAAAAATTATTTAAAGCCTATCCCCAGGCAGAAATGAAAAACTTCTTGTAGGTAGAAAGGAAGGCCACCTCCAATCCCTGCAGCTTCTCTTCTGCATTTACAGGTTCCCTCTTACCTGATCCAGCAGCAAAGCCTGAAGAGAGTGTCTCCATCCAGCCTTTCCATCTGTTCCTTTCAGTCACCACCACTTGGGAAATTGGGCAGTGCCCATGTCAAAATAAAGCAGTCCTAGTACTTTAACACTGAGATGCATACAGATAGGTGGGGCTAACAGCCATTTAGGAAAAGGACACTGCTGGATATTCAGTGTGGTGACAGCAGTGCTGGGTAATAAGGAATCCAGTGAAGAAAAGAGAAGCAGAGAAGACTGGAGGATGCATTACCTTTTCTCCCCATAAGATAGTCCTGAGAGGGCTCACAGAATTCTACTTTAAAATCTACATAGTCTACACAAAGTGGACGTAGCCAACTTCTACAAATTGAAACTTCATGGAATAAACTCACTCTAGATTTCAGTACAAGTTATATGAATGCATTGTTTAAGATCTCTCCAGTTAAGAACATTCTGCAGAATACAGTGCAAATTGTATGACCGGATGTTGGCCTGTGCATCTTTCCAACAACCCCCATTTCTGCCAGTCGTGGCTAATGCACATGCGCAGTTCCATCCATGTGCCTCCTCAATTGTGCTCCCGTTGTCAAGAGCATGATCAAGGAGGTACACATATGGGACCACGCATGCATGGTAGCTGCAACTGGAGTTCCAGTTGCAAATGTTTCAGAGGGAACAGTGATACAATGGAAGAGACCCAGAGGTGGTGGCGGAGAAGGCAGTCAAGCGGCCTGCAAGCAGAGATGCTGTGTGGGGAGCGACTTAGTCTTGGGGCAGGCAGTCACACGGTGTGCAGGCAGAGATGCTGTGTGTGGGGACTGACTTAGTCTTAGACAGAGGTGCCTGGCTGTTCTACTGACCACATATGCTATTGCTCCGTTATTGCCTGATGAAGCGGGATCAAACCAGCGAAACGCGTTGCATATTTGGAGTTCATAAATAAAATATATTGACTGTCTTTACTACAGTCGTTGTGTGTCTACTTGGAGGAGGTAAGTCCACCACTACCTCCTCTATTTACCAAGAATTTGTTTTTTTAAGCTCATTTAGCTTCCCTTTATCCTTTTGGTGCCTCGGTTCTCCTGCATAACAGATGGGACCACGCATGCACAGTAGCTGCAACTGGAGTTGTTTCAGAGGGAACAGTGATACAATGGAAGGGACCCAGAGGACACAAAAGGGACCTGAAGGATTACAGGGGTGCCAATTCAGGTGTACTTTAATGAGATTTCCTTCAAGTGAATGACTCTCTAATGACCACGCAGGTAGTAGCACAATACTTTTTTTTACCCTTTTTTCTTTTTTAAATACATTAGACAACACACAGAACATTTATATCACGCTTTTTCTCCTGGCGGACTCAAAGCGCCAGAGCTCAAGCCACTAGGATGTGCTCTATAGGCAGTAGCAGCGTTAGGGAGTGTTGCCCAAGGTCTCCTACTGAATAGGTGCTGGCTTACTGAACAGAAAGAGCCAAGATTCGTACCCAGGTTGTCAGTAGAGATGGCCCGAACCTCCAATTTTCAGTTTGCGAACCGGGTTTGCACGAACTTTCGCGAACCGCAATAGACTTCAATGGGGAGGAGAACTTGGAAAACTAGAAACATTTATGCTGGCCACAAAAGTGATGGAAAAGATGCTTCAAAGGGTCTAATACCTGGCGGGGGGCATGGCGGAGTGGGATAGACGACAAAAGTCCCGGGAAAAAAATCTGGATTTGACGCAAAGCAGTGTTTTAAGGGCCAAAATCACATTGAATGCTAAATTGCAGGCCTAAAGTGCTTTAAAACATCTTACATGTGTATACATCAATCAGGGAGTGTAATTAGAGTACTGCTTCACACTGACACACCAAACTCACTGTGTAACGGACCGCAAACAGCTGTTTGTGTAGTAACGGCCGTGCTGGACTGGTGCGCACCATGGCAAGAGTGCAGGCCGTGGCGGTTTTCAAGCCCATATGGTCGCCGGGCTGAGGTAGCTGAATGACAGAACAGTGACTGTCCAGCTGATCAAATTTGGTCTGTCCACAATGAAGCAACGACCTTATTATCTTGGGTGTGCCCCCCCCCCCTCCCCAAAGACACTCATATAGCCGGCGATCATTGCTTCATTGTGATACGCAAGCCCCTTCACCGCGGCAAGGTAATGATCATGAAGGGGAATTGCCAAATGTACATGCCTTTTGTTTTTGCAGCCGCAGTGCAGCCAGAAAAATTAGGCCGGCATGTACATGCACCAGAAAAATTATTATAGCGGCCGCTGCTAGCAGCGGCCTTAAAAATTCAGGAATCCGCCTGGAGTCCTGGACGCTGTTGGTGGTATCGGAGAAGGCAGTCAAGCGGCCTGCAGGCAGAGATGCTGTGTGGGGAGCGACTTAGTCTTGGGGCAGGCAGTCACACGGCGTGCAGGCAGAGATGCTGTGTGTGAGGACGGACATAGTCTTCGAGTAGGCCTGACCGTGCTTTGCAGACCACGTGGTCAGATGGTCCCTTGACCCAATGCTGTGTGCCAGAGATGACACCACTTGCCTTTCAACATCACGGTACAGTTTGGGTACCGCCTTTTTTTGAGAAATAATTGCATATCTTCCACTGCGGTGTGTGGAATTGCTTTTGTGTGCTGCTTTCCCTCAGGTGGTCATCCCATTGCAGTTTGTGCTTTGTAATCATGTGCCTTCGTAAGGTAGTTGTCCCTACGCGGGTCTTGTTCTTTCCACGGCTCAATTTTCAGTGGCAGATAGTACAGATGGCATTGCTCTCATCTGAGGCAGACACAAAAAATTTCCACACCGCTGAGCCCTGGGGTGATGGCACTTTGGTGGTGGCGGCCGACTGAGTGTTAAGTGGGGTGCCAGAATCAGAGCAAGAGGAAGAAGATATGTCACGCTTCCGTGCGGAAGCTGAGAAAGATGAGGTGTTCTGTGTTAAATAGTCAACAACGTCCTGACAATATTGGGGGTTGATGGCTCGTGCCTTCCTCTGAACACTGTACTTTGGTCTCGGGCCACACGAAATCACAACAGCGTGACCTCGAACAGACCTGCCAGGTGGCCTGCCTCTGCCTTTTGTTTTGTCCATATTGGGGGGATGAAGTGAAAGGTATGCACTGACTTGACTAATACAATGTGCGGTCAGTCACACAGGTGCAGTTAACAGGTATGCACAGTGTGGTATATCACACTGCGTGTGCTCACGTAGGTAGGTGGGTGCACTGAATTGAACAACAGGTAGTAGGTATATGCAGTGATGGGTATTACATGTGCACCTGTCACACACAGACAGGCACAGTGACACTGACTGACAGGGCTGTGTATAATGCAAGTGGACTAAACACACAAAAAAAAAAAAAAAAAAAAAAGATGATCACAAGAACAAGATTAGCTCTCAAAAGAGCTGTTGAGGGGTGCTTTTTTTTAGCAATAACTATCAGCCAGGAGCAAGCTAATAAGCCTACAAGAACCTAACTAAGCTTTCCCTATGAGAGTCTGCAGCAGCTATCCCTTCACTAATTACTGCAGGCACACGAGTGAGTCCACTGCCTGCCTTTTATAAGGGGGGTGGGGCTCCAGGAGGGAGTGTAGCCTAATTGGCTACAATGTGCCTGCTGACTGAGATGTAGAGGGTCAACGTTGACCCTCATGATGCACGATGGGGCGAACCGAACTTCTGGAAAAGTTCCCGGTTCGCCGCGATCGCAAACCAAGGAAGTTCGCCGGGAACCGTTCAGGCCATCTCTAGTTGTCAGTGTCAAAGGCAGAGCCATTACCCTTAACCATTACAATATCCAGCCACTGCCATTAATGTTGGGGAATAAACCATACTGTATTTATTAGTCTTCTATTGCTGCATGTGTTACTGTTGGTAAGATCCACTGGCTTTCTATTAACAATGACTCCACAGAAAAGGAAGGTGAAGGTCACTACCAGAAACAAAGGCAGCAATAAAAGCTTTTCAAAAGTTCTAACTCTTCTGTGCTCCATTTTAACACTACAAAGGCTTTGGCAAAAGTTAGATTTAAAGACTAAACATTTATTTCACAGGACTTGCACAGCAACCCCCCTCCTAATTGCCCAAGAAAGTTCTTTTTTTTTTTTTTTTCTTTTTACCGGAATGCTGGACATTATAATTGCTACAATGATATTTATAAAGCAGGCTGGAAAATGTTACTGGTCATGGTCAATACAAATTAAGGAAAATGTGTGTCAGTGTCACAGTCACTTACCTGCCTGGGTCTGGTAGTTGGCACACATGGGTGCCTATAGGTGCTCCAGCATGTCCAACCGTGTTCCTATATGTGGGGACATGAATGGATGTGCACATTCATGTTCTACGTATCAGCGCAAGTCTTTGTGCTGAAACAGCATGCGGACAAACATTTATACATAGACAAACATGAGGTGTGTACACGTATTCTGCCCCAAAGCGGCAATTTAAGCTCGAGGAGAACCACTCACCAGGGCTGCAGTTTGTCTGTGTGTGGGAGTTTCTCCAGTGACCTAATCTAGAGTCTGCCTGTTCCTGCTGATGTTGATCCTGGCCTGTCTGACTACCTGATCTGTTGTCGACGTCTGCTTTGTATGACTGCCCACTCTGTTGCCAACCTACGCCTGTCGGAGAACCCGTTTAGCTGCCAAACTCTTGCCTGTCCAATAACCTGTCTTGCTGCACACCTATGCCTGTCTGAGAGCCTGCTTTATTGCTGAACCCTTGCCTATCAGAGTAAGGCCTAGTGTACACCTAAAACCTCTAGCAGATCTGCAGAACGCTAGGTTTTTGAAGCAGATTTCAGAGCGATTCTAGGCATGCTTAGAGAGGTTTTCTAAACATGCCTAGTGTTTTTTGTGTAGCAGATTACAAATATTGTTACAGTAAAAGCTGTTACTGAACATCTTCTGTAACAAAAACGCCTGGAAAACTGCTCTGATCTAGCGTTTTTCAGAGCGTTTTTCCACTTTCCTATACTGAAACGGCAGAAACGCCTCAGAAATCTAAAAAAAAATGCTGCAGCCCCTGAGCTTGCGTTTGTTGAAAAAATGAACCGCTCTGGTGTGCACCATCCCATTCACTTTCATCAGCCAAGCAGTTTTCCCCTGCAAACACTTTAGAAACCGCTCTGGTGTGCACCAGCCCTTCCAGCACTGTTGCCAAACTGCTGCCTGACTGCATTTTGCATTTACAACATTCTGACAACTGTTTGTTCACATGTCAAGCCATCATCCCTGCTTGGTCGTTTAACTCCTGCCCCTGCGACAGTGCAGTTTCTAGGCTAAAATGCACCCAGGGCAAGGGTGTAAAAATTGCGCCCCCCCTCCCACCTCCCCGAGCAAGGTATGGGTGCCCTCAGTATAGGTTAGCCAGGTCTAGTTGCACTTAGTATAGGTCCCCCCAGTATAGGTAGCCAAGAATAGGTACCCCAGTATAGGTAGCCAGGCATAGGTGAGCCAGTATAGTTGCCCCCGCTATAGGTTAGCCAGGTAGGTGCCTCCAGTATAGGTAGCCAGTATAGTTGCCCCCAGTATAGCTTAGATAGGCAGGCGCCCCCGGTATAAGTTAGATAGGTAGGTGCCCCAGTACAAGTTAGCTAGGTGGGTGCCTCTAATATAGGTAGCCAGAATAGTTGCCCCCAGCATAGGTTAGATAGGTAGGTGCCCACAGTATAGGTTATTTAGGTAGGTGCCTGCAATATAGGTAGCCAGTATAGTTGCCACCTGTATAGGCTAGCTAGGTAGGTACCCCCAATACAGGTTAGATAAGTGCCCCCAGTATAGGTTAGATAGGTAGCTGCCCCCCAGTATAGGTTAGATTAGGTAGATGCCCCCCAGTGTAGGTTAGATACGTAGCTGCCCCCCAGTGTAGGTTAGATAGGTAGCTGCCCCCCAGTGTAGGTTAGATAGGTAGCTGCCCCCCAGTGTAGATTAGATTAGGTAGGTGCCAACCAGTATAGGTTAGATAGGTAGCTGCCCCCCAGCGTAGGTCAGATTAGGTAGCTGCCCCCAGTATCAGGGGCGTAGCAATAGGGGGTGCAGAGGTAGCGACCGCATCGGGGCCCTTGGGCCAGAGGGGCCCCGAAGGGCCCTCCCTTAACTACAGAATTAGCTCTCTATTGGTCCTATGCTCATAATAATGACTTCTGTAGATACTTTGAATAGTAATAATCAGTAACACACTGTTCCCCATCCCCTTCTTGCACCTCTGACACTGTAGTTGCCATTGGCAGATTTTGGTGCGCCGTATAAATTGTTATGTATAGAGTGCTTGGGGGGCCCCATTGTAAAACTTGCATCGGGGCCCACAGCTCCTTAGCTACGCCACTGCCCAGTATAGGTTAGATAGGTAGCTACCCCCCAGTGTAGGTTAGATAGGTAGCTGACCCCCGGTGTAGGCTAGATTAGGTAGGTGCCCCCCAGTATAGGTTAGATAGGTAGCTGCTCCCCAGCGTAGGTTAGATTAGGTAGCTGCCCCCAGTATAGGTTAGATAGGTAGCTGCCCCCCAGTGTAGGTTAGATAGGTAGCTGCCCCCCAGTGTAGGTTAGATAGGTAGCTGCCCCCCAGTGTAGGTTAGATAGGTAGCTGCCCCCCAGTGTAGGTTAGATTAGGTAGCTGCCCCCCAGTGTAGGTGAGATTAGGTAGCTGCCCCCCAGTGTAGGTGAGATTAGGTAGCTGCCCCCCAGTGTAGGTTAGATTAGGTAGCTGCCCCCCAGTGTAGGTTAGATTAGGTAGCTGCCCCCCAGTGTAGGTTAGATTAGGTAGGTGCCCCCCAGTATAGGTTAGATTAGGTAGGTGCCCCCCAGTGTATGTTAAATTAGGTAGGTGCCCCCCAGTGTAGGTTAGATAGGTAGCTGCCCCCCAGTGTATGTTAGATTAGGTAGGTGCCCCCCAGTATAGGTTAGATAGGTAGCTGCCCCCCAGTGTAGGTTAGATTAGGTAGCTGCCCCCCAGTGTAGGTTAGATTAGGTAGGTGCCCCCAGTGTAGGTTATGTAGCGATGTACAGAGGCGCCGATAGGATAAAACACGATAAAAGGTTTAAAAAAATTCAGGTGGTGGTGGTGGACCAACCAACCCAAAACAGACTCGATGCTGTTGCTTAAATCAAACACGATTTATTCACATACTCCAAAAACATGTGAATAAATCATGTTTGATTTAAGCAACAGCATCGAGTCTGTTTTGGGTTGGTTGGTCCACCACCTGAATTTTTTTGAACCTTTTATCGTGTTTTATCCTATTGGCGCCTCTGTACATCGCTACATCAGTATAGGTTATTTAGGTAGGTGTCTCCAATATAGGTAGCCAGTATAGTTGCCACCTGTATAGGCTAGCTAGGTGCCCCCAATACAGGTTAGATAAGTGCCCCCAGTATAGGTTAGATACGTAGCTGACCCCCAGTGTAGGTTAGATAAGGTAGGTGCCCCCCAGTGTAGGTTAGATTAGGTAGGTGCCCCCCAGTATAGGTTAGTTAGGTAGCTGCCCCCCAGCGTAGGTTAGATTAGGTAGGTGCCCCCAAGTATAGGTTGGAAAGGTAGCTGCCCCCCCGTGTAGGTTAGATTAGGTAAGTGCCCCCCAGTATAGGTTAGATTAGGTAGCTGCCCCCCCAGCGTAGGTTAGATTAGGTAGGTGCCCCTCCAGCCAGCGTAGGTTAGATTAGGTAGCTGCCCCCCAGTGTAGGTTAGATTAGGTAGCTGCCCCCCAGTGTAGGTTAGATTAGGTAAGTGCCCCCAGTGTAGGTTAGATAGGTAGCTGTCCCCTATAATGGAGGGGGGAGCCGGAGCCACGGGGAGGGCAGCCCGACCTCTCCCTCCCTCTCCTGGGCGCCCTCCGTGCTCCCCCCTCAGATGCAGAGCGAGCAGCCAGGAAGCGCTGTTTACACCTCACCTGCCTGGCTCCAAGCCCTGCTCTCTCGCCGCCTGCCTCCTCTCTCTGCATAGATGCGGATACACACGCTGCTTCCGGCTAAAAAGGAAGCAGCGTGTGTATCCGCATCTATGCAGAGAGAGGAGACAGGTGGCGAGAGAGCAGCGCTTGGAGCCAGGGAGGTGAGTTGTATACAGCGCTTCCTGGCTGCTCGCTGTGCATCTGAGGGGGGAGCACGGAGGGCGCCCAGGAGAGGAGAGGGAGGGAGAGGTCGGGCTGCCTTCCCTGCGGCTCCGGCTCCCCCCTCCATTATAGCGCCCCCCTCCCAACAGCGCCCCGGGCGGCGGCGGCACGCCCCGCACGGCCCTAGAAACGGGCCTGCCCTGCGAGCTACAGGCAGAGCAAGAAGAGATGCCATACAGCACATGTGGATTGATATTTTGATATGCGCATTTGATCTAACCAATTTGTAAGTGCACTACTTTTTATATCTTCATTTATTAAATGGTTTTACACTATGTTGGACTTGTTTGGAGCATTTTATTAGGCGAAGAAATGAGGCAGCCATCGCCCACCGGAGTATCATTAAGCAATATCTGCTGGTCTGTGAGGGGTCAGCTCCAGTTCTGGTGAGCGCATTGTTGTGCATGCAGCCACTAGGTGGTGTAGGTGTGGGCACTAGTGTTGGGCGAACAGTGTTCGCCACTGTTCGGGTTCTGCAGAACATCACCCTGTTCGGGTGATGTTCGAGTTCGGCCGAACACCTGATGGTGCTCGGCCAAACCGTTCGGCCACATGGCCGAACTAAGAGCGCATGTGATTGGCCGAACGGGTCACGTGGTTCGGACCCGAACGCGCTCTGATTGGCCGAACGGTCACGTGGTTCGGGTAAATAAATACCCGAACCACGTCATATCTCCGCCATTTCTCTGTGGGTTTAGCTTTGGGTAGGCAGGCAGGGTAGTTCGCTCTCCAGCCACGCTAGCCAGGGTCCCCCCCAGTCATTGTGTGTCGCTGCTGGGAACAGTAGTACACCGCTCGCTCAGCCACACTATATATAGCATTGTTTACTGCCACTGTGTACCTCGCTCAGCCACACTATATATAGCATTGTTTACTGCCACTCTGTGTACACGGCTCAGCCAGACTATATAGCATTGTGTGTACTGCCACTGTGTACCTCGCTCAGCCAGACTATATAGCATTGTTTACTGCCACTCTGTGTACACCGCTCAGCCAGACTATATAGCATTGTGTGTACTGCCACTGTGTACCTCGCTCAGACAGACTATATAGCATGGTTAAAAAACAAAGGATCCTTGCGCTCCTCTTTCAGAAACTGCAGACACACTCTTTCACATATACAAATCTTCTTAGCTCCTCAGTGCAATGCCATGTGCAGCTCCATAAACTGGGCAAAAGACAATTCTAAAAAGAAAAAGATGGAGCGCACAATGGTGCATTACCCAAGGTGGGCTTTTATTCGCAAAAGAATATTGGTACTTACAAGATAGGAATAAAAACAACGCTTTCTCAGCGGTACAGCCACCGCTTCAACCTATGGACGATTCAGCAGCGCGCCGCTGCTGAATCGTCCATAGGTTGAAGCGGTGGCTGTACCGCTGAGAAAGCGTTGTTTTTATTCCTATCTTGTAAGTACCAATATTCTTTTGCGAATAAAAGCCCACCTTGGGTAATGCACCATTGTGCGCTCCATCTTTTTCTTTTTAGAATTATATAGCATGGTTTACTGCCACTCTGTGTACACCGCTCAGCTCAGCCAGACTATATAGCATTGTGTGTACTGCCACTCTGTGTACACCGCTCAGCCAGACTATATAGCATTATGTGTACTGCCACTCTGTGTACACGGCTCAGCCACACTATATAGCATTGTTTACTGCCACTCTGTGTACACGGCTCAGCCACACTATATAGCATTGTGTGTACTGCCACTCTGTGTACACCGCTCAGCCAGACTATATAGCATTGTGTGTACTGCCACTCTGTGTACACCGCTCAGCCAGACTATATAGCATTGTTTACTGCCACTCTGTGTACACCACTCAGCCAGACTATATAGCATTGTTTACTGCCACTCTGTGTACACCGCTCAGCCAGACTATATAGCATTGTTTACTGCCACTCTGTGTACACCGCTCAGCCAGACTATATAGCATTGTGTGTACTGCCACTCTGTGTACACGGCTCAGCCAGACTATATAGCATTGTTTACTGCCACTCTGTGTACACCGCTCAGCCAGACTATATAGCATTGTTTACTGCCACTCTGTGTACACCGCTCAGCCAGACTATATAGCATTGTGTGTACTGCCACTCTGTGTACACCGCTCAGCCAGACTATATAGCATTGTGTGTACTGCCACTCTGTGTACACCGCTCAGCCAGACTATATAGCATTTTTTACTGCCACTCTGTGTACACGGCTCAGCCACACTATATAGCATTGTTTACTGCCACTCTGTGTACACGGCTCAGCCATACTATATAGCATTGTGTGTACTGCCACTCTGTGTACACCGCTCAGCCAGACTATATAGCATTGTGTGTACTGCCACTCTGTGTACACCGCTCAGCCAGACTATATAGCATTGTTTACTGCCACTCTGTGTCTGCTGGGAACAGTAGTACACCGCTCACCCGCCACTGTATAGCATTGTGCTCTGTGTCGCTGCTGGCAATAGTGGTACACCGCTCACCCACCACTGTATAGCATTTCTGTACTGCCACTGTACTGCTGCCAGTCAGCGTGTACTTTAAGGATAAGTGAAATGAGGAAGAAATCCGGTGAAAGAGGGAGGGGCAAGGGAAGAGGTGTTTCCCCTGACGGTTCACGTACAGGCCACAGGGGAGCACCCAAGAAAACCCACTCAATACCGCCCATGTTGTCCAGGACAACAACCCTCACAGATCCAAAAGAACAGGACCAGATAATTACTTGGATGACCTCTCAAGCGTCCAGCAGTGGGTTAAGCAGCACCAGCACATCACGCACGAGGTCCGAGTCCTCAGCCAGTTACAAGGAGCCAGTGGGCACAAAGCTGACACAACCGGCAGCGACACCACGCACACAACTGCCAGATAACCAATCCGATGAATTACCTCAGGACACAATGGGGTATTCGCAGGAGCTATTCCCAGGCCAACAAACTTCCACCTTTGAAAGGTCAATGGAGGAACAGCCAGAAATGTTGTGCCCGGATTCACAACCATTAACTGTGGGAAATGCACCGGGTACTGAAATACAAGGCGAGTCCGAGGACTTTGAAACCCAAATCCCAGAGCAAGTTGGGCAGGAGGGGTTGCAATTGCAGGAGGTCGGCCGAGAAGCTCTGGAAGACGACGTTGGAGTGAGCTGCGCAGAGGTTGTTCTGGGGAGCTCTACTCCACGGCGGCGGCCCCCCACAATGACATATGACGAGTTTGAGGATATGGAAGAGGAGGGTATGGACAATGTGGACAGAGACCCAGATTTTGTTTGTGAACGAGAACATCGCCGTCGTAGCAGCAGCACAGATGAGTCTGTTGAAGAACCCACTGCTGCACGAGTTCGCCTTGTGCCACAAGGTAGGCCGGGCGCAATTTCAGGCACCACAAGCGTGGAAGTTCAAGTGAGAGGCAAAAGAGGAGCAAACAAAAATCGCCAGCAAGGCAGGTGCTCCAAAGTCTGGGCTTTCTTTGAAGACTGCACTGAGGATGTTACCATGGCGATTTGCAAGGTGTGCAAGACCCGCCTGAGCAGGGGGAAAAGTATTAACAACCTCTCCACCACCAGCATGAGCCGCCACATGCTATCCAAACATCCCACTCTTTGGGCAAACGCGGCAGGACAGGGTACCAGCAACACTGCCTCCCTTGGGTTCACCAGACTCACCACCAGACCCGCCTCAGCAGCAGCAGTAGCCCAGCCATTGCGTGGTTCACAACATTCACAAACATCAGACGATGCTGACACTGTCACTTTCCGGAGTAGTGCTCTTGAGGTCTCCCAGTGTTCATCAAACACAACAACCAACAGCCCTTCCGTGTGCAGCGCTACGGTTCAGTTGTCTGTGTCAGAGATGTTTGAGCGCAAGAGGAAATTGCCAGCAAATGACCCCCGGCCCGTGGCAGTAACAGCCAGCATAGCCAAGCTTCTGGCCTGCGAAATGCTGCCATATCGAGTGGTGGAGACAAACAGCTTCAAGGGCATGATGTCAGTGGCCATCCCACGTTACGTGGTTCCCAGCCGCTACCACTTTGCGCGCTCTGCAGTGCCTGAGTTGCATGAGCACGTGGTCAGCAAAATAACCCGAAGCTTGAAGAATGCCGTTGCCTGCAAGGTTCACCTCACCACTGACACCTGGACGAGTGCGTTCGGCCAGGGTCGATACATCTCCCTTACCGCGCACTGGGTGAACCTTGTGGAGCCTGGCAGCGATTCCTCACCTGCTACGGCGCGGGTGTTGCCCACGCCGCAAACAGCTGCACCGCTGTCCCTCCCACTGGATAACAACAGCAGCACCTACCTCTCTGACTCCTTCTCCTCCAACGCATCTCAAAGCTGTACCTCATCCGGAAACGCTAACCCAGCACCAGCAGCAGTAGGATCGTGGAAGCAGTGCAGCACAGCTGTTGGCATGCGTCAGCAAGCGTTGCTGAAGCTGATCTGCCTTGGGGATAAGCAGCACACAGGGGAGGAAATTTGGAGGGGAATAAAGGAACAGACGGATTTGTGGCTGGCACCGCTGGACCTGAAACCGGGCATGGTTGTGTGTGATAATGGGAGTAATCTCATTCGCACTTTAAGGTTGGCTAAGCTGACACACATCCCTTGCCTGGCGCACGTGATGAACCTAGTAGTTCAGCGGTTCCTGAGGACATACCCAGGCGTGGCCGATCTTCTGTTGAAGGTGCGTCGAGTGGCCAATCATTGTAGAAATTCCAGTACTGCTTCGGGGGCACTCGCCAAGATGCAGGAGCGCTTCAATCTCCCCCACCATCGCTTGCTGTGTGATGTCCCTACGCGTTGGAATTCTACGCTGCACATGCTAGCCCGCTTTTGTGAGCAGAAGAGTGCAGTGGTCCAGTACATGACGGCGCAGTACCGAGGCGCATCCGGACAGCTGCCAAGCTTCTGTGGATCCGATTGGGCCAACATGTTGGACCTCTGCCAAGTCCTCCAAAATTTTGAGCAATCCACGTTGCTTGTGAGCAGTGACAACTCTTCAGTCAGCATTACCATACCACTGCTGTGTTTACTGAAGAGGTCAATGTTGAAAATCAAGGAAACAGCTGTCATGATGCAACTGGGGGAATCTGAAGGAGAAAACGATCAGCGTGATGGTACCAACATCAGGCCATCCGCCTCAGGAAACGCTGGCCCCAGCAGCTATGACGAAGAAGAGGAGGAGGAACAGCTGGAGTTGGAGCAGGAATTTCATGCCACCACTGACGAGGGCCAGAGCGGTGCACGTTGGACTTCCACAATTCAGCGCGAATGGTCAGCAGAAGCAGACCAGGAGGAAGGTAAAGACTATGATGCATCACAACAACTATCACAACGCTCACAAGAGGATGATGAGGATTCTGGTAGGACTCTGGCACACATGGCTCAATTCATGCTAGACTGCATTGAACGTGACCCACGCATTGTGCGCATTCTGGACAACACCAATTACTGGGTTTATACCCTTCTGGATCCACGGTACAAACACAATGTTCCAAAACTGCTTGAAGAAAGAGTCAGACAGGTCAAAATGGAAGAATACCAGCAGGCCCTTGTGGAGACTTTAGAGAGGAGATTGACATCCTCCCCCTCCTCTAGCCAGTTGTACGCCGACAGACTGACTTCCGCAAACCCAGGACGACCAGGAGGGCAGCAAACAACGCAAGCCGCAGCTAGTGCCCAAAAGGGAATGGTATTGGCAGTGTCCTTGGAGTGGGAAAATTTTCTGACACCCATGCAGCAGCAGCCCACTGAACAGCAAGCGTGCAGATCCACCTCCAACACCGATCGCCTGGAGAAGATGGTCAAGGACTACATGTCAGATGACGTAGCTGTGTCGAACAATCCATCTGCACCCTTCAACTATTGGGTATCGAAGCTAGACACCTGGCACGAACTGGCAATGTACGCAATAGAGGTGCTGGCTTGCCCGGCAGCCAGCGTTATGTCGGAACGCTGTTTCAGTGCTGCCGGAGGCATCGTCACAGATCGGCGTATCCGCCTCTCCACAGAAAATGCAGACCGTCTGACTCAAATTAAAATGAATCAATCCTGGATTGGAAACGACTACGCAACACTCCAGGACCCCAACCAAGTAACATGACCAATGAACATCTGGGATGGTTTAGCGTTTCCGGTCCCTGTTTATTGAGCCTCTCATCTGTATTACATTTATGACTGCATGGCGGCAAAAAGCATTGCTGCTGTATCCGCACGCTTTTTGTCCTCATGCAAGGCCTGGGTTGTTGTGTCTCAAAAAGCATGGCCTTCTCCTCCTGCGCCTGCTCCTGTTCCATCACGTGTGCTGCTGCTGCTGCTGCTGGGTTAGCGTTGCCGGTCCCTGTTTATGGAACCTCTTATCTTTATTACATTTATGACTGCATGGCGGTACAAAGCATGCTATCCGCACGCTTCTTGTCCTCATGCAAGGCCTGGGTTGTTGTGTCTCACAAAGCGTGGCCTTCTCCTCCTGCGCCTCCTCCTGTTCCATCACGTCTGCTGCTGCTGGGTTAGCGTTGCCGCGTGGTCCCTGTTTATTGAACCACTTATCTTTATTACATTTATGACTGCATGGCGGTACAAAGCATGCTATCCGCACGCTTCTTGTCCTCATGCAAGGCCTGGGTTGTTGTGTCTCACAAAGCGTGGCCTTCTCCTCCTGCGCCTCCTCCTGTTCCATCACGTCTGCTGCTGCTGGGTTAGCGTTGCCGCGTGGTCCCTGTTTATTGAACCACTTATCTTTATTACATTTATGACTGCATGGCGGTAGAAAGCATGCTATCCGCACGCTTCTTGTCCTCATGCAAGGCCTGGGTTGTTGTGTCTCAAAAAGCGTGGCCTTCTCCTCCTGCGCCTCCTCCTCCTGTTCCATCACGTGTGCTGCTGCTGGTGCTGGGTTAGTGTTACCGGTCCCTTTTCCTGGAACCTCTTCTCTGTATTACATTTATGACTGCATGGCGAAAAAAAGCATGTTACCTGTGCAAAGAAACATGACATTTTCCACGTTTAAAAGACAGTTTTTCCTTTGAAACTTTACAATCAATTCTCTCAAAAACTATAAGCTCTTTTTCAAATATTTTTTTCCTCTTGTACCCACTCCCAAGGTGCACATACCCTGCAAATTTGGGGTATGTAGCATGTGAGGAAGCTTTACAAAGCACGAAAGTTCGGGTCCCCATTGACTTCCATTATGTTCGGAGTTCGGCGCGAACACCCGAACATTGCGGCGATGTTCGGCGAACGTTCGCGAACCCGAACATCTAGGTGTTCGCCCAACACTAGTGGGCACCAGACACTGTTATTAAGGTGGAGTGTGACACTGGAGACATAAAAAGAAGGTTTTACACTATGTACATGTTTTTTATCTTTATTGCGAGATGCTGAGATTGGAAAAAAATCCGGAGTGAGTTGCTGTTGATCAATTTGAGCGCTATTTGCTGTCTTAGATTGGTCAGCAAAAAAATCTGGTGAGCGTATACATTTACATTAAGGTGATGGACAGAGGCGTAGCTAGGGCTTTCAGCGCCCGGGGACAAAGACTATTAATGCGCCCCCTAAGGTGAAGACTGCGCCGCGTATAGTTCCCAGTATGGGTAGGTAGTGCCCCAGTATAGCTAGTATAGTGCCCAGTATAGGTAGGTAGGGCCCCAGTATAGCTAGTATAGTGCCCAGTATAGGTAGGTAGGGCCCCAGTATAGCTAGTATAGTGCTCAGTATGGGTAGGTAGTGCCCCAGTATAGCTATTAAAATGCCCAGTATAGGTAGGGCCCCAGTATAGCTCGTATAGTGCCCAGAATAGGTAGGTAGGGCCCCAGTATAGCTAGTATAGTGCTCAGTATGGGTAGGTAGTGCCCCAGTATAGCTATTAAAATGCCCAGTATAGGTAGGGCCCCAGTATAGCTCGTATAGTGCCCAGAATAGGTAGGTAGGGCCCCAGTATAGCTAGTATAGTGCTCAGCATGGATAGGTAGTGCCCCAGTATAGCTAGTAAAATGCCCAGTATAGGTAGGTAGTTCCCCAGTATAGCTAGTATAGTGTCCAGTATAGGTAGGTAGTGCCCCAGTATAGCTAGTATAGTGCCCAGTATATAGGTATTATAGTGCCCCAGTATAGCGCCCCAGAGTCCCTCTGCCACGCTTCACTCACTGTCAATATCCCCATACAGACAGTGCTGTACGGTGTGGGTGCACTCTGCTTCTGGTCACCGTCCTCCTCTCCGCCTGGCAGCCCTGGGCTGGCTGATTTATCCAGTCCGGCTCCGAGCCTCCGACCACGCTGTCTAGGAAGGATGGGGCTGGCTCTGGCTGGTGGCGCCTCTGTCTGCTCTCTGCCGCTCTGCGCAGCGTCCCACTGCTATGGACGCTGCGCGGCGGTGTGGCAATGACGTGTGACGTCACTTGTGACGTCACTGAGTGGAGAGACTCGGCCGGTGCCGCTGGCGCTGAAGAAATAATACATTTTAAAGGAGAAAAAAAAAAAAAGGACACTGCAGCTGGGCGCCCTTGGCAACCATGCGCCCGGGGGCACTTGTCCTACTCCGACCCCCCCAAGCTACGCGTCTGGTGATGGAAAAGTGTTAGCACGTTGGAATTGGCACAGCACGGGAATTTTTGGTGGTGGTTGCATATTAAAGTGTTGGAGTAATAACAGGACTTCACTATATCTATGTTTTTCTGTTTCTTCTTTCTCTCTCCCTACATGTGAGGTTCACTGACTCTGGATGAAGAAATGGGGAGTATAAGAGAGACTATGGGCCTGATTCACAAAGCGGTGATAACTCAGTTATCACGCCTAAAAGACTTTAGGCGTGATAACCTTTGCACTAGCAAAGTTATCACCGCTTTGTGCTCTAACTCGCGCGCGCTAAGTCCCATAGGGCTTAATGGGCGCTTCGCGCGCAAAACTTTGCGCGCGGGAGTTCTCGCGAATTCCTTCAGATCACGCCTAAACTAAGTTTAGGCGTGATAAAGGGCTTTTCACAGGCATGCAAAGTGTTTGCACCGCTTTGTGAATCAGGCCCTATATGTTTGCAGTGGCGTAGCTAAGGAGCAGTGGGCCCCGATGCAAGTTTTACATGGGGCCCCCAAGCACTCTATACATAACAATTGATACGGCGCACCAAAATCTGCCAATGGCAACTACAGTGTCAGAGGTGCAAGAAGGGGATGGGGAACAGTGTATTAACCCTCCTGGCGGTCTATTAAAAACCGCCAGGGGGCAGCGCAGCCGTTTTTTTAATTTATTTATTTTTTTAAATCATGTAGCGAGCCTAGGGCCTCCGGCGATAGGCGATCAGGAAATCCCGTTCAAAGAACGGGATTTCCTGGAGGGCTTCCCCCGTCGCCATGGCGACGGGGCGGGATGACGTCACCGACGTCATGGACGTCGTGACGTCTAAGGGAGTCCCGATCCACCCCTTGCCGCTGCCTGGCGCTGATAGGCCAGGCAGCGCAGGGGTCTAGGGGGTGGGCTGTCTTGCGACGCGGATAGCGCCGATCGAGCGCGCGGCGGCGGCGATCGAAGTGCTGACGCAGCTAGCAAAGTGCTAGCTGCGTTCAGCAAAAAAAAAAAAAATTACTCAAATCGGCCCAACAGGGCCTGAGAAAACCTCCTGCGCAGCTTACCCCGGAACTACGTTCGGGGTTACCGCCAGGAAGGTTAATGATTAATACTATTAAAAGCATCTATAGAAGTGATTATTACCAGCACAGGACCAATAGAAAGCTAATACTGTGATAGAGGGTGGACCTTTTGGGGCCCCTCTGGCCCAAGGGCCCCGATGCGGTCGCTACCTCTGTCTGCACCCCCTATTGCTACGCCACTGTATGTTTGTATGGACTGATTGGAGGATTATATTTAGGTCATTTTATGCTGTAGAGCGCTAATGCAGTCTATATAATTATAAGTGTAGTCGCTGCAGGAGAGAGGAGGAAACCACAAAGCTTTACAAATAAAGGACGTCTGGATAGCATCCTCCACTTGTCACAAGCATCGGTCATTGCTACTTAGAAAGCTACTGATAAAAATGTATTTGTAGAAAACACTCACATTTACTTTGTCCAGAAGGACAGTGAGGAGCTGGATTGACTCCAGCCTTCTCTGAGCAAGTAACAGTTTCCGGTCTTCCCATTCTTGTGTATCCTCAACTGCATCTTCAGGGCAGGCTTGCTGCTGGGTCAGCTTCTGCTCCCGCCGCTGTCTCTGGAGCTTCTTCTTCAGCCTGGCTCTCCTTCTTCTGGCTCTAGCTTTTTTTTCCTCCATTTTTCTTTTTCTGTGTAGCCAAACAACGCATTATAAAATTGCCATCTCAGTTTTGCCTGGTTGTATACCAAATGTCCAGGGTGTAAAGTTAATGTACAGTATATACAGTACTAGCTTTGGTTATGTTATGTAGACCAGAGGTGCCCATTAGGTAGATCATGATCTACTGGTAGATCCTAAAGGACTTCTAGGTAAATCCCACACCACCTACCTGAGTGACATACGCATCATACTCTGTCTTTTTGATTTGGATGAGCTTAGTGCGATATGCTGTCCTGAAGTTATGCACATCAGTGTAGTAGAGGATTATGATGTTGCCAGATGCTAAATTACAATTTTGCTGGACACTGAGCATGATATGCTGAGACTCGATTTGGTCAAGCATTGTTCTATTTAGACCACTGAGGAGGACTCTGTATCTAATTCACTGGTGGCTTGTGGTAATCACTAATGGACTGCCGCTGTGCATGAGCTGCAGGTGTGGCTTGTGGTAATCACTAATGGACTGCCGCTGTGCATGAGCTGCAGGTGTGGCTTGTGGTAATCACTAATGGACTGCCGCTGTGCATGAGCTGCAGTTGTGGCTTGTGGTAATCACTAATGGACTGCCGCTGTGCATGTGCTGCAGTTGTGGCTTGTGGTAATCACTAATGGACTGCCGCTGTGCATGAGCTGTAGTTGTGGCTTGTGGTAATCACTAATGGACTGCCGCTGTGCATGTGCTGCAGTTGTGGCTTGTGGTAATCACTAATGGACTGCCGCTGTGCATGTGCTGCAGTTGTGGCTTGTGGTAATCACTAATGGACTGCCCCTGTATATGGGATGCAGTTGTGGCTCGTGGTAATCACTAATGGACTGCCTCTGTGCATGTGTTGCAGTTGTGGCTTGTGGTAATCACTAATGGACTGCCGCTGTGCATGTGCTGCAGGTGTGGCTTGTGGTAATCACTAATGGACTGCCGCTGTGCATGAGCTGCAGTTGTGGCTTGTGGTAATCACTAATGGACTGCCGCTGTGCATGTGCTGCAGTTGTGGCTTGTGGTAATCACTAATGGACTGCCGCTGTGCATGTGCTGCAGTTGTGGCTTGTGGTAATCACTAATGGACTGCCCCTGTATATGGGATGCAGTTGTGGCTCGTGGTAATCACTAATGGACTGCCGCTGTGCCTGTGCTGCAGTTGTGGCTTGTGATAATCACTAATGGACTGCCGCTGTGCATGAGCTGCAGTTGTGGCTTGTGGTAATCACTAATGGACTGCCGCTGTGCATGTGCTGCAGTTGTGGCTTGTGGTAATCACTAATGGACTGCCCCTGTATATGGGATGCAGTTGTGGCTTGTGGTAATCACTAATGGACTGCCGCTGTGCATGTGCTGCAGTTGTGGCTTGTGGTAATCACTAATGGACTGCCGCTGTGCATGTGCTGCAGTTGTGGCTTGTGGTAATCACTAATGGACTGCCCCTGTATATGGGATGCAGTTGTGGCTTGTGGTAATCACTAATGGACTGCCGCTGTGCATGAGCTGCAGTTGTGGCTTGTGGTAATCACTAATGGACTGCCGCTGTGCATGTGCTGCAGTTGTGGCTTGTGGTAATCACTAATGGACTGCCCCTGTATATGGGATGCAGTTGTGGCTTGTGGTAATCACTAATGGACTGCCGCTGTGCATGTGCTGCAGTTGTGGCTTGTGGTAATCACTAATGGACTGCCGCTGTGCATGTGCTGCAGTTGTGGCTTGTGCTAATCACTAATGGACTGCCGCTGTGCCTGTGCTGCAGTTGTGGCTTGTGGTAATCACTAATGGACTGCCGCTATGCATGTGTTGCAGTTGTGGCTTGTGGTAATCACTAATGGACTGCCGCTGTGCATGTGCTGCAGGTGTGGCTTGTGGTAATCACTAATGGACTGCCTCTGTATATGTGTTGCAGTTGTGGCTTGTGGTAATCACTAATGGACTGCCGCTGTGCATGTGCTGCAGGTGTGGCTGGTGGTAATCACTAATGGACTGCCGCTGTGCATGTGTTGCAGTTGTGGCTTGTGGTAATCACTAATGGACTGCCGCTGTGCATGTGTTGCAGTTGTGGCTTGTGGTAATCACTAATGGACTGCCGCTGTGCATGTGCTGCAGGTGTGGCTGGTGGTAATCACTAATGGACTGCCGCTGTGCATGTGTTGCAGTTGTGGCTTGCCTCTGTAGGTAGATTCTACCAGGTAGATCATTTTTAATTTTCAGAGTAGCCCGCAAGCTGAGAATGTGTGGGCACCTCTGATGTAGACTATATACAAGAGTTGTATTTGAATCTTAGCTCAAGTTAGGCCATGTTGCTCAGTATCTCTGTATATATGCCATCTAAACACTGTAGGGGTATGTTGTGTACTGACAGCTCCACAAACACGACAGTGCAAACAAGTAAAAACACAGAATCCAGGCTTATCACCTCAAGTTAGGACATTTAATTAAGGTATAAAAGCAAAATCGGTTAACCCTTTGCACACTGACATGCAAATTCTTTCAGGCAAATCAATCATCCAGGAACCACTGCAATGTTTGTTACTATGCAAGAGAATGTATTCCTTTGTAATGGAGACCCTGGCTTTTCACTTAGCTGTAGTGATAGCAGTAAATCCTGGATGATCGGTTTGCATGTGCAAAGGGTTAACTGATTTTGCAACGCACACAAGTAGGCTGTGGTCTGTACAATGGTGAGAGGAGAGTAAAAAAGTAGGATAACTGCAATGATGCCACTTATCATGGAGGGATGCATCAGGGAATGAAAGACGTTCAACTCTACTTAATTTGAGTCTATGGACAGTGGCAGCCAGGAAACCCACAGACTTAAGATCACAATTATCAACCATATGAAGTGAGGAACTCAGAATCCCTGTGGATAATTTCCAAAGTTGTTAGCATAAGTGCTCATGGCCGGATTTCAGGCAAGGCCTCATAGGCCATGGCCTAGGGCACCAGGAAAGCAAGGGGCGGCCTGTGGGCAGCAGGGTGGCAGTAGCAGTTAGGCTGCTGAACATTCGTCCTGCTACACAGAGTTTGCACATGCCAGTGGGTGGCTACCAAGATCCAGATCTGGCACTCGGGGGATTATGGGACGGCGCACGTGCACTTACAGCGATCTCTGAGCTGCCTGTCCCTCACTGAATGTGCCGCTTGCCAATGACCTTACAATCTAATCCCTGCCATCCCTTCACCAACTGGGGGGGGGGGGGGGGAGGGGGGGTCTAGGTAGGATGCTGTAGGTCTGAGGGCAGCTGGTGATAGTGGGCCTTGGGTGGTGAAAAGTACAAATCCGGCCCTGTAAGTGCTGCCTCCCACAAAACCCCTGAAATAATGATCAAATAACCTGTGCCCAGCAAGAGGAGTTTAAATTGCTATGTATGAGTGTCCTCGCTGTGGTGGTATAGGGGGAGATACTGCAAAAAGCAACATCTCTTCTCCCTCTGCTCTACAATTATTTGAAAAATGTTTACTTTATCCATTTTCACTTTGAATGACCTTTAGGTTCAATATGGTCATGGCCCCTCCTATTTACCCGTTTGGTCAGCTGCATTGTGGTTGCATGCTTGCTACAGTATTCACTGTGACATCTTGACCAATGTATGGGGACACGTGTGGCTTTGTGCTGTGATCTTCGGCGATGTGCCAGACTTTTTAGAGTGTGCAAACATTTCACATTCACAGACATACGGACCATGCACAGGGACACACAGTGACCTCATCAGTATAATTTATTTGCCAAACGCGACAGGCGTCGCACCCGAAATTATTTGTGGACACATGGCAGTTGGCATAGTGCAAATAACAACAACAACATAAGCATAATTATAGCTACATAGCACATAGCAACAATAACAACAATGTGACAGCAACAATATCAACAATATATACAGTATATTACAGATCGCAACCCCCCCTGTGCAAAACATGCATGAACATCATATGGTACAGTGCGACCAGTGAGAGTCAGCCTATGGGCAAGCATGTATATATACCGGGGCACCAGAGGACAGCAGAGAATATGGACAGCAGAGAAAGCCAGCACTCACCACATGGGCTGCATTTGAATTACTTATCACCTCATGTGCACCACTTATATAGCTCAAATACACACTCAGCAATCAAACAGATGCAAAACATATGCATAATTAAATACTTACCATGCAAACAGGAAAGCACAATGGGAGCTGCTAACCTGGTAGTTACAAAATTATGGAAACAAATACAGGTAGAAGGCTGTGATAAGTCATTCAAATGCAGCCCATGTGGTGAGCGCTGGCTTTATTCTCTGCTGTCCATATTGCATGTAAGTTATACATTTTTGCTTAGCTGCTGCCAGGGTAAGGACATATGCCTTTAACTTAGGTTAGATAGTGTAGGACATCTGCTTCTGAGAATTACCTCAACATTGGTGCAGATGTCTAGTAGATTGTATTTTGCATGCAAACTATAATGGAAGCTAAACTATCTCCATAAACTAGTATTGCATTGTTTGGATGTGGGGCGTGCAATTTTAGTCCAGAAGGGGCAGTGTACGCCACAGCAATTAACCATTCAATTGTAGTATTAGGTCAGGGATGCGCAGCCTTCTACCTGTATTGGTTTCCATAATTTTGTAACTACCAGGTTAGCAGCTCCCATAGTGCTTTCCTGTTAGCATGGTAAGTATTTAATTATGCATAGGTTTTGCATCTGTTTGATTGCTGAGTGTGTATTTGAGCTATATAAATGGTGCACATGAGGTGATAAGTCATTCAAATGCAGCCCATGTGGTGAGCGCTGGCTTTATTCTCTGCTGTCCATATTGAATGTAAGTTACACATTTTTGCTTAGCTGCTGCCAGGGTAAGGACATATGCTTTTAACTTAGGTTAGATAGTAATCTGCTTCGGAGAATTACCTCAACGTTGGTGCAGATGTCTAGTAGATTGTATTTTGCATGCAAACTTTCTCCATAAACTAGTATTGCATTGTTTCGATGCCGGGCGTGCAATTTTTTAGTCCAGAGGGGGCACCAGAGGAGCTGGAGTAGACCCGGTGATATCCTAGTGGTGAGAGCTTGAGTTGGAAAGGACGACTGCTTGGAGGGGAGAAAGTGTTACTACGCCTGGTGGTTTTGGAGGGGATTAAATGCTGCTCTGCAAAGCAGGACGCTGCTGAGTTCTGAAGCTACAGAGTAACTTCTGTAGCTTTGTTTGTTCATGGACTTTGTTTGCTTGACCTGTCCCAGTCTCTTATGTTTGACCTGAGGCTTGACTTGTTCTGACTTTGCCTGGCTGCCATGAACTTCTGCAGGGCTATTGAGCAGACCTGATTGACTCTACACCTGACCACCCTGGCCAGTGACTACAACTGATTATTTGGCTCCATCCTAGAATGCTGGTGGGGAGGAGGCAGAATGCAGCATGATAAATAACATAGGTTAAGCCTCAGTGGGAGGTCGGTGCTACATACAATATATGCAGCTTGCGTCACCAATACAGCCGAGCACTATTTATAGTTATCAGAAATCTCCCTGTACATTATCAATGTATACCTCTCCTCTTCCTCCTTCTCTTGCTTCCTCTGCTGCTCCAGTTCTTGTAGTTTAAGGCGCTCAGTAGCCCTTTTATTTACAGCCTCCTCACTGAAGTGGTTGGATGAGTCTACAGATACCTGTTTCAGTAGTAAAGAGGCAGACATATGGTAAGTTAAACAGGTTTTCTGTTGGTTCAAAGAGAAATTTCATTGTTAAAGTTCCAAAAAATTTTTCTACACTGGACCAAAAAGGACTGGTTTACTAGAGGTTAGGAACACCAGAGAGCATAAGTGCTGAGCGAACCAGGACAGAAGGTTTCTAAAAATTCTATAATATGGCACATTTTTTCAACCCTTGCCCAAGTCATATCGGAATATAGTGGGGTCACTCAACTATTACTATATTAGAACTAGTGTGGTCTTATATACAGGTGAAACTCGAAAAATTAGAATATTGTGCAAAAGTCCATTTATTTCAGAAATTCAACTTAGAAGTCGAAACTAATATATTTTGTAGGTGTTTTAGATTAATTAGCTGATTAGAGTCTGATTAGAGAATATTGAACATTTTCAAATTTTCTCATTTTCTGAGATTTTGATGTTCTCATAAGTTGTGAGCCATAAACATCAAAATTATAACAAATAAAGGCTTGAAATATCTTGCTTTGCATATAATGAGTCTATTTCATATATTAGTTTCACCTTTTAAGTAAAAAATTACTGAAAAAAAAGAAAAATGGACTTTAGCTCAGTATTCTAATTTTTCGACTTTCACCTTTATGTACACATTCCTGCAGTGAGGACTTTTTATTATTAAATGTAAGCTGTCCTAGATGCAGTAAATGGTAACTTCTTCCCAACAGTGAATGCATATGACTGCTCGAGTACAAACTGTGGTTAACTAACCTTTCAGCAAATCTTGCTGTAGCCGGATATGGCCCAGGCAGGTGATACAAGCTTTTACATTTTTTTTGTTTGTTAATTTTAACTATTTTTTTATCTGGTGTACGTCTGCTGGATTTTTTTGTTCTTCATATTCCAGTTATCTCACACCTTCATAACCTGACCCCACGCAATGCAGTAATATTAGAATAGTACTTAACCACTTGCCGACCGCACGCTTATACCGTGCGTCGGCAAAGTGGCAGCTGCAGGACCAGCGACGCAGTACTGCGTCGCCAGCTGCAGCTTAATTAATCAAGAAGCAGCCGCTCGCGCGAGCGGCTGCTTCTTGTCAAATCACGGCGGGGGGCTCCGTGAATAGCCTGCGGGCCGCCGATGGCGGCTCGCAGGCTAGATGTAAACACAAGCGGAAATAATCCGCTTTGTTTACATTTGTACGGCGCTGCTGCGCAGCAGCGCCGTAAGGCAGATCGGCGATCCCCGGCCAATCAGCGGCCGGGGATCGCCGCCATGTGACAGAAGACAGCCTGTCACTGGCTGCACAGGACGGATAGCGTCCTGTGCAGCCCAGATCTCCGGGGGGAGCAGGTAGGAGAGGGAGGGGGGAGAATGTCGCCGCGGGGGGGGCTTTGAGGTGCCCCCCCCGCAACATGCCAGACAGGAGGAGCGATCAGACCCCCCCTGCACATCATCCCCCTAGTGGGGAAAAAAGGGGGGCGATCTGATCGCTCTGTGTGGCCGCGGATCTGTGCTGGGGGCTGCAGAGCCCACCCAGCACAGATCCAAACAAACAGCGCTGGTCCTTAAGGGGGGGTAAAGGGTGGGTCCTCAAGTGGTTAAAGAGAACCTGAACTGAAAATTAAAAGTCAAAATAAACATAAACAGGTCATGCTTATATCCCGTGTAGTCTACTCCTCAATCTCTTTCTCCTCTCCCGCGTCCTGTTTGTCAACTGTGGTGAAGGGAATGCTGCATGCTCCATATGGCCAATACCCCATAACAGCTTTCTGGTCAGCACACTGTTAAACTGTAACATCGCCCACTTGAGCCATAAGGAAACATGGACATTTCCTGGCACAACAGTTGTCATCTCAGCTATAACTGACAGCAACTGATATGTAACTGACAGCAAATTATATATTTCAGTTCTGACAAAATGTTCTTTGCTGAACTTCAGTAAAACAAATGAAAATGAAAGCGTACGGCCTAGTTCACACATGCAAGTCGCAATCACAATCTCTTATATACATAATACAATTTTTGCATCAGATAGACTGATGGTTCGATAATTCCAGCTTGTCCGATCTGCTTATAATCAGGAAAAGGATCGATTTTGAGATCAGTACTACAGAAAATCAATTCCTTTCCCGTTCAGAAGCAGATCGGACATGCAGAGAATTACCGAATGATCCGACTTTCTGAGGTGAAAATTGCAGCATGTGTATCCAGCATTAGCAATTGCAATATTGTAAAGAGATTTTTCGCACAATTGCAATTTTATAACATTTTGAACACTGCAATGGGAACACCCTATTGGTCTCGATCATTGAGACTATGGATATTGAATAACCCAGTGTGTAACCCTTACGGTAACGTAGTTCGGGGTAAGCCGCGCAGGAGGTGTTCTCAGGCCCTGCTGGGCCAATTTGCTTAATTTTTTTTTGCTGAACGCAGCTAGCACTTTGCTAGCTGCGTCAGCACACCGATCGCCGCCGTCCCGCGCTCGATCGCCGCTATCCGCTCCGCCGCCCCCCCCCCCCCCCTTAGATCCCGTGTGCTGCCTGGCCAATTAGTGCCAGGCAGCGCTGAGGGGTGGATCGGGACTCCCAAAGACGTCACGACGTCGCTGACGTCATCCCGCCCCGTCGCCATGGCGACGGGGGAAGCCCTCCAGGAAATCCCGTTCTTTGAACGGGATTTCCTGATCGAAGCGGGCGGGGGGATGCCGCAGAGCAGCGGCTATCATGTAGCGCGCCTTCGGCTCGCTACATGATTTAAAAAAATAAATAAAAAAAAACTGCTGCGCTGCCTCCTGGCGGAAAACATTAGACCGCCAGGAGGGTTAAAAGAAGCAAAAGGTATCATTCCTGGCATCTTAACTGTATAATTGGATTCATTCTAAATTGCATGTAACATACTCAAAACGAATTTTGCTCTTTAGAAAAACACAGAAATGTATCTCTACTACGTTTCATTTTTACAGTGAACTGAAGCATTCATCTTATGGATTTTTATATAGCCTTATGAATGTTGGAAACTTGGAAATGATGGGTTGCAGCCGGACAATAATATTGTATAGTAAACATCTAGCTGTTCTCAACATCAACAGATACTTCCGTTTTTACATATTGCTGTATAGTGGTGCTCAGCAGAGCTCGAATATTCGAGTAGCTCGAATATTCGAGCTCTTTTTCAGCTATCCGAGCTCGGTATTCGAGCTCCGAATAGCTGTAGCTATTCGAATGGGCTATCCGAGTACACTCGAATAGCCCATTCACTATTCGAGCTATTCGAGCAAACGGCGCTATTCGAGCTCGGTACCGAGCTCGAATAGCGTCATAGCCCAGATTGATGTCCTTAGAGCCAATCAGAGGGCTCCCAGGCCCTCTGACGGCAGCCAATCACAGAGGGGGACCCTGGCCAGCCCCTACCCTATAAATAGCGGCCGCCATGTTCCGTTTCTCCATGCTTGCCTGAGACTTGTACAGAGAGAGAGTTGCTCCTTTGTGCTTTGGCTTAGCAAGTGCTCTATTGTGATCATTTACCTAGCGTTTTTGCTCACCTACACCTGCCATATACACCTATATTGTTGTTAGTTAGATAGACATTGTATTTTAGTTAGTAGCTTGTGTGTTACATTAGAGACAGGCAGCTGCTGCAAGCTTACAGGTTTAGGCCTCAGGGGGGCCTTGCCTCTGTGGGCAGCTGTCCTCTGTTTATTTCTCTCATCTATACCAGTATTTCTGCTGTCCTTTACTAATAGTATTGTAGTTATACTGTACTAGGAGTAGGACACTCACTGACTGTCACTGTTTATAGGCTACTAGCTAGCTCCTGCGTGTGTGCACTCACTCACTGTCTGTGTGTACACACACTCTATTTCCTTCTGATTACTGATAGATTATTGTTAGTTAGTTGTACTTACTGTTACTACTTACTCTTACTGTACTAGGAGTCTAGGACACTCAGTCAGACAGTCACTGTGTTCATAGGCTACTAGCTCCTGCGTGCGGTCACTCACTGTCTGAGTGTACACACACCACCCACACTCCATTTCCTTCTGATCGCTGATTGATTATTGTAATTAGTTAGTTCTACTTACTGTTACTACTTACTCTTACTGTACTAGGAGTCTAGGACACTCAGTCACTGTGTGTTCATAGGCTACTAGCTCCTGCGTGCGGTCACTCACTGTCTGAGTGTACACACACCACCCACACTCCATTTCCTTCTGATCGCTGATTGATTATTGTAATTAGTTAGTTCTACTTACTGTTACTACTTACTCTTACTGTACTAGGAGTCTAGGACACTCAGTCACTGTGTTCATAGGCTACTAGCTCCTGCGTGCGGTCACTCACTGTCTGAGTGTACACACACCACCCACACTCCATTTCCTTCTGATCGCTGATTGATTATTGTAATTAGTTAGTTCTACTTACTGTTACTACTTACTCTTACTGTACTAGGAGTCTAGGACACTCAGTCACTGTGTTCATAGGCTACTAGCTCCTGCGTGCGGGCACTCACTGTCTGAGTGTACACACACCACCCACACTCCATTTCCTTCTGATCGCTGATTGATTATTGTAATTAGTTAGTTCTACTTACTGTTACTACTTACTCTTACTGTACTAGGAGTCTAGGACACTCAGTCACTGTGTGTTCATAGGCTACTAGCTCCTGCGTGCGGTCACTCACTGTCTGAGTGTACACACACCACCCACACTCCATTTCCTTCTGATCGCTGATTGATTATTGTAATTAGTTAGTTCTACTTACTGTTACTACTTACTCTTACTGTACTAGGAGTCTAGGACACTCAGTCACTGTGTGTTCATAGGCTACTAGCTCCTGCGTGCGGTCACTCACTGTCTGAGTGTACACACACCACCCACACTCCATTTCCTTCTGATCGCTGATTAATTATTGTAATTAGTTAGTTCTACTTACTGTTACTACTTACTCTTACTGTACTAGGAGTCTAGGACACTCAGTCACTGTGTGTTCATAGGCTACTAGCTCCTGCGTGCGGTCACTCACTGTCTGAGTGTACACACACCACCCACACTCCATTTCCTTCTGATCGCTGATTGATTATTGTAATTAGTTAGTTCTACTTACTGTTACTACTTACTCTTACTGTACTAGGAGTCTAGGACACTCAGTCACTGTGTTCATAGGCTACTAGCTCCTGCGTGCGGGCACTCACTGTCTGAGTGTACACACACCACCCACACTCCATTTCCTTCTGATCGCTGATTGATTATTGTAATTAGTTAGTTCTACTTACTGTTACTACTTACTCTTACTGTACTAGGAGTCTAGGACACTCAGTCACTGTGTGTTCATAGGCTACTAGCTCCTGCGTGCGGTCACTCACTGTCTGAGTGTACACACACCACCCACACTCCATTTCCTTCTGATCGCTGATTGATTATTGTAATTAGTTAGTTCTACTTACTGTTACTACTTACTCTTACTGTACTAGGAGTCTAGGACACTCAGTCACTGTGTTCATAGGCTACTAGCTCCTGCGTGCGGGCACTCACTGTCTGAGTGTACACACACTAAATTTACTTGTGATTACTACTGATTATTGTAACTGCTAGTTGTACTTCCTGACTGTTACTACTTACTTACTGTACTAGGGGACACTCACTCAGTCACCTCACCAACCAACCCACTCCATTAAAGTACCCCACTTTTCACCCGCCCTTTTAAAAAACTTTTGTCTATACGCCCAAAACATTGAAGATGTCTGGAAGTGGCAGCCAGCGCGGTTTGGGCAAGGGGAAGGGCAGCAAGGGAATCAGGAGGAGAGGGAGCAGCATTGTGGCAAGCCGCGGCCGCGGGCGCGCCACCATGCACAGTTCCGCAGCAGCAGCAGCAGCGTCAGTGGCTAACATTCCTCCCATAGCCACTGGCCGTGGACGCCTTGGGCGCCGCCCAGCAGGAGCATCTGCAACTCACGCTGCAGAGACACAGCAGCAGCAGCGTGTAGCACCTGCTCCCATTTTCCTCCAGCCGGGTCGGAAACGTCCCATTGAGGAAAAGGATGCAGACACTGTGGTGCAACTCATGACGGAGGATGAGCAGCCCGCCATCAGCTCTGCATCCGAGGCCTCCACCCTCACCACCACCACCACCCCTGTTCGCAGCAGCCGCCCAGCAGGGTCTGGGGAGGAGGCCAGTTCACCGTCACTCGCCGACCTGTCATTCAGCAGTCTTTTGACCCCAGGCATCATGAGTAAATTGTCTGCTGTTGTTGGCGATCTTGAGGAGGAGATGCTGATGGGCACTTTGGGGGATGAGGGATTGGACAGCAAGACTGTGGCGACAGTCAAGCAGCCCATCCATGCATCAGGAGAGGAGTTTGGGGGGTCCTCATCCCAGCAGGACATGTTTCAGGAGGGGGAGGATGATGATGACCCGGTGACAGACAGAGACTGGGTGCCACCACCTCCAGGGGATGTCGTCCTCAGCAGCTCTGAGGAGGAGGAGGAGGATGCGCTTGTGGGCCTTGCAAGGAGGCGCATCATTGCAAGCATTGGCAGCGTCCCACACCCTGCTGGTGTCTCAGGCTCAGCAGCAGCAGCATCAGCCAGTACCACCACCAGCCGCACCCAAGCCCCCCCCCCAACCACCACAGGGAGACAGGCAGCAGCGCTTCCATGCCGTAGGGGGATGTTTAAGTCACCAATCTGGCGATATTTCACCATGCCCACTGTGTACAGCAAGTACGCCACTTGCAACCACTGTCAGCGGAAGTTGAGCAGAGGTGCAGACCCCTTAAAGTTCTGAACCAGCTCGCTCATCAACCACCTTGCGGCTAAACATTTCCACCAGCATGAGGAGTTCCAGAGGCTGAAGGCATCTGGTGCTGGCAGTGGCACCACACCCATCACTGCACAGCCTTCAGCAGCAGCAACAGCAGCCACCCGCCCTCCTGCTCCTCCAGCAGCACCAGCAGGAGTGCGGAAACGCACTGCTCCTCCCCCCTCTGCAACTCCTGCCGCCGACACTGAGGCCTGTTCTGGCAGCCAGTCCTCAGTGGCCTCCTCCGCTGTGTCTGCTGATTCCCGTGTCAGCAAAAGGCCACGCCAGAGCCTTTTGAGCGAGTCCTTCCAGGGGGTGGTTAGGGCTCTGCCTCCCAGCAGCCGTCGCGTGCGGCAGCTGAACGGCTTGCTGGCACGGGCCATGTGCTCCCAACTCCTGCCGTACACGCTCGTGCAGGAGGGGAGCGACATTCGTGCGCTGCTTGCTTGCGCAGCCCCAGACTGGCAGCTCCCCAGCAGACACTTTTTCTCCCGCAAGGCCATTCCTGCACTGCACCGCTTTGTGATGGCCAATGTGGAGCGAGGGCTGGAGCACGCGGTTGGTGAAAGGGTCCACGTCACCATGGACTCCTGGAGCAGCCGCTTCGGGACAGGCCGCTACCTGTCCTTCACTGTCCACTGGGTCAGCTTGGTGGAAGGGGGTGAGGATGGGAGAGCAGCAGCGGGCACAGCAGCAGCAGCAACACAGTGGGTGGTGCCACCCCGCAGGCTCAGGGGAACTGCAGCAGGTTCCTCCGATCCTCTGCCATCCTCCGGCACACCTGGCCAAACCCCCCGCCTCAGCAGCAGCGTGAAGGCCCGCCACTGCCAAGCGCTGCTGCACTTGGTCAGCCTTGGGAAGACCAAGCTGACGGCAACCCATGTGTTGGCCAAACTCCAGGAGCAGGAGAGGATTTGGCTGACCCCCAGAGGCCTCAGAGTCGGAGAGGTGGTGGCCGACAATGGGGCCAATCTGGTTGCCGCAATACACAGGGGAAACCTGACCCACATCCCCTGTCTTGCCCACGTGCTGAACCTGGTGGTGCAGAAGTTCCTGCGCACCTACCAGGGGATGGGCGAACTGCTGGAAACGGCAAGGAATGTTGTGCGTCACTTCCGGCGCTCGGCTGCAGCCTGTGCGAGCCTGGAAGACGTGCAAAAGGAGCTGGATCTGCCACGCCATCGGCTGATCCTTGACGTTCCGACTCGCTGGAACTCCACCCTGGCGATGTTGGAGCGTCTGGTTGAACAGAGGCACGCTGTCAAACAGTACCTTGCCCTGGCCACTGTTTCCGCAGCTCTGAGAAGGGACAAGACCAGCAACTTCCCGTCCATCGTCCCCGATGATGACTGGAGGCACATGCAGCAGGTGTGCTTAGTGCTGGCTCCCTTCCTGCAGGCCACAAACATGGTGAGCAGGGACCATGCTATGGTCTGCGAGTGGGTGCCCCTGGTTTCTCTGCTGAACAGGGCCCTCGATGCTTTGCTGGAACAGGGAGCGGCAGCCTTGGACCAGCAGGAGCGGCAACCAGCTGCGCAGTCCACCTCTGAGGGGGAGGAGGAGGAGGACTTGGTGGAGGTCCCTGACCTGGCTGCTGATGAGGGGGATCAGCACAGCGCAGCTGAGTTGGTGCGGGGGTGGAGAGAGGATGAGGCGGCAGAGGAGGAGGATGAGGACAGCACTGACGTCGATGTGCCAGCAGACGTGGCCCGCCTCTTCCCAATGGCAGCGCACATGCTGACGTGCCTGCGCAGGGACCCCAGGGTGATCCAGATGAAGCAGAGGGAGGACATCTGGATCAGCATGATGTTGGACCCACGCCTCAAGGGGAAGTTGAGCCAGTTCCTGCCGCCTGCAGGAGGAGACCCAGCGCAACAAATAAGGAGCTTGCAGCAGGCCCTTGTTGAGCGCTTGGAGGAAGCCTTCCCCCAGCCTTCCACCCCCACTGTCCAGCAGCCAGCACAGAGGCAGCAGCAGGTGCCTGCATCCAGCAGCAGCAAGCGCCCCACAGACCTGCTGTCTCTCAGCCACGAGCTCTACAGGACTGTAGAGGCTCCGGCAGCAGTGACTAGAGAGGAGATGCATGCAGCAGCATCCTCCTCCGGTCACAGCCAGCGCCTGACCCGCATGGTGGCTGACTACATGGGGTCGTACAGCGGGCTTGACAGCGATGCCCCTGTTGATCCCATGGAGTATTGGGTCAAGCGCATGGAGATCTGGAGCGAGCTGGCGCAGTACGCCCTGGAAGTGCTGTCCTGCCCCCCTTCCAGCGTGCTGTCCGAGCGCTGCTTCAGTGCAGCTGGTGGCGTGGTCACCGAGAAACGCTCACGTCTGTCTCACAAGTCTGTGGACAGACTGACGTTTCTCAAGATGAACCAGGCGTGGGTGGAAGGCGAGTTCCTGGCCCCTGTTGTCGGCGAGAGGGGGACATGAACTGGCTGCCGGAACCATCGTTAATGTGCCTTACCACCCTTTACCACCTCCTGGCTCCTGCTCACTAAGCCAGCCTGGTTCACTTTGACTATTACGTCGCCTGCAGCCACACATTTTACACCTACAGTGGGCTGCTGTGTACTGCCCTTCTGCTGTCTGTCTGTGTTTCCCACTGCCAGGGTACACAGATGATTTACCTTCTGCTGCCACTCTGCCACCAGCTATTACGTCAAACAATAGCTATATTGGTTGCAAAACCAAAAACCAAAAAACCATAAAAAAAAAAAAAAGGTTTAATTTTTCTGAGGTGCCCGGGTTGAAAACTGTGTTGTCCCAGTTGTGTATTGGACACAATGTGGGCTGCACGACCGCTGTCTGGGACCTCCTGTTGTGTTTATTTACAGCCCTGGTATCACCGCTAGGTACCAGGGCTATTATGTCACGCTGCCTACCTGCTGCCACACTCACACTGCTCCTCCATACCTCCTCCTGCTGCTGCTGCTGTCTGTCTGTGTTTCCCACTGCCAGGGTACACAGATGATTTACCTTCTGCTGCCACTCTGCCACCAGCTATTACGTCAAACAATAGCTGCTCGCCTACTCCTCCATTCCTCCTCCTGCTGCTGCTGTCTGTCTGTCTGTGTTTCCCACTGCCAGGGTACACAGATGATTTACCTTCTGCTGCCACTCTGCCACCAGCTATTACGTCAAACAATAGCTATATTGGTTGCAAAACCAAAAACCAAAAAACCATAAAAAAAAAAAAAAAGGTTTAATTTTTCTGAGGTGCCCGGGTTGAAAACTGTGTTGTCCCAGTTGTGTATTGGACACAATTTGGGCTGCACGACCGCTGTCTGGGACCTCCTGTTGTGTTTATTTACAGCCCTGGTATCACCGCTAGGTACCAGGGCTATTATGTCACGCTGCCTACCTGCTGCCACACTCACACTGCTCCTCCATACCTCCTCCTGCTGCTGCTGCTGCTGTCTGTCTGTGTTTCCCACTGCCAGGGTACACAGATGATTTACCTTCTGCTGCCACTCTGCCACCAGCTATTACGTCAAACAATAGCTGCTCGCCTACTCCTCCATTCCTCCTCCTGCTGCTGCTGTCTGTCTGTCTGTGTTTCCCACTGCCAGGGTACACAGATGATTTACCTTCTGCTGCCACTCTGCCACCAGCTATTACGTCAAACAATAGCTGCTCGCCTACTCCTCCATTCCTCCTCCTGCTGCTGCTGTCTGTCTGTCTGTCTGTGTTTCCCACTGCCAGGGTACACAGATGATTTACCTTCTGCTGCCACTCTGCCACCAGCTATTACGTCAAACAATAGCTATATTGGTTGCAAAACCAAAAACCAAAAAACCATAAAAAAAAAAAAAAGGTTTAATTTTTCTGAGGTGCCCGGGTTGAAAACTGTGTTGTCCCAGTTGTGTATTGGACACAATGTGGGCTGCACGACCGCTGTCTGGGACCTCCTGTTGTGTTTATTTACAGCCCTGGTATCACCGCTAGGTACCAGGGCTATTATGTCACGCTGCCTACCTGCTGCCACACTCACACTGCTCCTCCATACCTCCTCCTGCTGCTGCTGCTGCTGTCTGTCTGTGTTTCCCACTGCCAGGGTACACAGATGATTTACCTTCTGCTGCCACTCTGCCACCAGCTATTACGTCAAACAATAGCTGCTCGCCTACTCCTCCATTCCTCCTCCTGCTGCTGTCTGTCTGTCTGTGTTTCCCACTGCCAGGGTACACAGATGATTTACCTTCTGCTGCCACTCTGCCACCAGCTATTACGTCAAACAATAGCTATATTGGTTGCAAAACCAAAAACCAAAAAACCATAAAAAAAAAAAAGGTTTAATTTTTCTGAGGTGCCCGGGTTGAAAACTGTGTTGTCCCAGTTGTGTATTGGACACAATGTGGGGCTGCACGACCGCTGTCTGGACCTCCTGTTGTGTTTATTTACAGCCCTGGTATCACCGCTAGGTACCAGGGCTATTATGTCACGCTGCCTACCTGCTGCCACACTCCACACTGCTCCTCCATACCTCCTCCTGCTGCTGCTGTCTGTCTGTGTTTCCCACTGCCAGGGTACACAGATGATTTACCTTCTGCTGCCACTCTGCCACCAGCTATTACGTCAAACAATAGCTGCTCGCCTACTCCTCCATTCCTCCTCCTGTCGCTGTCTGTCTGTCTGTGTTTCCCACTGCCAGGGTACACAGATGATTTACCTTCTGCTGCCACTCTGCCACCAGCTATTACGTCAAACAATAGCTATATTGGTTGCAAAACCAAAAACCAAAAAACCATAAAAAAAAAAAAAAGGTTTAATTTTCTGAGGTGCCCGGGTTGAAAACTGTGTTGTCCCAGTTGTGTATTGGACACAATGTGGGGCTGCAACGACCGCTGTCTGGGACCTCCTGTTGTGTTTATTTACAGGCCCTGGTATCACCGCTAGGTACCAGGGCTATTATGTCACGCGAGCTGCCTGCCTCATTGACTGCCTGCTGCCACACACTCATCCTCCTCCTCCTGCTGCTGAATTTACCTCCTGCTGTCTTTGTGTTTCCACTGCCAGGGAGCACATACAATGGCGCTTCCAACATGCGTGCGCCCACCCAGCTATTTGTTACGCTCAAAAATAGATGCATTTCTTTAAAAAAAAAATTGAAAGAGAAATAACGAGAAGAAGAAGAAAGAAGAAGAAGAAAGAAGAAGAAAGAAGAAGAAGAAGAAGAAGAAGAAGAAGAAGAAGAAGAAGAAGAAGAAAGAAGAAGAAGAAGAAGGAAGAAGAAAGAAGAAAGAAGAAGAGGAAGAAGAAGAAGAAGAAGAAGAAGAAGAAGAAGAAGGAAGAAAGAAGAAGAAGAAGAAAGAAGAAGAAGAAGAAGAAGAAGAAGAAAGAAGAAGAAGAGAAGAAGAGAAAAGAAGGAAGAAGAAAGAAGAAGAAGAAAGAAGAGAAGAAGAAGAAGAAGAAGAAGAAGAAGAAGAAGAAGAAGAAGAAGAGAAAGAAGAAGAGAAGAAGAAGAAGAAAGAAGAGAAGGAAGAAGAAGAAGAAGAAGAAGAAAGAAAGAAGGAAGAAGAAAAAGAAGAAGAAGAAGAAGAGAAGAAGAAGAAGAAGAAGAATATACAGTAACACTACTGAACAAAATTAAGAAGAAGAAGAAGAAGAAGAAGAAGTAAGAAGAAGAAGAAGAAGACAGATGAAGAAGAAGAAGAGAAAGAAGAAAGATGAAGAAGAAGAAGAACAAGTATATACAGTAACACTACTGAACAAAAATAAGGACACAACTCTCTTTGCCACATTTTTTTATAAAGGAACATCCCACATAATCACTTGCTGTTGTTTACTTGGAAAAAAAGAGGTTTCTTGCATCATTCACCCTCAAAACAAGTGTTGGAATCTATTTAAGGCCAATTCGAATAGTCAGCTCGAATAGTTAGCTCGAATACCGACTCGAATAGTGAGCTCGAAGTCCGAGGTCGAATCGAATAGTAAAAATTATTCGACTCGAATATTCGAATGACCTCGAATAATTTACTATTCGAATTCGACCAAACTCGAATTTTAAAAAGGGGTATTTGAGCACCACTGTTGCTGTATCCTGTGGCTGTATCAGCATTTGTATCTTTCCTGTACCTACCCTGTGGATCATCACCATTTGTGTCTTAGTGTTGTGTCTGCATTAAGACACATAATGCTCCACACGGTAGACTTTTTACAAAATTTGCTGGACAAGCATCTAAGACATTTCACCTTGAAATCACAGGCCAAAGACTTCCCGTCATCTGCAGCATACATCAGTTTCATTCCATGAAGTGAATGTATTGCATTTATGGTACTTGACTTGTCTTCAAACTGGAGAAAAGCATCAAAGGTCTGAAGGCCACCAGGAGTAACTGGGAACATGTCAGATTCTTCTCTGTATGGATCAAGCATAGGGATATCCAGAGACACTATTGTTCCATATTTCTCAAAAGCACATCTTAAAACCTCTTCACTTGGATTATCAGTATTTGAGCTCCCATCTAAAAACCATTTACAAGGCAGCCCTTCCAAATGTATACAAGGTGACACAGCAGAATTATGTTCGATGTCCTCTTTGTCTTCTGATAGTAATTTTGTGGTTTCTTCAATGGAAAGACATTCCAGAGGTGCCTCAGTTACCTCAACTCTTACAGGGTCTGTAGAATTATTTGTTTGCAGGGACTGGCCATTAAGTTTTTCCAGAAAACCCTGAGACTGTTGTCTAGTGTCCGTTTCTCCCTCTAGTCTAATGCTTTCTTTGGTCCTTTTCAAAATCCTGAGAGAAGAAAAATGGTCTGGTGCAACTACATTCTTCATCTGTTCCAGAATATCCCAGTTTGATACCGGTCGGCATTGGTCTGTTTCTTCTGGAAGGAATACGGAGATGATCAACTTTGCTCTTGGTTTGAGAAAAAGATGATAGGTGTTACATAGTTCCACAGCTTCAGACTCATCATATACGGGAATCACAGTCATGGTGGTCAGTAATTCTAAAAGAAATAATCAGATTAAAAGGTTAAAAAAGTATATCATAGGATTTCAAGTAATAACGCTAAATTCCCAAGAGGAAGTACGACTAAAGATTACAGGAAATCTACTGAAATAAATACGGAGGCTGCCATTGCTGGAAAAAAAATATGTTAGTTGTGTTGTCATCATGCTGATCACCTGCCTAGAACAACACAATGAGGCATACCTGCACCAGGTTAATCATTCAAAAAGTGCTGAATGCAAAATATCTTCTTCCCTCAGGCGGTAGTCAAGCTTAATGCAGAACCATGCTAGATCTCTAGGACTAGAAAGCAATACAGCAGAGAACTGAAAATGAACATTTCTCACCCTGTTTACTGCCACTATAACTTACATACTATGCTTCACTTGCGTCATTTTGTTTGTGTCTGTAATGGCCCATACTCACGGGCAACTTTTTGGCCTGTCGCCAGCACACATGAGCGTGTGCGCGACAGGCCGGCAACAGCTCGTCGCCAGGTCCCTCCGCATACACACGGCGGAGGGACCTGGCAACTGATGCGGCGGAAGCTGTCGCAGTTACTCCTCCCCCCGCCGGAAGCCCAATACATTTCTTATCTTGTTGCTGTCGCTAGTCCGCGTACTCACGCGGACTAGCGACAGTTCTGGCAGAGTTGCGGCGGCGACTGTCGCCAGGCGATTGAGCGCTTCAATCGCCCGGCGACATCAGCGACTAGCGACGGTTCGGGGTGCGCGCCCGTGCAACGCCGCATACTCATGGGCGACCTGTCGCTGCAATACGCGCGCGCCGCGTGTTGCGGCGACATTTGTAGCCCGTGAGTATGGGCCATTGAGCAACTGTCAAGACAGATTCCTTGTAAGTGCAAACTTAGGGCTGGTGTACACCAGAGCTGTTCTGGAGCGTTTTTTAAAACGTTTGCAGGGGGAAAACTGCTTGGCTAATGAAAGTTAGTGGGATGGTGCACACCAGAGCGGTTCGTTTTTTTTCCACAAATGCAAACTCGGGGGCTGCAGCATTTTTTAGGTTTCTGAGGCGTTTATGCCTCAATGCTAAAGTATAGGAAAGTGGAAAACCACTCTGAAAAACACTAGATCAGAGCAGTTTTCCAGGAGTTTTTGTTACAGAAGCTGTTCAGTAATTACTTTACTGTAACAATATTTGAAATCTGCTACAAAAAAAAAACGCTAGGCATGTTTAGAAAACCACTGTAAACATGCCTAGGTATCGCTCTTAAAATCTGCTTCAAAAACCTCTAGCGTTAGCAGATCTGCTAGAGGTTTTTGGTGTGCACTGGCCCTCATTTGGCTAAATAAATTGATTCTGATCAACATAGCAGTCAGGTAAGTAGCATTTCCCCAAACTGACTGTACTGGTTGCCAGTTTTTCAGGAAAACATAAGAGAGAATTTTGAATACAAAATTAATACAGAGTGCCTGATCCACTAGGGGTTTTGGTCAGGGCTAAATAAAACCAAAAGTGGATTGGTATTATTCAGGTGGGGGAGCCCTACAAATCGCTGGCATTTTGGCAACACCAGTCTGCATGAGAACAAGGTGTTACAAAGGCTTTGAAAAAGGAAGGGGTAGGGAATAAGGAAAGACACCTTAAAAAAAATAAATTAAAAAAAAAAACACACCTCAAAAAAACGTAGAAATGAAGAAATGAAAAAAAAAAAAAAGTAATTTCGGTATAAAGAAGGCACCATCTGATCTGAGAGATATATGTTGTACCACCAGGGTGAAGCAGGGGTGCTCATTTTGGAACTCTTTTTGGATTTTGAACAACTCGCACATCAGATATCAAGAAAACAGACATGGGGTTTCTACAGAAATAAAACACCAGCTTATTTATCTGCAAATCACCATCTTTATACATCTGCTCCATGGTGAACCAGTTTGTATTGATATTGGATCAGGGATGTCCATGGTGGCCTTTCCTAGAAGTAGGTGGCTGGCTGCATCCCACCTAAAGTGAACTACTTCTAGGGATAAGCGAATGCTACACCATGACAAAAACAGGTCCTAGAACAGGATTGGATGGAACACGAAGCCTAACACTATTTCTGTAGTGACTTAAAAGGGAGTACTGTATATAGTAATTACTCCAACCCCCCTCCCCCCCCCCCCCACACACACACACTCTTACATTTATCAATTTATTGTATCTGTTACATTTAGCACAAGATTTGGTTTCAGGTGGTAGAAGAGTCTTAACCAAAGCTACGTTTTCAGGCTTGTCTTTACTACACTGCAGTAAAACAAGACCTTTGGCTTACTTCACTAAACAGTGATAAATCATATCACGGGCGCACTAGCGTTTTCTGCACGCGATCGCAAATTGAAAATTGGCGATTGTGCGTGAACACGCGCGCAAAAACGATACCGCGGCCGTGATAGGAGTTATCACTGTTTAGTTAATCAAGCCCTTTGTCTAAATTTGCAAAGCCTGCTAATCAGTTGGTACACGTTTTTTCTTCTTCTCCATAGCAGTGCGTTAAAGGGGAACTGAAGAGAGAGGTATATGGAGGCTGTCATGTTTATTTACTTTTAGACAATACCAGTTGCCTGGCAGCCCTGCTGATCCTCTGCCTATAATACTATTAGCCATAGCCCCTGAACAAGCATGCAGCAGATCAGGTGTTTCAGTGGTTCAGACTTATAAGTCTGATCTGACAAGACTAGCTGCATGCTTG
Source organism: Hyperolius riggenbachi (assembly GCF_040937935.1). Taxonomy (NCBI): domain Eukaryota; kingdom Metazoa; phylum Chordata; class Amphibia; order Anura; family Hyperoliidae; genus Hyperolius; species Hyperolius riggenbachi. The sequence continues at coordinate 129,438,560 of NC_090653.1, read as the reverse complement.
TTTCTGGTTTTAATCAGATACTATTGCAGAGAAATAGACCAGCAGGGCTGCCAGGCAACTGGTATTTATTAAAAGGAAATAAACATGACAGCCTCCATATACCTCTCTCTTCAGTTCCCCTTTAAAGAGGAACTCCAGTGAAAATAATGTAACAAAAAAAGTGTTTCATTTTTACAATAATTATGTATAAATGTTTTAGTCATTGTTTGCTCATTGTAAAATCTTTTAAATCCCTGATTTACATTCTGACATTTATTACATGGTGACATTTTTACTGTTGGCTTTTTTGGCAGTTGGAAACCGCTGTAAACAGCTATTTCCCACAATCACAGACAGGAAACTGCCAGGAGTACCACAGTCCTCAGAGTTTCTTGTGGGAGGGGTTTCATCACAATATCAGTCATACAGCACCCCCCGATGGTCTGTTTTTGAAAAGGAATAGATTTCTCATGTAAAAGGGGGTAACAGCTACTGATTGGGATAAAGTTCAATTCTTGGTCGGAGTTTCTCTTTAAGTGTGAAAGGTGCCATAGGAAATCATGGGCATTACTTTGAAAATCAGTTGTCTTTTCAGTTATAACTGAGAGCAACTGATTAAGTGTAAACAGGTAGGCCCTGTTTACAATTAATCAGTTGCTCTCAGTTATTATGTTATGCTGTTGATGGCCATGTGTGCCGCTCTTTGCTTGTTGTATGAATAAAAACCTCTCTTATTGAAAATTAGATAACCAGATTCAACAATCACTTGATTCTTTCTGTAATGAGAGATTACTCTCCCCCAAATAAGTGGACTGGATATAAGATTAACATCGCAGACGGGATGTGGGGGGGTAACATATTTCTACAAATATAGTTTAGTGGCGCTCAGGCAGTAATTTGGGCACCGTCAATTAGGAGCCCAAATTACTTTAAAAACAGCATAATTTGGCCACCAGAAGTAGCTGGCAGCCGAATTACGTCCATGGCGGCCTGGAGGGGAAGTAGTAATTAACACTGCCTACACTTTTGTAGGAGTAGGGTGAGCCATTTTTCGGCTTCACCTTTCACCCAAACTTGTGGCAAAAACCCTCACCTTAATTAGCATGCAGCACTTTTAAATTTACAATGTACAGATTTCTTTTAGCAAAGCTATATTATTGAAGTTTCTCTTTTAGGTAAAAACACCATCAACCTATCCTGAGCCACAGCATGCAATAAACTCCATTAACAAATACTGTAGAGAATCAAATATGAAGGACAATTGTAGTAGAGCCTTTCAACTTCAGCTTTCATTTTATGGAACAGTTTTCTTCCTTATACTGTGGAGACCGTCACCTGGGGCACTCAGAACCTGTGTATTGAGCTCTTCCAGTTGTTTTCCTGTTTCTATGTTACTGTCTAACATGTTTTTCATGTCAAATCCCACTTCTAGCAGCTCTGCATCTCCTTCTCCCCCAACGGATGTAAATGATCCCTCATGTATTTGCATCGTGCAGGCAGTTATGGCCCCACAGCTATATGGCGTGATGTTAATCTCATAACACAACGTAAATAAATAGGGCCTGATTCACAAAGCGGTGCAAACTTTTTCGCGGACTTTTTCGCACGCAATTTGCCACGATTCGCGCGATCGCTGACTTTTTCGTGCGCAATTTGCCGCGCATCGTGGCCTTTTGCTCGCGCAAAAGTCCGCGATCGTGCGAATCGCGGCAAATTGCGCGCGAAAAAGTTTGCACCGCTTTGTGAATCAGGCCCATAATGTTTTAACATTACTCAAGAAAAGCCCTAAACAAAAAAAAAAACAACAAAAAAAACTTTAAAATGGCATTTAAATATATTTTTTATTCTAAGATTTGCCTCCATCATTTTCTGCAAGTGATCAAATCAAGAGTACTCAGACATAGAACACAGTGTCTGACTCTAAAATCTGCAATGAAAAGAAAGAGTCTCTGCAATAGACCCAAAGCCTCCACGTGTCGGGGGTGGGGGAGGCTAGTTTGGTATCAATGTGAGCAAAGTGCTGGGGTTACTTAACATTCTGCTCTCGTGCCCAGTGTAGTTATGCCACTGTTTGGGGGAATTGCTGGCTGTGAGGTCCAGAATTTGTAATAAGAGGCTGGAATTTATTTTTTACTGCCACAGTATCCTGCTATATCAGAGCCAGGCAGTTCATCCTCCAGGTTGCAGAGGCCAGGTATAGGGATCACTTTACTACCCTGCAAGGCCTATATAGCCACAAGGGCCTGGCCTCAGCGTCAGAGGTAAGGTGAGCCCCCTGAACTGCAGAGTGGCAAGCCGAGGGGTGAAGTAACTCACCTCTCTAGGCTCCAGCGGTGCTATCCACCTCCTGGACATCCCGTCTCCATGGCTCCACTATCACGTGACCTGCCGGCATGTACCAACGCTCTGCGATTGCCTGTGAACAAACAGCAGAATTACCTTACTGCTTGGCTTGATCTGTTACTGTAGTATAAATTAACTCATGTCTGGGGATCTCAGAGTTCAATTAAAGTTTTTTTCCCCAAGAACATCTGTGTGTTTTACAGGCCATTTCTAATGAGGATCACACTATGGCATTGTAACGATAGGTGTCAGCAACCAGAGAGAATATCTGATTCTTGGCGATCTGCAGTATCCCCAAGAATACAGATATACCTGATTATTGGGGATCTGCAGAATCGCCAGTAATCAAATATGTCTAACCTCTAGACACCTGAGTGTGTAAGTGTTTTGGTGCAACAGTAACCTTTGGACCACCGGGGTACCAGGTGGTCCAATAAGTAGAGAAGACTCTACTGCAGTCAAGGACACCTGGAGAGGGAGTCCCTGACTGATAAGGAGCAGTGTCCCCTCTGAAGAGCAAGGGACCCCTGCGGAAAGGCTGGACACTCTGTGGAGGGTGACAGCCAGAAGGTCAGACAGGCCGGGTCGGCAACAGAGTATCAGATATGCAAAGTACCAAATCAGAGATCAGAAGAATAGTCAGGAAAGCTACAGGTCATAACAGATATCAGAACAAGGCCTAGTCTGAGGTGTGAGGTCCGTGATCTCAACACCATGGAACTATGCTAGAGAATAACACAGATGGTACACAGTATTCCTAGTCTGGGGTGTGAGGGCCGTGATCTCAACACCCTGGAACTATGCTAGAGAATAACACAGATGGTATACAGTATTCCTAGTCTGGGGTGTGAGGGCCGTGATCTCAACACCCTAGAACTATGCTAGAGAATAACACAGATGGTATACAGTAACTGGCTAAGTGTGGATTCCCAGGACAAACCGCCGCATCAGATGCGGAATCAGCCGCCTTGCTGCCAGAGCATGCAGCGGCTTTTCCGCTGTTTATCACAGGCATCCTCCAGGCTGTTACTGCGTTTCCTAAAGTTGTGGAACCAGGCCCAGATTAACATCACAGGAGCCTAAAGGCACAGATATTCTGGCACACTAGACTTCACTCACCATAAACCTACACACCTCCACCAAACCGCATCACAAGTGTGTTGGCTGGCCCAGCTGTCACTTCTCCCTTACTTCCCTTGCCTGTCACAGGTAGCTACATTATTGCATGGGCAAAACGGTTTCCATAGCCCTGTAAGAGAAAGTGTAATAAGGGCCCTGCCATAACATAGATGTTATGGTAGCTAAGACTACTCCTGGAGATTACATTTCCTGATGATATGTACACATGTAAGATGTTGTAAAGCAGTTTAGGCCTGCAATTCAACATTCAATGTGATTTCTGACCTTAATACAGTGGTTTGCGTGAAATGTAGATTTTTTATTGAGACTTTTGACGTGTATCCCACTGAACAATGTCTCCGTTCAGGTATTAGACCGCTTGAAACATCTTTTCCATCATTTTTCTAGCCAGCATAATTTTTTCAAAATTCCCAAGTTCACCTCTCCATTGAAGTCTATTGCGGTTCGGGAAAGTTTGCGTGAACCGAACTTTCGCTGTAGGTTCGCGAACCTAAAATCAGAGGTTCGGCCCATCTCTAATTATGAACACACATGTTCCCAGGTAGTCAGCACTATTCATGTGATGATCTTGTTCTGATGCAAGCAAACACACAGCACCATTATAGTCAATGTGTGCGTATTAATATTATAAAGTGATTTCTTGGAGCCGGATAATTCTATTCCTCATGTGACACGACACTCTGAAACTGCGCATCGTCTTATAAACCACAAAACTAATGCTAACAGCAGAAGGCAAACACCAGTCACAATGCTGAGAATTGAAGCAATAGCTGCCAGCAAGAAAAGGAGTATTCTTCACTGTATGATTGAGGGGAAATGCATAGCTGCTTCTTCTAGGCCCACTTCCCCTAGACACAGGGCCGGATTTGTGGGCAGGCACCCAAGGCACAGGACTAGGGCGCCAAAATCTGCTACAGTCCGTGGGGCGGGTGACAGGTTAACTGCCCCTGTCACCCTCTATAATATGCCTCTGAGCCGCTCACTCCGGCTCCGCAAGTCCGCAGCCGCCCGCCCCGCAAGTCTGCAGCCGCTTGCCCCGCTTTGCTCAGAATCTGTGTGTGAGCACAGCAGCAGCCAGCAGGTCAGGTGGGGCGGCCGTGGTTGCCGGCTACAAGGAGGAGTAGGAGAAGGAGCGGCGCCGCTGCAGTATTTAGTGAAGCTGGCTGGACTGCAGTGAGAGCGAGTCTGCAGCAGCCAGCAGGCAGATTCTCACTTCCGAGTCCAAGGCACTGGCAGTCCAGCTTCTAGTAGCAGGCAACGGGCGCATCTCTCAGCCTGGTGCCCGCTTTCAATCAAGTCACATGACTACACCACGTGACGTCAGCCTGATCCAGGAGACTGAAGTGGATGGGGAGGTCTCGCGGTGCCGCTGGGGCTGATGGATGCAAGAGAGCCCCAGTTGTCAGGTGCAAACTCCCCTGCAGTACAGAGGAGTTCGAGACCTCCTTCCCTTAAAAAGTTCATCTGTTGTACGCAGCACTCCAGCCTTCAGGGTGGTTGCTCCTTCAGGCTGCTGTAAGTAAGTTAACAGAACATCTTCTGCATGTGTAATGTGTAAAATTAAAATACTGGTGTTTCCTGTGTTCCCTCCTCCCCTAGAAACCATGTTATTTTAAAAGGTAATTATATGGAGGGCTTCTTATCAGCTTCCATCCTCTGTCTTTGCTGTGGACCTTTCTGTCCAGCGCATGCTCTCTGTATTACTCAGTTGCACTTTACTGTGCAAGTGTCATCCTGGCCGCAACCGATCACACTCCTGTGGCAGGGAGCGTTCAGCACATGCTCTGTTCGCTAACACTGTAACTGTGCTTGCGCAGAATGCTTCCAGCCATGGGATTTTGATCGGGAGCCTCCGAGGACCACACATGCACTTTGGCGCGTGACTGGGCTTGATCACGGATTCCACTGCGGAGGGGATTGGGAGAATGGCGATCAAGCAGACAGACTACAGGGGGCTTGAGGAAGCCCCAGGTAAGTATAAATATATTTTTTTCAAAGGGTCCCTGAGACAGGGAAAAAAGTTCTATTTTACTTACCTGGGGCTTCCACCATCCTCTCGTAGCCTTACATGTCCCTTGGTTTCCTCCCGGTCTGTTATGTTGTGTCGCTGGTGCTGCCCCCCTCCAAACACTCGCCCACTAGACCAGTGGCGGGCTACGGCACATGCGCAGCCCAGGCTGTGTGCTTCCTCAATCGTGCTCCAGCCACTGGAAGCGCTCTGTGTTTGAGTACAATGCTTCCAGCCATGGGAGCACGATGAAGGAGATGTGCGACCTGGGTCACACATGCGCAGTAGCCCGCAACTTGTGATCTTTCAGAGGGGGGATAGTGACACAACAGGATGGACTGGGCAGGAGCCAAGGGTCTGTTAAGGCTATGAGGGGCTGAAAGAAGCATCAGGTAAGTAAAAAAGAACTTCTTCTCCTGTCTCAAGTTTACTTACTTACTAAAATCACACTAGCTGAAGGAGGTGCCTCTTTTTGCTGGTAGTAGGGATGAGAGTTCCAATTGGTACCGCTGTTCTAAATGGTTCTGAACAGAAATCAAATTTAACCTGATTCGCACTGCAGAAGGTCGGTTAACTCATCCTTGTTGCCACCTCTATGCTGCCTTCCACATTGCGTTACTGCTCTCCATCTACATCCAGCTGTGAACTATGAAGTAGCTAGAGAGCTGAAATGCTATGTGGAGGGCAACGCACAGAGGTGGCGACAAGGGCAACCCCCCTCATCACGGTGGAGCGTATAAGTTTAAATTTGAGTTCTGTTTCAAGCATTAGGAACAAAGGTACCAATAGTAATGCTCATCCCTAGTTGGGAGCATGATTTGACACCATGGTGGGGACAGAGCATGAGCTGGATGAAGCATTAAAGGGGTCGCAGGGCAGCAACAGAGTGGCCCCCAGAAAAACAGGGGAATCGCTGGTTGGTCGCTCAGGTGGAAGGGGGGGGGGGCGGCTGGTGACAGTGGGCCTTGGGTGGAGAAAAGTACAAATCCGGCCCTGGGGTCCTCTAATTCCATCAGCAGCAGATCTTTTTGTATGAATATCCAAATGTGCAAAGTAACCATTTTCTCGCTCACACACTCAAGGCTTGATTTTCTTCAGCATTTCCATTTTGTAAGAGCAGAGGCCCAATTACACATTAAGCTCAACAGCATGGTTCTGATGAGGCCACCTATATTCAGTCTCATACATAACTCACATCGTTCCCAACTGTTCCTTTTTTGGAGGGACAGTTCCTCTTTGGGAGCCAAATCCCTCTGTCGCTCTTTTTTCCCTCAGGAGTCCCTCTTTCAAGACTGATGTACAGTTTTATATATGTAAATTAGAGTGACCATATTTTTGTGGGTCCAACCTGGGACGGGGGGGGGGGGGGGGGGGGGCGAAAAGTGGGAAGGAGTGAGGAGCACGCAGCGGCGAAGACTGGGGGAGGGGGGCTGCGGCGCGCGCAGCGCGCCGCGCCGAAAAAATGGGCGTGGCCATGACATTGTATGGGCGGAGCTAACGTAATGATGTAACAGCGAGGCATAAGAAAGCAGTGTTTACGCCATGATGTGGACAAACGAGACTTTGTATCATGGGTGTGCAGAAACTGTGTGATGCTAATAGTATACCGTAACCACAAAGCAGCAAACATAGCCATCTATGACCATTAAATAATAAATGCAGTAACAGTTACCCCGGACACCAGAAAATAAACGCAATAGGCAACATGTCAGTATAAAATAAATGCAATGCGGGCAAACATGTCAGTACAAAATAAACGCAATGCGGGCAACATGTTAGTACAAAATAAATGCAATGCGGGCAAACATTTCACCAGACAATAAACGCAATGCGGGCAAACATGTCAGTACAAAATAAACGCAATGCGGGCAACATGTCAGTACAAAATAAACGCAATGCGGCAAACATTTCGCCAGAAAAGAAACGCACTGCGGGCAAACATTTCGCCAGAAAAGAAACGCACTGCAGGCAAACATTTCACCTGGAAAAGAAACAATGCGGGCAAACATTTCACCTGGAAAAGAAACAATGCGGGCAAACATTTCACCTGGAAAAGAAACAATGCGGGCAAACATTTCACCTGGAAAAGAAACAATGCGGGCAAACCTTTCACCTGGAAAAGAAAGCATTTACTCACCTGGCAGAAGTGTCCGGCCTCTGGCGCGCTGCTCCGTCCCGGGACCGTCTTGTTCCTCCTGCTCTGGTCTCCCGCGCTGACAGGGCTACGGCAAGATGGCGCCCGAAGCCCTGTACTAGTGACACAAATAGGTCTCCAGTACAGGGCTCCGGCAGCCATCTTGCCGTAGCCCTGCTCGCCTGCTGGTGTCGGAAACAGACACCGGAAGAGGAGGCTGGAGCGGGGCTGCGGGCAATGAACTGGCACGGCGTCTATAGACGCCGCTGCCAGTTCATTGAGGAGAGAGTGGCCAGAGTCCCGAGGCCGGGACGTCCCGCTGCTGAAAGCGGGACGTTTCCCGGGACCTCATTAAGCCTGGGACAGCGGACCCCGAATCCGGGACGTGTCCCGGGCAATCCGGGACGTCTGGTCACTCTATGTAAATACATGTATTTTTACTTTTAAAGGAAACCAGAGCCAAGTAAGCATATAAGATTTATACATACCTGGGGCTTCCTCCAGCACCATCCACACAGATCGCCTCCATGCCACCGCTCTCAGTCTTCTCCAGCTCTGGTACTGGGTCCCGTAACTTCAGCCAGTCGCAGCCAGTCTGATGCAAGAGAAGTACACTCTTTACGGATCTCTCCAGCAGCCACCGGAGAGATACACAGAGGGCGGAGCTGGATCACTGTGATCGAATCTGCTGTGGCAGCTTCACAGATGGTGAATCGATTTCATGCTGAAATCGATTCACAATCTGTTTGCAGTAAAGGCAGCCATACGATCACTCCCTGATATCAGATTCGATCAGAGAGGGATCTATCTGTTGGTCGATCTGATGGCAAATCGACCAGTGTATGGCCACCTAAAGAAAGTGCAGGCAGCAGCACAGTGTTGTGAGCTGCAGGATGCCTGCAGACATACTGGTCTCTCAACTTACGCCTTTCCCCAGACACTGAACTAGCCCTGGCCTGAGGGGGGATTCTGAGCAGCTGTAATCTCACCCTGCATTTGCCTATGAAATATGCTATTAGCAATACTAAGACCCTGAAGGCAGGGTCTTGTGATCAGAAAGGTAGGGAAAGGCAGTTTATGGATAGACAAGGCCTCACGTGCAGTTGCTATGGCTATTGCTACACCACGACATCAGTGACTGCATCAGATATGGTGGATAGAGATGGCCCAAATGGTTCGCACGCGAACTTATTCGCGCAAACTTTTGGCGTTCGCGAACGAACGCAAACTTTATGGCAGTTCGACCCGCCTCCTATACTACATCATTAGGGTCAACTTTGACCCTATACATCACAGTCAGCAGAAGGTAGCCAATCAGGCTACACTCCCTCCTGTAGCCCCCCCCCCCTTATAAAAAGCAGGCAGCGCCACCCATTTCACTCACTCGTGTGGCTGCAGTAATTAGAGAAGGGAGAGGTGCTGCAGAGACATTAGGGAAAGCTTAGTTAGGCTTGTTAGGTTGCTCTTTCTTGCTGATCCTTATTGCTAAAACGCACTACTCATCCTCAACAGCTCTTTTGAGAGCTAATGTTCTTGTGATCTATTTTTTTTTTGTGTGTGTCCCACAGACACTTGTGTTGCATATACAGCCCTGTCAGTCATTCTTAGCTGCTGGACCTTGGCCCCTTGGTAATTCCTACTGTGCCACTGCCAGGCCCAGCACATTCAGTGACTACCTGTGTGTGTGACAGCTGTACATTTGTAATACCCATCACTGCATATACCTACCTGATGGTCAGGGCCGGATTTGTACTTTTCTCCACCCAAGGCCCACTGTCACCAGCCGCCCCCCCCCCCCCCCCCCTTCCACCTGAGCAACCAACCAGCGGTTCCCCTGTTTTTCTGGGGGCCACTCTGTTGCTGCCCTGCGACCCCTTTAATGCTTCATCCAGCTCATGCTCTGTCCCCACCACGGTGTCAAATCATGCTCCCAACTAGGGATGAGCATTACTATTGGTACCTTTGTTCCTAATGCTTGAAACAGAACTCAAATTTAAACTTATACGCTCCACCGTGATGAGGGGGGTTGCCCTTGTCGCCACCTCTGTGCGTTGCCCTCCACATAGCATTTCAGCTCTCTAGCTACTTCATAGTTCACAGCTGGATGTAGATGGAGAGCAGTAACGCAATGTGGAAGGCAGCATAGAGGTGGCAACAAGGATGAGTTAACCGACCTTCTGCAGTGCGAATCAGGTTAAATTTGATTTCTGTTCAGAACCATTTAGAACAGCGGTACCAATTGGAACTCTCATCCCTACTACCAGCAAAAAGAGGCACCTCCTTCAGCTAGTGTGATTTTAGTAAGTAAGTAAACTTGAGACAGGAGAAGAAGTTCTTTTTTACTTACCTGATGCTTCTTTCAGCCCCTCATAGCCTTAACAGACCCTTGGCTCCTGCCCAGTCCATCCTGTTGTGTCACTATCCCCCCTCTGAAAGATCACAAGTTGCGGGCTACTGCGCATGTGTGACCCAGGTCGCACATCTCCTTCATCGTGCTCCCATGGCTGGAAGCATTGTACTCAAACACAGAGCGCTTCCAGTGGCTGGAGCACGATTGAGGAGGCACACAGCCTGGGCTGCGCATGTGCCGTAGCCCGCGACTGGTCTAGTGGGCGAGTGTTTGGAGGGGGGCAGCACCAGCGACACAACATAACAGACCGGGAGGAAACCAAGGGACATGTAAGGCTACGAGAGGATGGTGGAAGCCCCAGGTAAGTAAAATAGAACTTTTTTCCCTGTCTCAGGGACCCTTTGAAAAAAATATATTTATACTTACCTGGGGCTTCCTCAAGCCCCCTGTAGTCTGTCTGCTTGATCGCCATTCTCCCAATCCCCTCCGCAGTGGAATCCGTGATCAAGCCCAGTCACGCGCCAAAGTGCATGTGTGGTCCTCGGAGGCTCCCGATCAAAATCCCATGGCTGGAAGCATTCTGCGCAAGCACAGTTACAGTGTTAGCGAACAGAGCATGTGCTGAATGCTCCCTGCCACAGGAGTGTGATCGGTTGCGGCCAGGATGACACTTGCACAGTAAAGTGCAACTGAGTAATACAGAGAGCATGCGCTGGACAGAAAGGTCCACAGCAAAGACAGAGGATGGAAGCTGATAAGAAGCCCTCCATATAATTACCTTTTAAAATAACATGGTTTCTAGGGGAGGAGGGAACACAGGAAACACCAGTATTTTAATTTTACACATTACACATGCAGAAGATGTTCTGTTAACTTACTTACAGCAGCCTGAAGGAGCAACCACCCTGAAGGCTGGAGTGCTGCGTACAACAGATGAACTTTTTAAGGGAAGGAGGTCTCGAACTCCTCTGTACTGCAGGGGAGTTTGCACCTGACAACTGGGGCTCTCTTGCATCCATCAGCCCCAGCGGCACCGCGAGACCTCCCCATCCACTTCAGTCTCCTGGATCAGGCTGACGTCACGTGGTGTAGTCATGTGACTTGATTGAAAGCGGGCACCAGGCTGAGAGATGCGCCCGTTGCCTGCTACTAGAAGCTGGACTGCCAGTGCCTTGGACTCGGAAGTGAGAATCTGCCTGCTGGCTGCTGCAGACTCGCTCTCACTGCAGTCCAGCCAGCTTCACTAAATACTGCAGCGGCGCCGCTCCTTCTCCTACTCCTCCTTGTAGCCGGCAACCACGGCCGCCCCACCTGACCTGCTGGCTGCTGCTGTGCTCACACACAGATTCTGAGCAAAGCGGGGCAAGCGGCTGCAGACTTGCGGGGCGGGCGGCTGCGGACTTGCGGAGCCGGAGTGAGCGGCTCAGAGGCATATTATAGAGGGTGACAGGGGCAGTTAACCTGTCACCCGCCCCACGGACTGTAGCAGATTTTGGCGCCCTAGTCCTGTGCCTTGGGTGCCTGCCCACAAATCCGGCCCTGCTGATGGTCACAGTGCACCCACCTACCTACGTGAGCGCACGCAGTGTCACTATACCTGCTCGGTACCTGTGTGTGTGTGTGTGTGTGTGTGTGTGTGTGTGTGTGTGTGTGTGTGTGTGTGTGTGTGTGTGTGTGTGTGTGTGTGTGTGTGTGTGTGTGTGTGTGTGTGTGTGTGTGTGTGTGTGTGTGTGTGTGAGAGAGAGAGACAGGTGCACATTTGGAATATCCATCACTGCATATACCTACCTGTTGTTCAGTGCACTCACCTACCTACGTGAGTGCACGCAGTGTCACTGCACCTGTTCACGGTACCTGTGTGTGACAGCTGCAGATTTGTAATACCAGTCATTGCATAATTGTTCACAGTACCTGTGTGACCGCACGCTGTGTAATATACCACACCGTGCATACCTGTTAACTGCACCTGTGTGACAGCTGCACATTGTATTGTAATACCAGTCACTGCATACCTTTCACTGCACCTGTGTGACTGCACATCGTATTAGTCAAGTCAGTGCATACCTTTCACTTCATCCCCCCCCCATTATGGACAAAACAGGTCTGTTCGAGGTCATGCTGATGTGATTTGGTGCGGCCCTGGACCAAAGTACAGTGCTCAGAAGAAGGCATGTCCCATCAACTCCCAAGATTGTCAGGACGTGGTTGACTATAACACAGAACACCTCATCTTCCGCAGCCACCAACGCAACTACAAGCACCACATCCGCTGCATTTGACACTTCGCAGGAGTTATTTGGTGGGGAATTAACTGATTCACAGCCATTATTGTTACAACAAGATGAAGGCGCTAAGCAAGTGACACCACCTCATATGTCTGAGTTAGGCGACACTATGGATGTAACGTGTGAGGAGGAGGAGGAGGAGGAGGAGGAGGAGGAGGAGGAGGAGGAGGAGGAGGAGGATGATGATGATGATGAAGTACCTGCTGTTGGTGCAGTTTATGAGGTGTCTGAGGCAAGAGAAGCTGGGGAGGATGATTATGATTATACGGATGCCACGTGGGTTCCTAAGAGACAAGATGACCAAGGGACAGTTCAGAGGGGGAGTCAGAGAGGAGTAGGAGGAGACTGTAATGATCTGCAGGAGATTTCCAGCCAGCGCTCACCATGTGTGCTGAAGCAGGAGGAAATCGCCACAGTCACAGAAGCAAAGTACCCAGTATTGATTTGTAGAGGAGAACCAGCAGATGGAGCTGTGGAGTGCAGAGGAATAAACCCTCTGCACAGCCATAGATGCCAGATTGAAATTGCACGACTGAGCAACAAAGCAATAACTCAGAAGAAAGCAAAGACAGACAACATGAATGTCCACCAATCTAGTCGCCACCCCGCGACGGTAGACATATCACGTCAGAGCAGACCAGAGTGAGAAAGCTAATCGCAAGAAAAGCGATTGCTATCAGCAACACAAGACTGAGTAAAGACAGAGCGTGACTGAGTAAGGAAGAGTAAGGAAGACACAGCAAAGAACCACAATCTGAACGTAAAAGAAAACAACAAACGAACTAGCTAAACGCGGTCCCCGCACGATATGTGCAACAGAGACAAGCGCGTTAACGTACGGCCACCACACGATAAGCGTAACAGTGACAAAACGTACCAACTCTAACTAACACAAACAATGACGACAGACAAATAACGCGAACGCTTGCTAATCGGTTGCCTCACCCCAAACAGCAAGCATCAGTGTTGGACAAAACAGACTAATGGAGCAACCAATAGCAACCGCAGCTAAGGTTATACTCCAAGAGTCAGACAAGGGAGATCCACCGCCTCTACCGCTAGGGCGAATGCGATCTAGGAGCGAAACCAAATGATTCACGGTCAGCCACCGCAAGTGCCAGTACAATCGCAAGGACAAGACAAGACAGCACAGGAATACACAATACAAATAACACAGAACCTGACTGCACTATAGGAAATGCAAAATGCACTCCCCAATAATAACTACACTAGAATATTCGCAACAAGATACAAAAGAGGCTGAGGCTCCAAGGAGAGTTTCCCTAATCAGAAAACTATATCGAGCAAGGAATTCTGGGAGGAAGTGACATTTATACTAAACCTCCAAAGGAAGCAGACAAGCAGATCTGCAAGATAAGTGGATGCAAATCAGTCAGCCTTGCAAACTGACAGAAAGGCCTCTTTTCCTTGGACTGCACCATGCATGCTGCATAGGAAACAACACAGTCCAAGGAATCAAGACCAGCAGAGCAGATTCTGACAGACGAGATGCTGAAAGAAGCAGGGGGAGCTAGTCATCAAAAACAGCCGGTGGCAGTGTCCGGCGCCATGCATCATCACCCATGTACAGCCAGCCAACATGCCCTTCAACGTCAGCTGCTGATGCCACCATAGTGCCATCACCCCAGGGGGGCTCAGCGGTTTGGAAATTTTTGTGTGTGTCTGCCTTAGATCAGAGCAACACCATCTGTTCTCTCTGCCTCCAAAAATTGAGCCGTGGAAAGGTCAACTGCCTTATGAAGGCACGGAGAAAAGGCACAAACTGCAATGGGAAGAGCACCAGAGGAAAAGCAGCACACAAAAGAAAAGCCACCCTCCTTCTCCTCTTCCTCCTTCAGGTGCATCATCTTCAGCCTCTTTCTCCCTTGCAACTTCACAATCACAGCCAACCTCCTCCACTTCGCCTCTCACCTTGAGCGGATCCTGCTCCTCTGCCCACAGCAGCAGTCAGGTGTCCATGAGGGAAATCTTTGAGCGGAAGAAGCCAATTTCTGCCAGTCACCCCCTTGCCCGGCGTCTGACAGCTGGCTTGGCGGAAATGTTAGCTCGCCAGCTGTTACCATACAAGCTGTTGGACTCTGAGGCCTTCCGAAAATTTGTGGCCATTGGGGCACCGCAGTGGAAGATACCAGGCCGCAATTATTTCTCCAAAAGGGCGATACCCAAACTGTATTATGAAGTTGAGAGGCAAGTTGTGTCCTCTCTGGCACACAACGTTGGGTCAAGGGTCCATCTGACCACGGATGCCTGGTCTGCCAAGCACGGTCAGGGCAGGTACATAACTTACACAGCCCATTGGGTCAACCTGGTGACTGATGGCAAGCAGGGAGTACGTGGCTGTGCAACGGACCTAGTTGTGACACCTCCACAGCTTGCAGGCAGGCCTGCTGCCACCTCCTCTCCTCCTGCTACATCCTCTTCACTGTAGTCCTCCTCCTTGGCTGAGTGGCAGTTCAACTCTACTGGTGCTGCAATCTCCTCTCCAGCTACACAGCCCCAGCTCCCCAGGGCCTATGCTGCATGCCAGGTACAACAGTGTTTACGCCATCTTAGACATGTCTTGCCTCAAAGCGGAGAGTCACACTGGGGCAGCTCTCCTGGCTGCTCTTAACAAACAGGTGGATCAGTGGCTGACCACGCACCAACTGGAGATCGGCAACGTGGTGTGTGACAACGGCAGCAATCTCATTACGGCTTTGAACTTGAGAAAGTTGACACATGTACCCTGCATGGCACATGTTCTGAATCTCATAATTCAGAGATTTGTGTCTAAGTACCCAGGCTTACAGGACATTCTAAAGCAGTCCAGGAAGGTGTGTGAGCATTTCAGGCGGTCTTACACAGCCATGGCACGCTTTCCCGATATTCAGCGGAGAAACAACTTGCCGGTGAGACGCTTGATTTGCGATAGCCCGACTGGCTGGAATTCGACCCTCCTGATTTTCGGCCGCCTGCTACAACAGGAGAAAGCCGTCAAACAGTATCTCTACAACTACAGTCAAAGGATACACTCTGGGGAAATGGGGATGTTCTGGCCGAAGTACTGGACACTCATGCGAAATGCCTGCAGGCTCATGTGGCCGTTTGAGGAGGAGACAAACATGGTGAGTCGCAGTGAATGCGCCATCAGCGACTTGATCCCATATGCTTTCTTCCTGGAGCGTGCCATGTGTAGAGTGGTGGATCAAGCTGTGGAGGAGCGTGAACAGGAACAGGAGGAAGAGTTGTGGGATCAATTCCATTTCATCAGAACCAGATGTTTCCTCAACACCTACGGCAGCACAGAGGGGGGGGGGGGGGGAGGAGGAGGAGGAGGAAGAGTCGTGTGGGGAAGAGGAGTCAGATGATGATGAGGAAGGTTTTTTTTTTTTTTTTTTGGGGAGGAGGAGGCGGAAGAACAACAGCAGCAGGTGTCGCAGGGAACTTGTGCTGCTCAACTTTCCCGTGGTATTGTTCATGGCTGGGGGGAGGAGGAGAACTTAGCTGACATCACTGAGGTAGAGCAAGAGGAGATGGATAGTACGTCTGCATCCAACTTTGTGCAGATGGCGTCTTTCATGCTGTCCAGCCTGTTGAGGGATCCGCCGTATAAAAAAACTCAAGGGGAATGAGCTGTACTGGGTGGCTACGCTACTAGACCCTCGGTATAGGCACAAAGTGGCGGAGAGGTTTCCAGATCACCAGAAGGGAGAAAGGATGCAGTACTTGCAGAACAAGCTGGCAACTATGCTTTACAGTGCGTTTAAGGATGATGTCACAGCACAACGAAATAAAAGGTACCACTGCCAGTAATACTCCTATGTCCATGCAGGCAAGGACAGGACGCTCCGGCGATCTCTTGGTGATGTCGGACATGCGGACATTCTTTAGTCCAACACCTCACCTTAGCCCTTCTGGATCCATCCTCCACCAACGCCTGGACCGGCAGGTAGCCGACTACCTGGCCTTAAGTGTGGATGTAAACACTGTGAGCAGCGATGAACCCTTGGACTACTGGGTGCGCAGGCTTGACCTGTGGCCAGAGCTATCACAATTTGCCATCCAACTTCTGTCTTGCCCTGCCTCAAGCGTCCTGTCAGAAAGGACCTTCAGCGCAGCTGGAGGCATTGTCACTGAGAAGAGAAGTCGCCTAAGTCACAAAAGTGTTTAGTACCTCACCTTTATCAAAGTTAATGAGGCATGGATCCCGGAGGGCTACTGCCCGGCCAAAGACTAAGTCGGTCCCCAAACAGCATCTCTGCCTGCAGGCCGCTTGACTGCCTTCTCCGCCACCATCAACAGGGTCCACCAGGACTCCAGGCAGATTCCTGAATTTTTAAGGCTGCTGCTAGCAGCGGCCGCTATAATAATTTTTCTGGTGGGTGTACATGCCTGCCTATTTTTTCTGGCTGCACTGCAGCTGCAACAACAAAACAAAAAGGCATGTACATGTGCTAATTCCCCTTCGTGATCGTTACCTTGCCGCATTGAAAGGGCTTGCGTATCACAATGACGCAATGACCGCCGGCTATATGAGTCCAGCACGGACGTCACTACACAAACAGCTGTTTGCAGTCACTGCATACCTTTCACTGCATCTGTGACTGCACATTGTATTATACCTGGCAGTCAGTGCATACCTTTCACTTGAATGGATGGCAGACTTGCCCTCCATAGAAGATTGTCGTTAAAGGATTTAAAGTTGATTCGTCTCATATACAGCAGGGCCTCGAAAGTCCTCCTGTATTGTTATTTTTCATCACTACCTCGGGACTTGCATGCCATGCCTGCTGCCTTCCTTGGATGTGTGGTAGCCGTGCCTGCTCCTTTGCCCACAGCGTGCCTGCTGCCTTCCTTGGATATGTGGTGGTGGTAGCAGTTTCTTAGGCTCCCACTCCAGACCGGAATCGAACCAGGAGTCCATTACCCGTGGTCACTATGGTACTGAGAAAGTACCATCGAAAGTTTCACACAGTTGAATGGCAGACTTGCCCTCCATAACACATTCTTGGCAAATGCTTTCGATTTGGTTCGTCTTGCGCTGGGTCAAGGGTCCATCTAACCACAGATGCCTGGTCTGCAAAGCACGGTCAAGGCAGGTACATTACTTATACGGCACATTTGGGTCCTTACTTGGATGTGTGGTGGTAGCCGTTTCTCAGGCTCCCACTCCGGACTGGAATCGAACCAGATTCCCCGGCCATTACCCGTGGTCACCATGGTACTGAGAAAGTACCATCGAAAGTTTCACACAGTTGAATGAATGGCAGACTTGCCCTCCATAACAGATTCTCGTTACAGGTACTGAACAGCCAGCAGAAAAAATAATTTAAAAAAATAGATGTAAGATTTAACTATGGTAGAGAAAGAACCATTGAAAGTTGATAAGGCAGTCAGACATTTCCTGACATCACTTAGTGAGGAAGAGCAATCTCACCATGGTGCGCAGTAGTCCAGCACGGCCGTCACTACACAAACAGCTGTTTGCGTTGTGTTACACAGTGAGTTTGGTCTGTCAGTGTGAAGCAGTACACATGCAAGATGTTTTAGAGCACTTTAGGCCTCCAATTTACCAATAAAATGTGATTTCTGCCCTTAAAACACTGCTGTGCGTCAAATCCAGAATTTTCCCCGGGACTTTTGGCGTGTATCCCACTCCGCCATGCAAAAAAATCAGGTGTTAGACCCCTTGAAACATCTTTTCCATCACTTTTGTGGCCAGCATAAATGTTTCTAGCTTTCAAAGTTTGCCTCCCCATTGTCTATTGCGGTTCGTGAAAGTTCACGCGAATTGAACTTTTGCGGAAGTTCGCGTTCGAGGTTCACAAACCGAAAATCGGAGGTTTGAGCCATCTGTAATGGTGGATTGCTGACCCACCACTCCGTGAATTAGTGAGGACTGCTCACGAACCACCATCGGTTCACAGAATTTGAAGCGGAGACATTTGTGTGTCTAATGTTAACAACAGCCCCCTTTTGCTCAGGAATTGGATATTACTGATGTGAGGTCACATCTCACTAATGACTTCTCATTAAACTGCCCTCACTGAAAAATAGGATTTCTTGCCAATGAATATACAGTGGATATACGAGATCAAGATTGGCCTTTGATGGGGCACCTTGTCCAAAAAGTTACAGCACCACCGGTGATTGCAGAACTTCACAATCCAGTTTTCCAGTGACAGAAAGGGGCAGTATGGTAAAAAAATGTAATCTCAACATACATGCATTTGTCTCAGAGGATATGCACTGTAATATTTTTTACTTCCTATGTAGTTGCCTGTCACTTACAGCAGGTATTAAAATCAGCTCTGAACTTCTTACAGACAAGACTAGCAGAACTCCTCAAGAGTTCATCATTTTCAGAAACACTCCCTGAAAGGCAGTGGTACAGTCCAGCTGCCAGAACACTGTACAGACGAGTAGACAGGATAGAAAACATCTTTGTATAAATCCTAGCTAATGTTTGAAAAGCATAAGTCCAGGGGTCAAGTCCTGTGTGAACGCGGAGAGTGGACGTCGTCCACCCTCGCATGGAGACAGTGGAGGGTAGGCAGCGCAGTGGAGGGGGAGTAGTGGGCACAGCGGTGAGGAAGAAGGGGCATCTCTCCCCCCCTTCCCTCACCTTGGGGCTCCCCCTCCCTCGCTCTCCCCTCCAGAACTAAACATTTGTGGCGGCTGGGAGCGGGCATCAGTGGGCGTGGACTCACCTCCTCGTTCCAAGAGCTGGGAGAAGTTCTGCGTGCCGCTGCTCTGGTCTAGACCAGGCCAGACTAGCGGCAATGCAGAGCTTCAACTCCCACTGGAAGGAGGAAGAGGCAAGTCCCCGCCCACTGATGCCCGCTGCCAGCCGCCGCAAATGTTTAGTTCTCCCCCTCCACTGCGAAAGAAGGGAGCTCTTTCTGGGGACACCTGGCTACATATACTGGGGACACCTATAGACCTGGCTGCATATACTGGGGTCAGCTATACACCTGGCTACATATACTGGGGACACCTATACACCTGGCTGTACTGGGGACACCTATAGACCTGGCTAACTATTCTGGGGACATTATACACCTTGCTACCTATTCTGGGGACAACTATACACTTGGCTACTTATACTGGGGACACCTATAGACATGGCTAGCTATACTGGCTGTACTTGGGGGAACTGCTGTCAGATCTGTATTTTTGGGGAACCGCTGCTGCCAGATTACGTGTATTTTTGGTGAAATGCTATCAGATTACATCTATTTTTGGGGGATGCACTACAGCAGAACTCAAACTTCCTCGGCAGACCTTTTACACCACTGCTAAAGTCATGTATATCTGGCCCCACCCATGACCACGCCCACATTCTGTGGTGCAACCATGCCCATTTTTCGGCACACCGTGCAGGGGGTTTTGGGGTGAGTCCACTCACCTCTTTTCTCAGGACTAGATCCCTGCATAAGCCTACATTTACACGGGGGCATTTCATTGTGTTCCCTGTAAAAACAGGTCTACATCAATCCATGGAAAAGTACCATCTGTAAAAAAATGCTATCTCTGAGGAAGATATGTCATTGTGAAAGGTAAAGGTGGGGTGATGGATGAACTTCCTTCTCCCTCAGGAGGATCTTACACCATCACTGCTATTATTTGTTTGTGCACCCTTCTTGAATTTTATACTAGCTGGCCCTCAGTTTACAGACACAAGGGACCATATTGCGAACATTAAATGGATAATAGAGAAAGCATGTGCATTATTACTCAGAGGAGAGAAAAGAGGAAAAAAAAGAAAGAGAAAGAGAGAGACGCCACTTAATCAGTTGGTATGCGTTTTTTTTTCTTCTCCATAGCAGTGCATTGTGAAAAAGATTTCAGTTAAAACACTTTAAGTGTGAACTGTGCCATAGGAAAACATGAAAAAAAAAAGGAACACCAAGAGCCCCAATAGTGTAATATGTACTGGTAAATGGTTACTAGATAGAGTAAATATTAATACTCACAAACCAGGGTTACCATTAGGCAGCCACTGTAAAGGCAGGTGGGGAGATTTTACTGACCCCACTCAGGAATAAGAAGTCGCTCTCTGTAGATGAGAAAAAGGGGGTTCAACCCTCCACCCAGGGTGGACTTAATATTATGGAGAAGAACAGAGGCACCAAAAGGATAAAAGGAAGCTAAATGAGCTTAAAAACCAAATTCTTGGTAAATAAAGGAGGTAATGGTGGACTTACCTCCTCCAAGTAGACACACAACGACTGTAGTAAAGTCAGTCAACATATTTTAAGAACTCCAAATATGCAACGCGTTTCGCAGGTTTGATCCCGCTTCATCAGGCAATAACAACGGAGCAATAGCATATGTGGTCAGTAGAAGAGCCAGGCACCTCTGTGAAGGTAAAATATATTGACTGTCTTTACTACAGTCGTTGTGTGTCTACTTGGAGGAGGTAAGTCCACCACTACCTCCTATTTTTTTTATCCTTTTGGCGCCTCTGTTCTCCTGCATAGGAAAACATGGGCATTCCGCCATTGCCAATTACCGATTCCGCTTTCCGCTACCAATTTCCGCATTCTGATGCAGAATTTCTGCCTGACTTTAACATCAATTTTCTCAAAAACTATAAAGTCTTTTTGAAAACTTTTTTTTGCATCTTGTTCACAAGATGCAGTTTAATAAACCCTGAAAATTTGGTGTTTCTAGGACTTACGGGGGCTTTGCTATTAACCGCTAAAGTCGGCGGATTTTTACTGTAATGTAAAATGCAGAAAATAGGCTGATGCAGATTTTCTGCATTTAACATTACAGTAAAAATCCGCCGACTCTAGCGGTTAATAGCAAAGCCCCCGTAAGTCCTAGAAACACCAAATTTTCAGAGTTTATTAAACTGAATCTTGTGAACAAGATGCAAAAAAAGTTTTCAAAAAGACCTTATAGTTTTTGAGAAAATCGATGTTAAAGTCGGCGGAAATTTCCGGCAGAAATCCGCCTACCGCACTTGCATTACCGATTTCCGCATTCCAATGCGGAAATGCAATTTCCGATCAGAATTTCGGAAATTGCATTTCACGGAGTCCGAATGTGCATCCCTACTTATAATTGAGAGCGCGCGCGAGAGAGAGAGAGAGAGAGAGGGACAATAAAATGCCTTTTAAGCCACCAGAAAGCGAAAATACTCAAAATACTTTTTCTCTTACTTTTTTAGTTGAAAAGTGCTGGAAAGTTATTTTAAATCAAAGTGTAAACTGGGCGAGCGAGCGAGAAGTTATTGTAAATCAAAGATGAAAAATTATCTCCCAGGAGAAAACTCAGGAGAAAACGTGAATTGCATATGGTCCAGAGAGCGAAGAGAAAATAAGTGGGAAAAAAAGGGTGAGGGTGAGGGGGGGGGGGGGTTCGGAGGAGAGAGAGTGCAAGTGTGAGTGATCAACAGCCCTACTACTTGTACCTATAAAACCAAGCCTGCAATACCAGTTGCAGGATTCTTGTAGGTACCCTTTTGTAAAATGCCACACATTTGGCATAGGTATTAATTCTCCTGCCTCTACTTGTATGTAACTAGCTAACATCAACTGTATGAAATACCTGTATTTCAGTTCTTACAGTACTTTTGGAAAGAATGGGTATGGAAAGTAATTCACCGATGCACAACTATGAGGATAGGGAGACAAATGAATTTAATATGTTGTAAACAAGTTTGTGGCAGGGATTTAGGAATATCTCAGAGCGCAGCAGTTAATAACAGAGACTGTGCAGGTGAGAATAAATATGGATAATTACACTGTGTATGTCTCAAGAGAACCGACTGCAACATCTGGCACCATTATTTTTCATACTAATCTTATTATTCTTCTGAATCACGGAATAGCTTTGCAAGTTAACTATTATGTCAACATTATATTTATTTTAGTTAGGTGCACTGGCAGTTTTTCCATATGTGTACTGAATTTATTTTATGCTTTAACAACCTGATACAAGAGAAAGATGCATCAAACATAATTGCAACCATTTAGACTCCTTTCTTATTACTGTATTTTCACAGTGTGCATTGCATTACGCTGGCACCACATTGTAGGCATAACGTAATGCCCTCTGCATGTAAACACGTTTGATATTTCATAGAATGGTCATTTGCTTGTATTTTTACTTACACTATCCAGAAACTCACTGCAGAAAGTGCATTCAGGGCAGGGGTGTATCTGGGTAATACAGAGCCTATGGCAAACACATGTATTAGAGGCAGAGGATCAGCAGGATAGCCAGGCAACTGGTATTGCTTAAAGAGACTCTGTAACAAAATTTTCAGCCTTAGTTCTTCTATCCTATAAGTTCCTTTGCCTGTTCTAATGTGCTGTGGCTTACTGCAGCCTTTACTAATTGCACAGTGGCTGTGTTATCTCTGTTATATGATCTAATCTGTTTCCTTCTGTCGGCTCTGTCGGGCTAAAGCCCCGTCTACACGGGGAGATGTTGGGGAGATGTTGTGGCGATCGGCGGCCTCTTGCGCGTCCCCGAGCGTGCCCGCCGCGTCCCCGCTCGCCGCGCGTGCGCCGCATTCGATTCCCCGCTCGTGCCCGCTCGTCCCCGCCGGCGCAGCTTATCTCCCGCACGATTCCCTGCCATTGTCCCCTCGCGGGGATCGAGCAGGGAATCGGCGGTGCGGAGATCCGTCCTGTCGGATTTTATCAATCGAGCCGCATCAGCGGCTCGATTGATAAGGAGCATCGCGGCCGCATCTACGCGTGTAGATGCGGCTTAAGGCTTGAATGTGTGGAATGTGCAGGGCTGCTTGTGATTGGATAGAAGCGATACACACCCTCTGCAGGCCCCCTGCAGGCTCTGTATGACTCACACACTCTGCTTATGTGAGCCTATCACAAGCTGCTTAGTTTGTTTGTAAACACTGCCTAAAACTGTTAATTACAAGCCAGGATTGCAGCAGAGAGTGGCAGAAACAGCACAGAGGGGCCCAGAAGAACATAATGAATAGAATGGTATGCTTTTTGCTGTAAATTTTTTTAGAGTACAGATTCTCTTTAAAAGGAAATAAATATGGCAGCCTCCATGTCCCGCTCATTACAGTTGTCCTTTAAAGGGAACCTAAACTGAGAAGGATATGGATTTTTCCTTTTAAAATAATACCAGTTACCTGACTCTCCTGCTGATCCTGTATCTTTAATACTTTCAGCCACAGCCCCTGAACAAGCATGCAGATCAGGTGCTCTGACTGAAGTCAGACTGGATAAGCTGCATGCTTGTTTCAGATCTGTGATTCATCCGCTTTTGCAGCCAAAGAGCTCAGCAGGACTGCCAGGCAACTGGTAATGTTTAAAATGAAACATCCATATCCCTCTCAGTTAAGGTTCCCTTTAAAACAGATACACTCAAATACTACAGCTGGTTAAAGTGGAGCTCTAGGACAGTGCAGTCATCACGTGGATCCAGTTAATCTGGTACTGGAGCCAGGGTGGGGAGGCCCAGCATTTTACCTGGAGAGGTGGAGGGGGGGGGGGAAAATCGAGGTTTTTGGCTCCGATTCATGTAGAGCCGGAAAACTGCAAAGCGAGCATACAGCAATTTTTCCAGTACCAACACCAGAAGAGTAGCAGGCAGCATGGTATTACTGCAGCCCCTGCTACCTGTAACCTGAGTAATGGGCATGTTGCTATGATAATAAAGGGCATAACGCAGTTTGTGATAATGTAGCGCTCGCTACTCCCCTGACGATATTAGTGGTAAAAAAAATTAAAAATAAATAAATAAAAAATTGTAGTGCACAGCAGTTATACCGGACTTACATAAATTAGGTCCTATGTCTGCAGAGAGGGGACATACAGTCATACATATGTATGTAGTCTGATAAGCCAGTGAGAACAGCAGCCTCGACCTGCGAACACTGCCAGGTGGATCAACTCGACTCACCAATGGCCAGTAACTTTTTTGGTGCCGCTTGCCCCACCCACCTTGTTATGCCTCCCCAATAGCAAATTGATCAGTGATTGGCTAATTATAATTGAAAGTGGGTACCAGGCTTCAGGCATAGCATACCTTGTGTTAGTCCTGGTACACACCAATTTTCATTGGCCAACAACTGGTCAATTTTACAACCGCCACGTAATATGAGGGTCAACAGACTTTGAATACTATGCAAACAGTGGATAGAGCACTCCTCAACAATTAGAACAAGAAAAATAGGCTTGGATCGCTACAAATATAGGGGTATCACCTCCCTAATACATGTATATATAGCAAGGGTAATGCAGCACTCTCAAACAGACAGAGCACAGCATAACCCTTGCTATATAGACTGAATACTGTGAACTGATTGTGTAGATAAACTCTCATACTACATGGTAGTGGTAACATTGTTCTGTTATTGCCCAATCACAATTGAAGAAGGTGTGTACCAGGCTTTATTCTGATGGATTTCACAGCACCCAACTGCTAATGCTCCAGTGTGAACCTACCATTACAAGACAATAACATCAAATTTCCTGTGTAACTATACTGGCCAAACGCAACGGGTCACTGGGAAATAAACCCATAACAGACAACAATGAACATGAGAAAAGATACCCTCATTAGAGACCAATCAATAAAAAAATCACAGTCAATTCTCCACAAATTGGTGCAAAAATAATCATAAAGTTTATTTAGGACTTATCTAGCAATAGAATTAAAAACATTTAAAACCAACCTTCTTAATCTGAATGCAATCAGAAATCTCCCAAGAGCTGAATATAGTGAACCTATATAGGTAAAATATACAATAATGCAACCAATGTATTGCTCTTAGTAAAAATGTTGATAGGAAAAATGCCCATATGGGCATTTTTTCTATCAATAGTTTTACTAAGAGCAATACATTGGTTGCATTATTGTATATTTTACCTCTATTTTACCGATTCCGCAGGCGATTCTCTTTTCTTCTTGCATTGTCCTCAATGCAGAAGCGAGCGCGGAAACGATCGGGCGGGAGATCGGACATATCGGAAATTATCCATCGAGCCATCTAAATGGCTCAGAATCGAGCCGTGTATTTCCAGCAAGGTAAATAACAATCGTACACCTGTTGCTTGTGACCTAAAGATTGAATGGAAGAGCCATCATACATTTATGTATATTGATTCAGAATTTCAGTCAGATTGATTACCAGTTAGGCTATCAGAACAGTCGTTTGCATGAAAGATTGACCATAGATCTGCCCATGTGTACCAGGTTTAAGGCCCGGTTCACACATAAATCTGAACATTTCCGGTTCGGTCCAGTCAGTAATGCATCAGTTTTGCATTAGTTTTCTATCAGTCTTATCTGACTGGGCTGGAAATGCACACCTTTTATGTGTGAACACAGCTGGGTTCACACATAAAACGGTGTCCAGTAAATTTTTGACAGATGGTATCAGGTTTGTATGTGTTTCTATTAATGTGATCACACATAAAACTTGTACATTTCTGGTCCGGTCCAGTCCTTTCAGTTTTGTATGTGTTTCTATTTAGCGATGTTCACAGTGGATTAGAAAGTTGCACTGCAATAGTAAGTCTATGCAATGTTCAGAGTACGTGCAGTGCACTGGGAATCAATGCATTACAATACTCAGCGCACTGCATACAATGCATTACCGCATAACGTGTGTTAACAGAAGCAGTGAAGCTGCAACTTCTTCGTTCCTTTGCATTTCAGCTTTTACACGAAACACAACGCAGCTTCCACTGTGAACGTAGCCTTAAAGTTGGGCTTTAGCATGAGAATAGCTTCCATTTTACATAAAGTTGTAAACAAGTCGATGAATGGAGTCCAGTACACTATACTCACGAAGGTAACAGCTGGTGCATTAAGCCTGAGTCAGGTTTCATTTTAACGGATGAGGAAACATCTCTGACACGTAAAATCAAAGAACATGAAAACCACGCACACCTGCACTAACCCTCCAAGGAGCAAAGACTAATACAAAGATACCAGCTTCGTTTCAATTGATATTACAGCCAAAACACTGAAGCCGAGATTCAAGATTAAGCTAAAATGAGGAAACACAAGTTCATTCTTAGGAAATAAACCACAATGCACAATATGGGGCCAAGAAAAATATAAAAACATAGACAGGCATTACATGAATACCAGGCATTATGTTTAAGGGAGTTAGTTCCACTTCCCTTGTCTACAAACACACCACAAAACAGGAACTAGTGCTGAAGGTGGCAGCTCTAGAAGACTCAGAGAGCATTTATTGTAAATGCAACGATTAATGAAATAACAGCTGTTTTGTCAATTAATGGTGGGGAATCTACAGTATAATTCACTGAATCTCTTACCTGGTGGTTATTGTCTGAGGCTGCAGAGGGCGAGAGCTGTGATGAAAGCTGCGAGAGCAAGCAGGCAGGTAGAGCATTTGTCAAGTGCTTCCTGCTTTTGCAGAATGTGATGCTAATATTAGCTTATGAAAAACACAAGGGGGTTTACTGAAGCCTGCTGACTGGCTCATCCCTTGCATCTGATAGTTTATTAGCAAACCCATTTGTATGCTGAGGTACCTGTAACATATACAATACACACCTGGTGTCATATTTCACAATTTGTTTAAAGAACAGTTAGCTGCTTGAGTTCCTATTTTAACAAGTTCTGCTTTCTCTCAGAAAATAAAAGAAAAATGCAAAGTGGCACATTCAGGTTACCGCTCCTTCAGACTCCTAGGCTGGCTGGTCAGGTGACTTAAAAGACAACTGAAGTGAGAAGAATATGGGTGCTGCCATATTTATTTCCTTTTAATTAATACCAGTTGCCTGGCAGCCCTGCTGATCTATTTGGCTGCAGTAGTGTCTGAATTACACCAAAAACAAGCATGCAAGCTAATCTCGTCAGATCTGACAATAAGCTCTATTCACAAAGGGCAGTTCGGAAAAATCATTTTGTTCGGTAAAAATACCTCATTTGGTATTTTACACTTTTTTTTCCCAAATTCACTTAAGTTTTTCCGCATGAGGCAGAAGTTCGGTAATTTACAGAACAAACATGCCTCAATTCACTAAGCCCTGGTCGCTAAGTGTCACTTACCAGCATGTAGCAGAGCAGCAGGCAGGCCGGGAGCTGTTTGTGTGACTCAGGGTTTTCCCTGCAGTGTCTCCTGTCATCCCTTTAGATGTGCTGCAGCCACCAGGGGGAGCTCTTCTGTATGCTAGAATATAGATTTTCACATCTAAATGGATGCAGAAAAGCCCTCAAAAATGTCACCTTCCTCTGCTCTGATACAGTGAAAGACCCACCCGATACCCCATCGCATCAAATCAGAGTGAGGGCTGGAAGCCACTAGAGCGTTTTGTTTTTAAACGTTTAGGGAGAACTTTAAATTGCTAGCGCTTTCCCTAAATGCTCTGCCAATGTAAATAAATGTAACACATTCCACTGTAGCGATTGGCAAAATTGCAATCGCAGGACATGCAGCATTTTAGGAGTGTTTGCACTGCAATGTAATGATTTGAAGTGCTGGCAAATTGCTCATGACTCGCTATACATAGCGATTTTAGTGAGATTTTAAATGACTGCAAACTGTAAATAAAATTATGATACATTGAAAGGACCAATCAGAATTAAAATCGCTAATTGCAATTCGCTATCACAATCGCTGGCAAAAAAAAATTACACTTTTTAAAATCACTCCTAAAAGCACCGGAAAACGCTCATGAAATCGCTAATTAAACGCTAGCGATCGCGCTAGCGATTTGTGATTTATAGTGGTTTTTCAGACCTGAGAAGCAGGGGCTGTGTGGCTGTCCCTAAAGGCTGTCTGTCAAATTTACTGCGCAGAGACAGCAAGTTATCGGCTGCTGTGAGCTGGAGAAAAATACCAAACACTTTTGTCCGGTAAACCAAATGCGGAAATCTTTGTGACTTGCAATTTCTTGACAGCTGAGGGAATTATTGTACGTTGCGTTTGATGCGACGTTAAAGTCGCACAACATGCCCCTAATGCAGCACATGTAGGTTATGAAATTGGACGTTATTTTGCACTGCATTATGTGTCTCTCGGTGCGTCGTTTTCGCATACTGATGGAACGAAAACGGCGCATGCATTACATAAAAAAAAAAAAAAAAAAAAAAAAAAAAACCTTACTGAGCATGTGCAACACACATAACGCAGGAGATTTATTGCCAAACGCACAGCATGTAGCACTCACTAAATCTTGCTACACGTTACACACAACAGTGTGCACTGTGAATGTCGCACAGACTTAGTATTGCTGTGCGTTAGTCTGCGTTATAACATTTTCTAATGTGCAACTTTAACGTCGCACTGTGAAAGAGGCCTTAGTTAAGTGTAATTTGGGAAGGTGATCGGTAAAATCAGCTGTTTTCAGCATTACCGAATGCAATAATGCTTAGTGAATAGAGCCCTATGACAGAAACGCCTATCTGCTGTATGCTTGTTCAGCGTCTATGGCTAAAGGTATTCAAGGCAGAGGATCAGCAAGGCTGCCAGGAAACTGGTATTGCTTAACCCTCCTGGCGGTTTAAAAAAATCCGCCAGGGGGCAGCAAAGTAGTGTTTTTTAAAAAAATTGTTTTTTCATGTAGCGAGACAAATACTCGCTACATGATAGCCGCTGCTCAGCGGCATCCCCCCAGCCCCTCCATCCCCCCAGCCCCTCCGATCGCCCGGCGATCAGAGATCAGGAGATCCCGTTCAAAGAACGGGATCTCCTGGAGGGCTTCCCCCGTCGCCATGGCGACGGGCGGGATGACGTCATCGACGTCGTGACGTCAAAGGGGACTCCCATCCACCCCACAGCGCTGCCTGGCACTGATTGGCCAGGCAGCGCACGGGGTCTGGGGGGGGGGGGGGGCGGCCGCGGCGCAAGGAATAGCGGCGGATCGGCGGGTAGCGGCGGCGATCGGATGCTACACGCAGCTAGCAAAGTGCTAGCTGCGTGTAGCAAAAAAAAATTATGCAAATGGGCCCAGCGGGGCCTGAGCGGTGCCTCCCGGCGGCATAGCCCGAGCTCAGCACTGGCTTACCGCCAGGGAGGTTAAAAAGAAATAAATATGTCAGCCTCCATATACCTCTCATTTCAGATTCACTTTAAAGCCTAGGCAGTTGGTGACATAGCTGAAAGTGGAAATATGAGCGATTATGAATATGGTTATTGCTGAACTGAATACTAATAATCTGCATCTTGTGCTAATCGTTTTGCTTTATTATTTTCCCCTCACACATTTGCAAAAAGAAAAACTATTTTAGGCCTTCCATGGACAGTTGATAGGCAGTGAAATGCCTCTCAGGCTACTTGCACACCAGGACGTTGCGTTTAGGGGACGTTATAGGGCACATAACGTGCCCCTAACGCAACGCCTGGTGCTCTCTGATGTGGACGTCAGAGTGAGCCGCGTTGTGCAGTTCACTCTGGCGTCCGTGATGCCGTGATGCGTACTCTTGGACGCATGCAGCATCACGTGGTCCCGCCCGGCGAATCACTGCACAGAGCGGCCGCTCCAGGAAGTAAACACTGCACGTCACACCGTGCAGGGATTATTAATTAGCCATGTGCCTGGCCACTCTCCACTCCTCCCCAACACTACTTAGCATGTGCGCACAGTCTAACGCGGCTTAGCCGCGCATAACGCACAGCATGCAGCACTCTCAACGGATGTGCTGCGTTACAATGTAACGCAACGTGGGCACTGTGAACAGCCCATTGATTTTTTATTACTGTGCGGTGGGGCTGCGTTACAGGCTGCACTAACGTGCGCCTGTAACGTCCCACTGTGAAAGCAGCCTCAACTGCTTGCTGCTGCCTGTTAACTGCTCACTTCTGCCTGGTAACTGCTTGCTGAGCACGCAGCTTAACTGCCTTTGAAAAAGAGGCCTTAGGGCCCATTCACACTTAAACGTTTTGCCGGCGATTTCAGCATAATGCTCAAACGCTAGCGCTTTTGAAAGCGATAGGGTAATTAAACCCTATGGGCACATGTTCAGTGATTTTTCCATGGAAAAATCACTCACGTATAACGCCGGCGGTACACTTTCAAGTGTGAATGGGCCCTTAGGGCTCAGACACACTGCAAGCACTTTTTGGCCTCCGGAGCTTTTTAAAAAAAGCTCCCATTGACTTCAATTAAAATCACAGTGAAATTGTGATCACAGTAAAAAAAAAAAAAAAAAAAAAATCACACGACGTGCGATTTTACAGCGATTTTAATGTAAATCAATGGGAACGCTTTTTAAAAAGCTCTCAGAAAGCCCTGGAGGTCAAAAAGCACTAAGGCCTGGTGCACACCAAAAGCCGCTAGAAGATCCGCAAAATGCTAGCAGATTTTGAAATGCTTTTTCTTATTTTTCTGTAGCGTTTCAGCTAGCATTTTGCGGTTTTGGGAAGCGTTTTTGGTGTAGTACATTTCATATATTGTTACAGTAAAGCTGTTACTGAACAGCTTCTGTAACAAAAACGCCTGCAAAACCGCTCTGAACTGCCGTTTTTCAGAGCGGTTTGCGTTTTTCCTATACTTTACATTGGAGGCAGAAACGCCTCGGCAATCCAAAAAATGCCTCACCCCGGGTGTATGCGTTTCAGCAAAACGCCTCCCGCTCTGGTGTGAACCACCCCCTTGAGATACATTGACCAAGCTTATCTGCAGCCGCAAGCGGCTGCAAAAACGCCAAAAAAGCCGCTCGGTGTGCACCAGCCCTAAGAAAAGAAAGTGCTTATAGGGCTGGTGCACACTGCAATAGCTTTTTAAATGCTAGAGATTTTAAAAGCTAAGGGGTTATTTACAAAATCACACATAGCATGACATTAGCAGGAGCATTTACAATCACAATGCGCTCAGAAAAGCTCCTCTGGTGTGCACCAGCCCATAGTGTGTCTGAGCCCTTAGGTCTCGTTCACACCTGAGCGTTTTGCCAGCGATTTTGGCAAAACGCTCAAGCGCTAGTGCTTTTGAAAGCGCTAGTGCAATAGAAACCTATGGGCCCGTTCTCATTTGGGCGATTTTGCCTGCGATTAACGCAAATCGCTCAAAAAAATTGTATGCGTTTTGAATATGCGAACCGCAAATGCATTAAAACGCACGCAAAATGCTTGAAAAACGCATCTGCGGTGAAAACAAATGCTAACGCAAACGCACCCAAAGCGCACAAAAAACACACACACACCATAAAAAAAAAATACATGACATAAAACGCAGCCTTTCGTGTTATGTTATGTGTGCACCTACCCTAAATGTGAAACAGCCCATTGGTTAACGTGGGCTGTCACATTTGGTACAAATCTGCTTGCAGAAAAGCCGTGGCCAGCGTCCAGCAAAAAAAAAAGTATGCAAATCGGCCGAGCAGGGCCGTAGAAAACCTCCTGCGCGGCTTAAGGCTCATACACACATCAGACTATAGTCTTTGGAAAATGAAAGATCACAGACCAATCTTACCACCCTTCATGTAGTATAAGAGCCATACTCTACACAGTCTTTTCTATGGAGCTGAACTCCACATCAGAAAAAAATCTTTGCAAGATGCTGCACATACAGATGCTGTACAGACACAAAAGATCAGTATCTGCAAAAGATCTGTTCCTGCCAAAAATCCATTCCTGCAAATTGCAATGATAGTCTATGAGATCTGCAGATCATCATACACACATGATTTAACTGACATTCATCTGTAGATCAAGCAATCATCTGCAGATC
Organism: Hyperolius riggenbachi; assembly: GCF_040937935.1. Lineage (NCBI taxonomy): Eukaryota > Metazoa > Chordata > Amphibia > Anura > Hyperoliidae > Hyperolius > Hyperolius riggenbachi. The sequence goes on along the minus strand of NC_090653.1, from coordinate 129,406,678 downwards.
TGAAAATCCATCCTGGTGGATCTGATCTGCAGATGAATGTCAGTTAAATCATGTGTGTATGATGATCTGCAGATCTCATAGACTATCATTGCAATTTGCAGGAATGGATTTTTGGCAGGAACAGATCTTTTGCAGATACTGATCTTTTGTGTCTGTACAGCATCTGTGTGTGCAGCATCTTGCAAAGATTTTTTTCTGATGGGAAGTTCAGCTCCATAGAAAAGACTGTGTAGAGTATGGCTCTCATACTACATGAAGGGTGGTAAGATTGGTCTGTGATCTTTCATTTTCAAAAGACTATGGTCTGATGTGTGTATGGGGCCTTACCCGAACTACGTTCGGGGCTACCGCCAGGAAGGTTAACAGGCAGCTGTAAGCAGTTGTGAGAGTTTGAGAGGCATTTTACTGCCTATCAACAGTCCCTGGAAAAGAGGCCTAATTAGGCCACAACACATGTCACAACACATGTCACTACCTGTCAATTCATAAAGATTAGAGCAAGGGGAATGGGAATAGAGAATACCGACTGTTTAGAAAAGGAGATAAGGCAAGATAACAGGCAAGCTAATGGGGACAGACCTCCCAGGCAGCAGCAGTAAGGCCTAGTGCACACCAAGCGGTTTTGGTCACGTTTTTAGAACCACTTGCGGATGTGGAAACGCTTGGGTAATGTATTTCAATGGGCTGGTGGACACCAGAGCGGTAGACGTTTTGCAGAAACGCATACTCCCAGGCTTCAGCATTTGTTGGATTTCGGAGGCGTTTCTGCCTCCAATGTTAAGTGTAGGAAAAACGCAAAACGCTTGATAAAATGCCAGATCAGAGCGGTTTGCCAGGCATTTTTGTTACAGTAGCTGTTCAGTAACAGCTTTACTGTAACAATATCTGTACTCTGCTACACCAAAAAACGCTACACAAAACCACAAAAAAGGTTAGCAAATCGCTTCATAATAATAAGAAAAATTTTCAAAAGACTATGGTCTGATGTGATGTGTGTATGTGGCCTTATGCCACATACACACATCAGACCATAGTCTTTTGAAAATGAAGGATCACAGACCAATTTTACCCCATTCCATGTAGTGTGAGAGCCATACCTACACAGTCTATTCTATGGAGCTGCACTCCCCATCAGAAAAAACATCTTTGCAAGATGCTGCACACACAGATGTTGTACAGACACAAAAGATCAGTATCTGCAAAAGATCTGTTCCTGCCAAAGATCCGTTCCTGCAAAATGCATTCATAGTCTATGATATCTGCAGATCCTCATACACACCTTGTTTAACAGACATTCATCTGCAGATCAGACAATCATCTGCAGATCTGAAAATCCATCCTGGTGGATCTGATCTGCAGATGAATGTCTGTTAAACAAGGTGTGTATGATGATCTGCAGATATCATAGACTATGAATGCATTTTGCAGGAACGGATCTTTGGCAGGAACAGATCTTTCGAATGTCTACAGCATCTTTGTGTGCAGCATCTTGCAAAGATTTCTGTCTGATGGGGAGATCAGCTCCATAGCATAGACTGTGTAGGTGTGGCTCTCATACTACATGAAGGGGGTAAAATTGGTCTGTGATCTTTCATTTTCCAAAGACTATGGTCTGATGTGTGTATGAGTGTATGAGCCTTTAGGACCTGTGTTGCCAACTCATCCCTTTAATTACTGACACATGAATTATACAGGTTTCGTGGCTAGGTGGATGCAGTTAAGATACTGATTATGTGCAAGTAGCCCCAGAACCTGTATAACTAAAGCTGAGTACACACGTACGATAACGATCGTTCGAAAACAAGCGATAACGACAATCGGACCGATAATCGTGCGCTCCAGATTTTCCAACGATCGTTTTTTTGGACGATAACGACCGTTATCGTTCAAACCAGCCGATCCAACCCGGCAGATTTTTTTGAAAGATAATCGTTCAATCGTTGCAGTGTGTACAAAGATCGTCCGATAATCATTATCTGTGGAGTAGTACGCATGTTTTTATTGCCTGTCATAACGTCACTTCCATTTACGCACGCATTTTTTTATCGTTCGTCGTTCAGTACTTTATACTTATATCGTTCACGTGTGTACACAATCTTTCATTACGAACGATCTTTTCGGTCTAATTTGAATATCGTGTAAACGTCACGAATCGTTCGTAACGAACGATCTTTATCGGACGTGTATACGAACCTTTAGATGTGTCAGTAATTAAAGGGATCAAGTTGGCAACACTGCTTAGGGCTCAGCCACACTATGGCCTAGTGCACACCAGAGCGGTTCGGCTGTGGTTTGCGATCCGCTTGCGGGTGCGGATCTGCTAGGGTAATGTATTTCAATGGGCTGGTGCACACCAGAGCGGGAGGCGTTTTGCAGAAACGCATACTCCCGGGCTGCTGCAGATTTGGGATTGCAGATGCGTTTCTGCCTCAATGTTAAGTATAGGAAAAACGCAAACCGCTCTGAAAAAGGCACTTCAGAGCGGTTTGCCAGGCGTTTTTTGTTACAGTAGCTGTTCAGTAACAGCTTTACTGTAACAATACATGAAATCTACTACACCAAAAACGCTTCACAAAACCGCAAAATGCTAGCTGAAACGCTACAGAAAAATAAGAAAAAGCGTTTCAAAATCTGCTAGCATTTTGCGGATCTGCTAGCGTTTTTTGGTGTGCACCAGGCCTATAAGTGCTTTTCTGAGTACTTGTGATTGATTAGCGCTTTCTGAGCGCTTATTAAAAAAATCTGTTCCATTCACTTTCATTAAAATCGCGGTAAAAATCTATGCAATCACATCGATTTTTACCGCGATTTTAATGAAAGTGAATTGGGGCAATGGTACTTATCCGTTAGCTGGGCGCATCCTCTAGGTGGCGACAAAACTCCACCAGAGTTACATCTTTCCCTACTATCCATGTCGGCCTGGAGGGGGAATAGTAATTAGCGCCACCTGCCGGATGCGCCCGGCTAACGGATAAGTACCGGGGCAATTTTTAAAAAGCGCTCAAAAAGCGCTAATCAGTCACAAGCGCTCAGAACAGCGCTTATAGTGTGGCTGAGCCCTTACCAAGCAGGGCATAGTGAATTGAAGCATGTTTGTTTGGTAAATTACCGAACTTCTACTGCATGCAGGAAATCTTAGTGAATTTGGAAAAAGGTGTAAAATACCAAATGTGGTAATTTACCGACCTAAATTATTTTACCGAACTTCTCTTAGTGAACTGAGGCCATAGCGTAGTGGTGTGAGGTGAAGTATAATGTAGTATTTTATTGCTGCTTTATAAAAAGAAAAACCCTGAGGCCTGGAACCCACTGAAACGCGAAACGCAACCGCTAGAGTTTTGTCTGAGCGGTTTGCAAGCGGATTCATGCGCGTTTTCGGTCGCTTTTTGCAACAGTGTATTTTTTTGCTCAGTGGTTGTGTAGCGTTTTGCGTTTTGCGTTTTTATCCTGATTGGTCCTGCGAATTATTTTTAATTTTGTTACAGTGTGCTGAACCGCAAAACGCTAGCAAAACCACTCAGTTTAGGTTTTGCTGAGCGTTTCAATACTTTACATTGAAGCGCTAACGCTCCCAAAATGCTGCATGTCCTGCGTTTGCGTTTCTGGGAAACGCAAACGCTCCTGTGGAAGTTGCCCCATCTTTTAACATTAGCCCAGCGTTTTGGCAAAGTGCTAGCGTATCGCAGCGCTGCCAAAAGCGCTCCTGTGGGTTCCAGCCCTCAGGGAGGGAACACACTAGGCAGTGCATGAAAGTTAACGTTTTGCCGAATTTTTGTGAGCGTTTGTTTTTGTTACGCACATGCGCTCCTCTTGCATTTTGCATGCGTTTTAATGTGTTTGCGGTTCACATATACAAATCGCATATGCGTTTAATCACTAGGAAGTGAACAGGAAGCGGATATACATTATCAAACTTGTTGTAAAAAAATGCACTAAAATGCAATACCTCTATGTTACCATTGACATTCATTATGTGCATTTTAGATGCATCTTGGAAAATATGCAGCAAGTCCTGCGCTTTAAAAGATGCACATTGCAGAATGCAAACATATTTTTCCTGGACAGAAGATGGCGGCATACAGATGGGTTTAGCTCCGCCCCCTGAACCCGATAGGACAGCCCAGTTTATAAATTAAAAGAACCCGCTCCCCCCCGCCATTCTCTATTCCTGTCCTCGAATGGACAGTTCAGTTTGTTCTTTTTGTTCAATTTATTTATCAAGTTTTTCTTTTCCTCTTTTTTGTTTTACAGTTTGTGCGCCGTTTTTTATTTGATAAAGTCTGGGCGTACCTTTTTCTGATCGGGTTCAGCCTCTCCCGGTCAGGCAGCGCGAGCATTGCGACCTCTAAATGGGGTTTATATATGCGGCAGGGTCTTCCTCCTTCCCTTGCGGACAAGCGCTGATGTGCTCCCCCAAAGCGGAGACTGGCACGGTGTTTGCTAGTGTTCTCCGCTTGAGATTATGGCTTCCGCCCGTCTTCCTGTCGGGTCAGAGTCTCGCGCGACCTGCAGCTCTGCGCGGATTGGCCAATGAAGTGGAAATTTCTATTTCCGGAGCGGGGACGCTGTATTTTCAAACTACTAGAGCGGGTAGCGGCGTCATAGCTGCGGTACCGCTCTCCAGACAGCACAGCTATCCTCAGAGTGCTTTGGAGCTCCAAACTTGGATTTTCTTCAAACCATTCCCAGCCGGGGCGGAGGTATTACTTCTGGATAAGGTGATATCTTTTCATTTTTACATCTAATGACTGTGGTTTTAATGTCAGCATTTGTATTTATTGCATAGATGGAAAGAGAGCAGGATGCTCAGCATATGCAAGATACTGCATCACAGGACAGGTAAAAGAGTGGCGATTGTCACTCTTTTCTCTATTATGGGGTTGAGCACTTGGGTGTCATATTAGAAGCATTTAAAAGCACAGGGTATTTTTAAAAGAGAGCTTTCTTCCTTCTACAAAGCGGATGTTTTTAGTGGAACATTTCTTTTTTTTTGTGTCTCCACAGTCCGCATGAGGAAGAAGAGGGGCAGCAGGGGGCTAATAGCCACCAGTCCTCTAATTTGAGCCAGTCACACTCAAGATCAGAGTCTGCAAGGGGCCAGTCCGCAGCAGGCACTTCTTATGATGCGAGCTCTTCTAAAAGAAGATCAGCTTCCAAGCATAAGAAATCTCGTAAAGAGAAGAAGCAATCTCCCAAGAGACGTTCTTCTAAAAGGCGATCTCCAAGCAAAAGGCGGTCACCTGATCCCTATTACTCATATCATAGATCACATAGAAGCCGCTCACCAAGGCGCAGGCATAATTCAAGAAGCAGATCTCGTGAAAGGAGATATTCTCCGTATAATGACTATCATGATTATAGGTCAAAAAGGAGGTCTTATGCTAGATATAGTAGGAGTAGGTCTCCAAGATCACCTCCTATGCAGCCGAGAAGGCATTCTCAGCCGGATAAGTCTTTATGCTGGTCCTGTGCGCAACCGGCATTGCCGGATAAGATGGTCTGCGAAGCATGCTTCCTAGAGCTTGGTAAAGATAAGGAGGCAGAGTCTCAACAAGTAATGTCATTTATTCAGCAAGCAGTTCAAGAAACTTTCGAAAAGTTGGCAGCGGCACAGCCGCCTTCATCTTCAGCACAGGCTCAATCTGAGGACAGCATGGCGGTAGGAGGTCTACCACCAGTTGGCTTTGATTTTTCCCTGATCCCAGCTTTTGTGGCGCAAATTCGGGCAGCTATAGCCTGGGAGGAGGATGAGGACACAGCCAAAGAACCAGATAAATACTATCCCCATCTTGATAAACATCCAACAAACTTTCCTTTTATGAAGGTCATAAAGGACATTTTTCTTAAGGAATGGGGAAAAGTTGAGCAAAAGCCATCTTTAGCTAATAGATTTACAAAACTTTACCCTTTGAGTGAAGAAGACTCAAAAATTATGGACACTGCCCCTTTGATTGACGCTTCCATAATGAGGTTGGCGAAGCATGTGACCCTCCCCATGGATGATGCAGTTTCATTTTCCAACCCTTTGGACAGGAAAATCGACACAGACATTAAGAAGGCTTTTCTAGCAGCGGGTTCAGCTTGTAAACCTGCTGTGGCATTGACATCCCTGGCAAAAGCTATTAAAGTATGGGTGGAGAATATTGAAGTGGCGCTTAATTCAGACGCAGACAAGCAGGACATCATTAAGGCTCTAGATGAGCTGAAGCTAGCAAGTGATTTTATTGGCGAAGCTGCAATTGATACCATCAGATCGTCAGCCCGTTCCATGTTACATAGTGTCACGGCAAAAAGAGCCTTATGGCTGAAACCGTGGTCAGCCGATCAGTCGTCACGAAATAACTGGTGCAAGATTCCATTTGACGGGAAACATTTGTTTGGGGCAGAAATGGATTCAGCCATTGCAAAAGTGACTGGAGGGAAATCAGGCTTATTGCCTCAGGATAGAAAATCGAGGTCCTTTCGTCAGCAGGGAAATAGGAGACAGTCAACTAACAGATTTCAGCAAGCTCGTTCCTACAAGCCGTCCAAGCAATTTAGTAAAAACTGGAAAGGAACGCAATCATCCTTTCTTAAAACAGCCAGGTCCAAGCCGGCACCAGGAACAAGTCAGAACCCAAAGCCTTTCTGAGGGTGCGTCCGCTCAGGCGGTTCCAGTGGGGGCAAGATTACGTTCCTTCTGGACCGTTTGGGTGGATGTCATTGGGGAGGCATGGGTTTCGAAAACTTTAAGAAGGGGTCACTTCTGGAGGTTCAGAAAGCCACCTCCGAGTTCAAAGTATGTGCAAACAAAGTTGCCTCAGAGCAGAAGAAAATCTCAACTTCTTCTAGACTATGTAGACTCACTAGCATCATCAAAGGCTATCATTCCAGTTCCAGAAAAGAAACAGTTCTTGGGGGTGTATTCCCCTCTATTTATGGTACCAAAAACTTCAGGAGGATGGAGACCGGTTATGGACTTGAAGTTTCTAAACAAGCATATAAAGGTCCGTCGATTCAAGATGGAATCCCTACAGACCATTATAAAAGTGTTGAAGGTAAACGATTGGATGACAACAGTCGACCTGTCAGATGCGTATCTTCACATTCCAATCAAATCCAGTTTCCAAAAGTACCTCAGGTTTGCAGTGAACGGAAGGCATTGGCAGTTCCAAAGCCTTCCGTTTGGTCTCTCCACAGCACCAAGGACATTCACAAAAGTACTCCTTCCAGTAATAGCAACCCTCAGACGGAGAGGTCTGAGAGTCTTCCATTACCTAGACGACATCCTACTGGTAAATCAAAAGTTGCCAATTCTGGTACAACATCAAAAGATATTGCTGGACACCCTGCAGGAACTCGGGTGGATAATAAACTTTCAGAAGAGCCAGTTGACTCCTTCAAGGGACATGATATTTCTGGGAGCCAGGTTTATCACTTGTCAAAACAGAGTTTGCCTTCCGGATCAGAAGATCTTAGCAATCCAGCAGAGAGTCAGATCATTGCTCTCCAGAAGATGCCTGTCTTCCAGAGATTGCCTGAGCCTATTGGGAACATTGTCTTCAACAATACCGATGGTAAAGTGGGCACACTGGCATCTGAGGCCGTTACAAATATTCTTCCTGAAGCATTGGAACAAGAGAGATATGTTTCAAAAATTGATTCTTCCTGCGCATGTCAGCAATTCACTTCATTGGTGGATGTCGGAAGAGAACCTGAAGTTGTGTCATCAAATACAACCAATGGTGCCAGTGGTGATAACATCAGATGCCAGCCTGACAGGATGGGGAGCCCATTGTGGAGACAGCTGTGTGCAGCAGAGATGGAGACTTGCTCCAGTTCAGACTCCCTCGAACATTCTGGAATTAAGAGCAGCGTTTCTGGCTATGAAGTCATTTCAACACCAGATCATGGGGAAGTCGGTGATTCTCCAAATAGACAATGTATCAGCAGTGTGTTACATAAGGAGGCAGGGGGGTACGAGGAGTCAAGCCCTTTTGCAAGAGACGGCACATGTGATGTCCTGGGCTCAGAAATACTTATCAGATCTGACTGCAGTTCATCTGCCAGGAATACAGAATACCCTTGCAGACCAGTTGAGCAGGAAGTTTTCAGATCCACACGAGTGGAACCTGTGCAGCGAAGTGTTCCAGTGGATTGTGCAGAAGTGGGGAGTGCCTTGCCTGGACCTGTTTGCCACGGTAGAAAATCGCAAGGTCCGGAGGTTCTTTTCAAGATATTACCATCCGGCAGCGGAGGGGATGGACTGTCTTACGTGTCAGTGGAACTTCAGTCTAGGCTATGCGTTCCCTCCATTTCCCCTAATCCTGAAATTTTTGCAGAGGCTGAGATCGGAAGATTGCATGATCATCCTTATAGTGCCACATTGGCCACGGAGGCCCTGGTTCACTCTGCTATTGGAAATGAGCATGGAGGAGCCGTTAGAGCTTCCGAAGCTACCGAATCTACTTCATCAGGAGGATCTGTTATACCCGAACATCAGCAGTCTAGATTTGATGGCATGGAAATTGAAAGGAGGAAATTCTTGGAATTAGGATGTTCGGCAGAAGTTGCAGCTACTTTATTGAAGGCTAGAAAAGTGTCAACCAATTCTACATATCACAGGATATGGTCAAAATTTGCAGACTTTGCAACGGTCAATAAATTTGACATGTTGACTCCCAGGGTGCAAGATGTGCTTGCCTTTCTGCAAACGGGAGTAGATATGAACTTAAGCCTTTCAGCAATCAAGGTGCAGGTTTCGGCCCTTTCTGCTTTAACTAGCCACAGATGGGCAGTAAATCCATTAATTGTACAGTTTATCCAAGCAGTACAGAAAATAAGGCCTCCAAGAAAATCCTTCTTTCCACAATGGGACCTATGTATAGTGTTAGAGGTGCTATCAAACCCTCCTTTTCACCCTATCGATATGTCTAATCTATGGAATATAACTCTAAAGACTATTTTTCTGGTGGCCATTTCCTCGGCTAAGAGGGTGTCAGATTTGCAGGCCTTAGGATGTACTGAGAACCTGTTACAGTTTTATCCGGACAGGGTTGTTATTAGGCCGGTATTAAGTCATATTCCTAAAGTGGCGTCTTCTTATCATATCAATCAAGAACTAACTTTACCAACCTTCCTGGAAAATCAGGATTTGCATCCATTAGATGTAGGCAGTTCTATAAAAGCATACTTAAAAGCAACCGAATCTTTTAGGAATTCAGATAGGCTATTTGTCAACATCCAAGGTCCAAGGAAAGGTGGAGCAACAACTGCTAGAACTCTGGCAAACTGGTTAGTCAAAGTTATTCAGCTTAGTTACAGAGCAAAGGGTCTGGAGGTGCCAAAAGAGGTGCATGCGCACTCGACCAGAGGTGTAGCAGCCTCATGGGCCGCTTTCTCGAAAGTATCTATGGACATTATCTGCAAGGCAGCCAGTTGGTCCTCACCACATACTTTCTTGAGACATTACCATGTCAATCCTGCATCTTTGACGTCCATTAACTTTGGGAAAGCTGTTCTTTCAGCATGTAAATAAATTGTGTGTTTATGCATTCTCCCTCCCTCTCTGTCTGATTTTGTATATCCCATCTGTATGCCGACATCTCTGTCCAGGAAACAGGAAAATTGAATACTTACCTTCCGGTAATTTTCCTTTCCTGGAACAGAAGATGGCGGCATACGAATCCCTCCCTCTCGTCCATTCGAGGACTGATTTTCATGAGAATGGCGGGGGGGAGCGGGTTCTTTTAATTTATAAACTGGGCTGTCCTATCGGGTTCAGGGGGCGGAGCTAAACCCATCTGTATGCCGCCATCTTCTGTTCCAGGAAAGGAAAATTACCGGAAGGTAAGTATTCAATTTTCCTGTTTCCATGCGGCCCATTGACTTTCATTATGTGGATTTTCCCCTGCGTTTTCAACAATGCTAGCGTTTCTGCTTACTGTGTACCTACCCTTAGGAAAAGAGATACTTTGGACAAATGAAACTGACCTGTTTGAGTGACCAAAGGGAACCTTAACTGAGAGGGATATGGATGCTTCCTTACAAACAATACCAGTTGCCTGGCAGTCCTGCTGAAGTCTTTGGGGCTGTAGTGGCTGAATTACACACCTGAAACAAGCATGCAGCTAATCCAGTCTGACTTCAATCAGAGCACCTGATCTGCATGCTTGTTCAGGGACTGTGGCTAAATGTAATAGAGATACAGGATCAGCAGGAGAGTCAAGGAAACCGGTACTATTTTGAAAGGAAAAATCCATATCCTTCTCAGTTTAGGTTCCCTGAGGGCTCGTTTCCACTATCGTGAATCCACATGCGTCCAACACATGCGGATTCGCACATGTAATGCAAGTGGATGGGTCTGTTTCTACTGTAGCTTTGTTGAGGTGCGTTTTTTTCAGCGGTGAAAAAACGCACAAAAGAGCCGCAGAATTCGCCTGCGAGTGCAATGCATGCGAATCGCATGCGAATTGCATGCAATGTGCAATGTATTTAATAGGGAAATCGCATGCGCTTTCCCCATGCGTTTTTTGCCGCGAATTCGCATAGGTACCAATGTAAATTAACCAAGGCAGTGACATGGTTAAAATCGCATATACCCTCACCTATGCGAATTCGCGGCAAAAAACGCATGGGGAATAGCATCCGCATGCAATTTCATCGGCGGTGGAATCCAGGCGATTCCGCACCGCAATGGTGGAAACGAGCCCTGAAAGTCAAGGCGGAGGACATGGTAGATCAGCCTCCATGTATAGAAATGCTATCAAAAGAAGCTCAAGTATTACTGCAGTTGTGAAGGGGTTTTCCATTTTCCAACTGGTCCTTTGCAATTGCACTACTTTTCCAAATATATCCAGTATACCTCAGGGTACTTATCCGTTAGCCGGGCGCATCCTCTAGGTGGCGACAAAACTCCACCAGAGTTACATCTTTCCCTACTATCCATGTCGGCCTGGAGGGGGAATAGTAATTAGCGCCACCTGCCGGATGCGCCCGGCTAACGGATAAGTACCTACCTCAGCAGTAAGTGCTATCTCAACAAGAAGTACCACAGGAGTTGTACGTGTTTTATAGTTGCACTTTTCCAAATGTATCCTTTTATGATGATGTGTATCTCATATGGGATTGCTCAGGACACAGTCTGCTATTAAAGGGGAACTGAAGAGAGAGGTATATGAAGGCTACCATATTTATTTCCTTTTCAGCAATACCAGTTGCCTGGCAGCCCTGCTGACCCTCTGCCTCTAATACTATTAGCCATAGCCCCTGAACAAGCATGCAGCAGATCAGGTGTTTCAGACTTTAAAGTCAGATCTGACAAGACTAGCTGCATGCTTGTTTCTGGTGTTATTCAGATACTACTGCGGAGAATAGACCAGCAGGGCTGCCAGGCAACTGGTATTGATTAAAGAGAACCCGAGGTGTGTTTAAAGAATGTTATCTGCATACAGAGGCTGGATCTGCCTATACAGCCCAGCCTCTGTTGCTATTCCAAACCCCACTAAGGTCCCCCTGCACTCTGCAATCCCTCATAAATCACAGCCGTGTTGTGAGGCTGTGTTTACATCTGTAGTGTCAGTCTCAGATGCTCCCCCGCCTCCTGCATAGCTCCGGTCCCTGCCCCCGTCCCTTCCCTCCAATCAGCAGGGAGGGAAGGGATGCAGGTGGGGACTGGAGTTCTGCAAGAGGCGGGGAGAGCAGCAGACTGACACTATAGAGATAAACACAGCCAGCTCTGACAAGCTGTTTGTCAGCAGCCTGGCTGTGATTTATGAGGGATTGCAGAGTGCAGGGGGACCTTAGGGGGGTTTGGGATAGCAACAGAGGCTGGGCTGTATAGGCAGATTCAGCCTCTGTATGCAGATAATATTCTTCAAACCCACCTCGGGTTCTCTTTAAGGCTACTTGCACACCAAGACATTGCGTTAGGTGCTACGTTAAGGTCGCATAACGTGCACCTAACGCAAGGCATGGTGCTCTTCGATGTGGACGTCAGAGTGAGCCGCGTTGTGCAGCTCACTCTGGCGTCCGTGATGCCGTGACGCGTACTCTTGGACGCATGCGGCATCACGTGGTCCCGCCGGCCAATCGCCGCACAGAGCGGCCGCACCAGGAAGTAAACACTGCACGTCACAACGTGCAGTGAATATTAATTAACCATGTGCCTGGCCGCTCTCCGCTCCTCCCCAACACGACTGAGCATGTGCAAACAGTCTAACGCGGCTTAAGCCGCTCTAACGCCGTAGCATGCTGCACTTTCACTACAACGTGCAGCGTTACATGTAACGCAACGTGGGCAGTGTGAACAGCCCACTTGTGTTACATTGCCGTGCGTTGGGGGAGCGTTACAGGCTGCACTAACGTGCGCCTGTAACGTCCCTGTGTGTAAGCAGCCTAAAAGGAAATAAATATGGCAGCCTCTGTATACCTCTTACTTCAGTTCCCCTTTAAAGCCCTTGTATACATGATAGATTTTAACCGTAAGAGATGATCATTCATGATTTGTCTCGGGTGACAGAGGTGTAAGTACTGTATAGCCCCTGCAACCTCCACCATAGCAAATGGCCTTTGAGCTAATGGGGGGGGGGGGGGGGAGGGGTCCTACAGGTGCCTGAAGATTTGGGTGCCCAGGGAACCTGATAGTAGAATATCAGTAAATTTACCGATATTCTACTAGTAAAGTGTAAAAAAAGGATTGTAAAATATTGGTAATAAATACCAATATTTTACTACAGCTAAACCTAAGCTAAAATTAAAGCTAACCCTAAGCTTATTCCCAGACTTAACCTTAAAGAGACCAAGAATTGAACTTTATCCCAATCAGTAGCTGAGCGAGCGCCGCTGTCAATCAAGTTTATGTTGTCCGGAGTGTATTGCGCAGGCGCAGCTCGGCTATTAGAGTGGAGCTGCGGCTTGGGACATGTCGGCTGCAAAGGACTGGAGGAAGCCCCAGGTAAGTAGAGTTTGCATATCATAATTTTGTCTGAATTTTTTCCTTTAAAAGCTCCTTTCACAGTGGGACGATTTCATTGCGTTGCGTTTTTTACCACAGAGTAACGCTAAAGCAGTGAAAGTCTTTGGTGTATTTCAGATCGGATGCGATGTGCTGGAAGCATCCAATCTGACGCTAAAGCATCCACGCGTTTACCGTCAACATCCGCGGCAACATGTTGCCCGGAAGTCATGTAAGTCAATGGCACTGAAGATAGTTTTAAATTTTTCACGTTGAGGTGGCCTAATTCAAATAATAGAAAAAGCTTTATCTTCCATACACAGCATTATAGTTTCGTAGTTTATTCACTCACCAATTTCCCATACATCTCAGGCCTGGTGCACACCAAGCGTTTTTTGGTAGCGTTTTCAAAAACGCTGCCGCTTGTGAAAACGTTTGGCTAGTGTATCTCAATGGGGTGGTGCACACCAGTGGTTTGAGGTTTTTAGCAAACCGCAAACGTGGTTCCTGCAGCATTTTTGTGGTTTGCAGATGCGTTTCTGCCTCAATGTAAAGTATAGGAAAAGCTCAAACCGCTCTGAAAAACGGTAGATCAGAGCGGTTTTCCAGGTATTTTTTGTTACAGTAGCTCTGTAACAATATTTGAAATCTGCTACACAAAAACGTTCCAAAAAATGCTTGGCATGTTTAGAAAACCTCTCTAAACATGCCTAGAATCGCTCTGAAAATCTGCTTCAAAAACTTCTAGTGTTTTGCAGATCTGCTAGAGATTTTTGCTGTGCACTGGGCCCCACTTATACCGAAAAGAGCCATCTAGTGACACCTAAAAATGAAATGTGCACAAAAAAGGCAAAGAATAAATATATATAAAAAAAAAGTCAAATGAAAAAACTATAAAATATAAAAAATGTGTATAAATGGAGACAATATATGAACCGCTCTATATCAGACTGATCACCTTTCTCAAACACAAACTTCTTTACAACCTATATATTGGGAACTTATAGCAATAGAGTTATAATACCATGTATTGCAAATGATAGTGTTTTTATATTATTGTAATTACTAGTCAAAAGGCCTGCCCATTAAAAAATGTGTGCTAGGCCTTGGGTGCGACCCCCCCACGCAACATGTGCACGATCATGGGGGCACTGCTGCGACGCATGCGCACAAATGCACGCACACACCCGCCTTATGCCCCTGCACCCGTCCTCTTCTGCTGTCTGAAGTAAGTCCGCATGCCCTGCATGCTCGCCAAGCACCACGTACAGACACAGGAGGATGCAGGACAGGGAGATTATTGTATAGGATACACCCAGAACTTTCTCTCTTTTTATAGATTATAAAATCGCATTTGCGATTATACTGTAATGGGTTGTTCACTTTGGAGCGTAAGCTGTGTGGTGCGATGGAATCAGTTGTGATAACATGAGGCGTGCTCAAGGACACAAAAAATAATTAGGTCAGTTGCTCATAGGTTTTGTGAAAAAAGTAGAAAAATTGGCTTTATTGAAATCGTTGTGCCATACACAGACCTAACCAATAAAAACAATTAAAATAGCCATATAGGAACTTCTAACACACACACACTGTCCATACATGCCACCCCATTCATATCTCCCTACTGGTACCGGTACCAATTGTACTGTGGTCTTCAGAGAGGGGGAGAGAGGGTATTGTGCTACATATGGGCAGTATGGTATGTGTTCATCCCTGTGGTCTGCCACTTGCGTGTGGAGTGTATGTCTGGAGCGATCTCACCACTTCAGCTGTCCAGATTGATCGAATTGAGTGGTCCACTCCTCTCACGTGATAACATGAGGCGTGCTATGTGATACCAGATAACATGCACGCTTGCAGTTGCAGTGTATGTAACACATGATACGATTTTACCATCTATTGCGTTGCGATTCTGTTTTTACAGGATGCGCAACAAAATGCTCTTGTGTGAAACTAGGCTTAGTCTGGTAGATAGTTAATAATAAATGCAGTATTGTTAAAAGCATCTATAGCAATCACATGAGTGAGTAAACATGACTGATTTCTACACAATTTCGGGTTGTTTAACAAATTTTCCAATCTAATTTACAGTATATAGCATTCTGAATTTGGCTGGAAATCTCATGCATGTTTAAAAAGGAGTATTTCCTGATTAGTTTTAGGTCATGTCAGGCAAATGACAACCATGTGCCGCACAGAGCATAGGACAGTGACATGAGACTGAAACATGACACTGTGTTCCTTTTTTTGCCAAGTTCAGACATTGGAAAGATGACAACAGCGCCCTCTGTAAGGGTTCATTAAAATCAAATTACATCTTTTCAAGCAAAACTGAAGCAATTAAAAGGATACTTTAGTGCAAAAAAAATTTAAAAATAGGGGTGCAGGCAATGTTTAGTGGGCTCTCCTCATGCCCACAGCTTCCCCCGTTCTCCTCTGTCCCCCTTCAGTTATGCTTACCGACTCCCCCCAACTGCACAGGCCCTGCCCAGCAGTGCGCGTCCTTTGATCATGCTCACGCAGCCCGGAGTGCTCCGCGCATGGTCACAAAGTCACAACTACATAGTGCACATGTGCAGAGCGCTTCCGGCATAGGCAAGCGATCAAAGGATAAGTGCCACTGGGCAGCGCCTGGGCAGTCAGTCGCAACCACCCCGACTAGGATGTAAGTTCAGGGGTTCAATAGGCAGTACCAGAGGGGGACAGAGGAGAATGGGGGGGACCGGTGGGCACCCTGTTTTTAAAATATTTTTGTAAATATTTTATTAGAACTTTTCATGGGATAACACTGAAGATATGACACTTTGATGCAATGTAAAGTAGTCAGTGAACAGCTTATAGCGGTGTAAATTTGCTGTCCCATCAAAATAATTCCACACACAGCCAATAATGTCTAAACCACTGGCAACAAAAGTGAGTACACCCCATACGTGGAGGAATCAAAATTGTACCCAAAGTGTCATTATTTTGTGTGCCCACTATTATTTTCCAGCAGTGCCTTACCTCTGTTGGGCATAGAGTTCACTGGAGCTTCACAGGTTGCCACCAGAATACCCTTCCACATCTCCATGACAAAGCTGGGGATGTTAGAGACCTTTTGCTCCTCCACCTCCACCTTCCATTTGAGTATACCCACACCTTCCATTTGAGTATACCCCACAGATACTCAATAGGCTTTAGGCCTGCTTGGGCAGCCCAGCACCTTTACCCTTTCTTTAGCAAGGCAGTGGTCATCTTGGAGATGTGTTTGGGAACTTTGGGTTTGCTATGTTGGATTACTGCCCTGTGGCCCGTTCTCTGAAGTTAGTGGGCTTGACTCACTAAATCGTGATAACTCATTTCACGGTCGCGCTAGCATTTTGTACGTGCTATAACGTGCGTAAAGTTTTACGCGCGCAATCGCAAATTTGCGAAGCTGGCAGCACTCATACATCTATTTGTAAAACACAACCTCTGTATATGACACTGAGCATGTACACTCAGTTTCTTTGGTCAACCAAGTTTAAAAGGTCGCTGGTCTTTGATCAAGTGAAAAAAATACCGTCCTGAGGTGTGTGTCTTTCAGGAGGCTCATTTAAAGTGTACCAGAGCTCACTAAAAGCAAAAGATTTATACATACCTGGGGCTTCCTCCAGCCCCATCCGCTTGGATCGCTCCCATGCCGCCGTCCTCCGATGTCTGCAGCTCCGGTACCGGGTCCCCGCACTTCCATCAGTCAGAGCCAGTCTGGCGTAAGAAGTGCGCCCTCTATGTATTTTTTACAGCAGTTGCTGAGAGATACGCGAAGAGCGCACTTCTCCTGCGTAGACTGGCTCCAACTGACAGAAGTGCGGGCACCCGGTACCGGAGCTGCAGATATTGGAGGACAGCGGCATGGAAGCGATTCGAGCGGATGGGGCTGGAGGAAGCCCCAGATATGTATAAATCTTTTGCTTTTAGTGAGCTCTGGTTTCCTTTAACTGGGAGGAGAGTTCTCTCGCTTAAATGATACCAGAGCCCAAATTAATGTGAGAAACAGGGGTAGCAGGCAGAGGCGTTCCTAGGGTCCTTGGAGATCGGGGGCACCTGTGGGCACTAGGTGGGGGGTAAAAAATGGGTGTGGCCATGCAATGAGTGGGCATCACCATTGGTGGAGCTAAATGTACATGAACTTAGCAGCGGTGTAAGCTACAGATAACGGGCCTGCACATCGAAATATTGCATGGAGCCCCCTGTCCTTTATTTAGATAATTTACAATCAATATAGGCATAGATCAAAGATGTATACGCACATACAATTTTGATTGGTCAATCACTGACCAATTTTACCACCCCCATGCAGTAAGTGGGCCAACAGACAATTAATTTGATGAACAGAGCTAAAATTAGCTAATCAAAATTGTATGTGTACCAGGCTTTACAGCTAATACTATACATACTGAAAGTAGCAGGGATCAGCATACAATGCAGCTGGTTTACAATCAGTAAAGGCACAGAGTAACACCTTATACTGTACACACTTGAGGTAGATCAGCACACAGTGCAGGCACTAGATAACAGCTTATACTGTACATACAGTAAGCAGCAGAATTCAGCACACTGCAGCTAGTGCGCCGAAAAATATGAGGGTTACGTTGTGCGGCGAAAAATGGGTGGGCCATGGACCAGAATGTGGGTGTGGTAACGGGTGGAGACAAATTTACATGAACTTAGCAATGGTGGGACATTCGATTAGGACAGTGGTGGCGAACCTTTTGGAAACAGAGTGCCCAAACTGCAATCCAAAAGTCACTTATCTATCGCAAAGTGGCAACAGCAATTTAAACTAACTACTGTACAAACATTTTAGCTCATACATGAACATTATGGAAAATCCAAGTTGAAAATAAACCGTTAAGATAAACAATTTCATCCATCCTACTCCTGAAAAATGTATTCATTTTTTTTAGAATATCCCAGTTTTATTTTCTGTTTTAAAAACCTAAAAAAGTAGGTTTAACTTCCCTGGCGGTAAGCCCGTGCTGAGCACGGGCTATGCCGCCGGAAGGCACCGCTCAGCCGATTTGCATAATTTTTTTTTTTTTTTGCTACACGCAGCTAGCACTTTGCTAGCTGCGTGTGCAATCCGATCGCCGCCGCTACCCGCCAATCCGCCGCTATCCATCGTGCCGCAGCCGCCCCCCCCCCCCAGACCCCGTGCGCTGCCTGACCAATCAGTGCCAGGCAGCGCTGTGGGGTGGATCGGAGACCCCTTTGACGTCACAACGTCGATTACGTCGGTGACGTCATCCCACCTGTCGCCATGGCGACGGGGGAAGCCCTCCAGGAGATCCCGTTCTTTGAAAGGGATCTCCAATCGCCGGAGGCGATCGAAGGGGCTGGGGGGATGCCGCTGAGCAGCGGCTATCATGTAGCAAGACCTTGTCTCGCTACATGAAAAAAAAAAAAAAAAAAAAAAAAGGTTTTGCTGCCCCCTGGCGGATTTTAGCAATCATGAGGCCCCCCATCAAGACAAATTTAGCAATCGTGAGGCCCCCAACAAGACGAATTCAGCAATCTTGAGGCCTTCAACAAATCATGAGGCCCCCCAACAAGACGAATTCAGCAGTCATGAGGCACATAAATAGACAGCATTTCACATAAATAGGCAGAATGCCCCCTTAATATGGTAGACACCTCTCATCTGGCTGAATTCTCCTCTACTGGCTGCTGTGCCTGGCAATACTGTTTTTGGCTGGATTGGGGATGATGTGTGGGCTGAAAGGCCTGGCAGTGATGCTGAGGCCTGGCTGGCGGTGATGCTGTGGCTGGGTTGGCTGGCAGTGATGCTGTAACCTGGATGGCGGTAATGCTGTGCTGTGCTTGGCTGGTTGAAGTAAATGCTGGTCTGACTGGTGATGATGCTGTGGCCTTTTTGACAGGGATTCTGGGCTGGTTGGCTGGTGGTGATGCTGGGCTGGCTCGCCTGGATAGTTTAGGTAGTGACAGGTGCCCGGCAGTTTAGGTTGTGACAGAAGCCCCCCAGTTTAGGTAGTGACAGGCGCCCCCCAGGTTAAGTAGTTAGTGACAGGGACCCCCCAGGTTAGGTAGTGACAGGGACCCCCAGTTAGGTAGTGAGTGACAGGGACCCCCAGTTAGGTAGTGAGTGACAGGGACCCCCAGGTTAGGTAGTGAGTGACAGGTGCCCCCCAGGTTAGGTAGTGAGTAACAGGCGCCCCCCACCCAGGTTAGGTAATGAGTGACAGGCGCCCCCCAGGTTAGGTAGTGAGTAACAGGGACCCCCAAGTTAGGTAGTGAGTGACAGGGACCCCCAGGTTAGGTAGTGAGTGACAGGGACCCCCAATTTAGGTAGTGAGAGACAGGGACCCCCAGGTTGGGAAGTGAGCGACAGGCGCCCCCCAGGTTAGGTAGTGAGTGACAGGTGCCCCCCCAGGTTAGGTAGTGAGTGACAGGGACCCCCAAGTTAGGTAGTGAGTGACAGGTGCCCCCAGGTTAGGTAGTGAGTGACAGGTGCCCCCAGGTTAGGTAGTGAGTGACAGGGACCCCCAGATTAGGTAGTGAATGACAGGGACCTCCAGGTTAGATAGTGAGTGACAGGTGCCCCCCAGGTTAGGTAGTGACAGGGACCCCCAGTTAGGTAGTGACAGGTGCCCCTCACTCACCTCCCAGCAGCAGCAGCCCAGCGTCAGACCTCAGTATCAGCCGGCGACCCGACCAGTTAGAGTGGGGGCACGGACGCACCACGCTCTATGGCCTGGTGCACACCAAAAACCGCAAGCAGATCCGCAAAACGCTAGCAGATTTTGAAACGCTTTTTCTTCTTTTTCTGCAGCGTTTCAGCTAGCGTTTTGCGGTTTTGTGTAGCGGTTTTGGTATAGTAGATTTCATGTATTGTTACAGTAAAGCTGTTACTGAACAGCTACTGTAACAAAAAACGCCTGGCAAACCGCTCTGAAGTGCCGTTTTTCAGAGCGGTTTGCGTTTTTCCTATACTTAACATTGAGGCAGAAACACATCCGCAATCCAAAATCTGCAGCAGCCCGGGAGTATGCGTTTCTGCAAAACGCCTCCCGCTCTGGTGTGCACCAGCCCATTGAAATACATTACCCTAGCAGATCCGCACCCGCAAGCGGATCGCAAACTGCAGCCGAACCGCTCTGGTGTGCACTAGGCCAAAATGCGGAAATTATGTCACTTCCGACATATCAGTGCGGGGTCCGCTAGGTCCTAGCGCCCGCACTAGTGGTCGCCAGTTGATCAAGGTCTGATGCTGGCAGCAGCCGCTAGGGGGGGGGGGGGCAGCAGCAGCCGGGGGAGACAGCGGGGCACCCCAGTACATAGATTGGTGGCACCCGCGGACATGTTGGGGGCACAAGCCCCCCTAAAATAGGGCTAGCGATGCCCATGGTAGCAGGCATGTATGGTGAACTGTCCTGATGCTCACTGCTCCCCGTTCTCCATTGCTACAGCGCATGATTGCGGCTCTCCGTGCATGATGCCATAGTGACGTCATGCGCAGAGCGCTCCTGGCCACGGTCCTGCACTGTAGGACACACACAGCCGGGCCAGCGCAGGGGCAATGATGACCGACCCGGCCGACCTGGAAGAGGGTGCCGCAGTGCATTTAGGAGGATCGGAGGGTCAGAATGGAGAACGGAGGGAGCGATGAGCATCTGGACAGCTAACCATACATAACTTAAACTCAACTTAACTCAACTTAAACTTATTGATCAAGGGCTCAAATATGCCCCTCCAAGTCAATTGAATAAATTCAATGCGTACATTGATGTGCATAAATATATGCGTAAACTCAATATAAAAAAATATTTTCTTAAAAAAGAAGGACCTAGCACTAGGTTTAACCCCCCTGAAGTGTATAGACATACCAATTTGCGGAATAGGTCTTTGTTTAACCCGCAAGATAATAGTGCAGATAGCACATTGGATACCTTTAAACAAATGGTGCTGTTTGATCTCGACCGTATTGTGGTTCGAGATCATTCTAACACCTGGGATTTGGCAAAGGAATTGCTTAGTGTAGTGGCTGGATGGTGTACTGGTTAAGGACTCTGCCTCTGACATGGGAGACCTGGGTTCGAATCTCGGCTCTGCCTGTTCAGTAAGCCAGTAATTCAGTAAGGAGTTCATTGGGCAAGACTCCCTAACACTGCTACTGCCTACTGAGTGCGCTCTAGTGGCTGCCTCGCAAGCGCTTTGAGTTCGACAGGAGAAAGGCGCTATACAAATACTGCCATTATTGTTGTAGTGTTAAACCGAGATCAATACAATGCTGAATTGGGTCGATTGGTAGGGGATCAAGACACATATGTTAAACTGCCCGGTGACCCGACTGTGCGGTTTTTGAATGAACTAAGGGAATTGCTTAAGGGGGGTCTTCAGGCTGGCTTCCTGAATGACAGGGAATTTGAATATCTGGTGCCTAGTGCCCCGCGTATCACTGTCATTTATCATACGCCTAAAATCCACAAAAGCCTGACTGGCCCGCCTGGGCGCCCGATTATCAGCGGGATGGGGTCTGTTACACACAGATTGGGGCAGTATCTTGATGATATGCTGCAATATGCTGTGGCCCTTATCCCTAACCTTCTAAGAGACACCAAGCATACCCTGCCTATACCCCTAAAGCGCAGTCGGGCCCATCTTGGCCATACAATCCGGTGAGTCTCTTTATGTTGGGGGGGCGGGCAATGATTGTCCTGCCGATATTTGCTGTATTTGCTGTGGACTGTCGTATGAACTATTGTGCATAGACTGTTTCTGAGCGCTTACCCTATATTGCAATTTATGCAAGCTAACCATACATGCCTCCTCCCCCTGTTTCTCATATTAATTTGGGCTCTGGTATCCTTTAAGAAACCATGGGTTGGTGCATGCTATTCTTCCTATTCTGGGGAGGGGGAGTGGGGGTAAATACTTTCATTAGAAAATACCTATCTCTTCAATTGTTGAATCTGGAGTTTGTTTCACAGGGAAGATATATTATGTTGCATACATATTATGTATATTACATATATCTTATCAGGGGCGTTGCTAGGATCCTAAGAGTTCCGGGGCACTTTTGGGCACTCCAGACGGAAAATGGGCATGGCCACTAGAGATGGCTCGAACCTCCGATTTTCAGTTCGCGAACCTGGAACTCGAACTTCCAAAAAAGTTTGCAAACCTGCAAACTTTTCGAACCGCAATAGACTTCAATGGGCAGGCAAACTTGAAAAACTACAAACACTGTTTCTGACCACAAAAGTGATGGAAAAGATGTTTCAAGGGGTCTAACACCTGGAGGGGGGCATGGCGGAGTGGGAATAGATGTCAAAAGTCAGGGGGAAAAATCTGGATTTGATGCACAGCAGGGTTATAATCCCTAAAAGGTAGAAATCACATTGCATTGCTAAATTGGAGGTCTAAAGTGCTTGAAAACATCTTGTGTCTGTATACATGGATCAGCAGTTATTGTCAGGGGCGCCGCGAGGCATAAAGCGAACCAAGCGGCCGCTTGGGGCCTCAAGATCGTAGGGGCTTCGGCGGCTCAGTGACGTCGGCGTGACGTCAATGTTTTCCCGCAGCCCCGCGGGGCTGGCAGAGCAGAGCAGGGCAGGGCTACGGGAAGATGGCCGCCGCCGAAGCCCTGCTCTGGACACTATTTATATGCCGCCAGTACAGGGCTTCGGGTGGCCATCTTCCCATTGCCCTGATTCAATCAGCGCGGGAGATTGGAGGAGGGAGGGAGCTCCGTGGGAACTGCGCGCCTGAGGAGCCGGCCAGGAGAGGAGAGAAGACTTCTGCCATTGCCAGGTGAGTAAATTCTTTTCTTTTTGCAGCTCTGAAAATGTGCCCTAATTGCGTTTGATATCTGCTGAACTGTGCCCCAATTGCGTTTGATTTCTGCTGAAAATGTGCCCAAATTGCGTTTGATTTCTGCTGAAAATGTGCCTTAATTGCGTTTGATTTCTGCTGAAAATGTGCCCAAATTGCATTTGATTTCTGCTGAAATGTGGCCTAAATTGCGTTTGATTTCTGCTGAAAATGTGCCATAATTGCGTTTGATTTCTGCTGAAAATGTGCCCAAATTGCGTTTGATTTCTGCTGAAATGTGGCCCAAATTGCGTTTGATTTCTGCTGAAATGTGGCCCAAATTGTGTTTGATTTCTGCTGAAATGTGGCCCAAATTCTGTTTGTTTTCTGTTGAAATGTTGCACAAATTGCGTTTTTATTTTCTGGTGTCTGGGGTAACTGTTGCTGCATTTATTATTTAATGGTCATAGTTGGCTATATTTGCTATGCTACGGTTAAGCTCCGCCCATACAATGTCATGGCCAAATCCATCTTTCGGCGCGGCGCGCTGCGCGCGTCTCAGTCACCCCACATCCATTTCCCCGCAAACAGCCCCGCCCCAATCCACCCTCCAGCTCCACCCACATGTCATGGCCACGCCCACTTATGCGGGATAGCCACACCCGTTTTTTGCCTAGGTCCACTTCCTACAGTCCGCTTGGGGCCACAAAAACCTTAGCTGCACCCCTGGTTATTGTAAGTAGTGTTCTGCTTCACACTGACAGACCAAACTCACTGTGTAATGCACCGCAAAACAGCTGTTTGTATAGTGATGGCCATGCTAGACTGGTGCGCACCATGGCGAGAGTGCAGGCGATGGAGGTTTTTAAGCCCATATGGTCAGGCTAAGGTAGCTAAATGACAGAACAACTGTCCACAATGAAGCAACGACCTTATTATCTTGGGTCAGGTGTGCCCCCCAACACACTCATATAGGCGGTCATTGCTTCATTGTGATACGCAAGGCCCTTCACCACGGCAAGGTAACGATCACGAAGGGGAATTGACACATGTACGTGCCTTTTGTTTTGTTGTTGCAGCTGCAGTGCAGCCAGAAAAATTAGGCATGTACATGCACCAGAAAAATTATTATTATGTTTGGTAGCAGCCGCTGCTACCAGCAGCGGCCATACAAATTCAGGAATCCGCCTGGAGTCCTGGACCCTGTTGGTGGGGGTGGAGAAGGCAGTCAAGCAGCCTGCAGGCAGAGATGCTGTGTGGGGACTGACTTAATCTTGGGGCAGGCAGCAGCGGCTGGCTGGCAGAGATGCTGTGTGGGGACTGACTTGGGGCTTGATTCACAAAGTGGTGCTAACTGTTAGCACGCCTGTGAAAACCCCCTTAGCATGTGTAAACGAGCTTTTCGCGCGCTAATTTGTGTGCGAACCGCATCGCGCGTAAAGTTATGCGCACTGCACAGAGCGCAGGGTGCTCCACGCGAAGTGCCCAGTGCCCATTAAAGCCTATGGGACTTAGCACGCGCATAGGACTTTGTGCGCACAAAACTTTGCACGCGGTACTTAGCGCGCGATCTGATTGAGAAAACCGGTGCTAACCTACTTAGCACCCTTGTTAGCGTGCCTAAAGACTTTAGACGTGCTAAGTAGGTTAGCACCGCATAGTGAATCAAGCCCATAGTGTTGGGGCAGGCAGTCACACAGCATGCAGGCAGAGATGCTGTGTGTGGGGACTGACTTAGTCTTCGGACAGGCAGTAGCCCTGCAGGATCCATGCCTCATTCATTTTTATAAAGGTGAGGTACTGCACACTTTTTTGACCTGACTAAAAATGTTGGATAGAGCCCCCTCTCCATTAACCACTGCAGCCTTAACCACTTGATGACCCAGCCTATACTCCCCCTTAAGGACCAGCGCTGATTTCGCTGATTTGTGCTGGGTGGGCTCTACAGCCCCCAGCACAGATCAAACACCAGGCAGAGCCACCAGATCGCCCCCTTTTTTCCCCACTGGGGGATGATGTGCTGGGGGGTCTGATCGCTCCTGCCTGCGTGTGGCTGGCGGGGGGGGGCACCTCAAAGCCCCCCTCCACCGCAGGATTCCCCCTCTCCCTCTCCTCCCTCCCTTCCCCGGAGATCGGAGGCTGCACAGGAACGGATCTATCCTGTGCAGCCTCTAACAGGCTCCTGCCTGTCATGTGACAGCGATCCCCGGCCGCTGATTGGCCGGGGATCGCTGATCTAGTACAATGCTGCTACTGTTAGCAGCGTTGCACAAATGTAAACAAAGCGGATTATTTCCGCTTGTGTTTACATTTAGCCTGCGAGCCGCGATCGGTGCCCCCCGCCGTGAATTGACAGGAAGCAGCCTGATTAATTAGCCTGTTTCCTGATTAATTAGCCTGCAGCCAGTGACGCAGATCTGCGTCGCTGGTCCTGCAGCTGCCACTTTGCCGACGCGCGTTATGAGTGCGCGGTCGGCAAGTGGTTAAAACCCCTTAAGGACCAGACACTTTTTTCCATTCAGACCACTGCAGCTTTAACGGTTTATTGCTCGGTCATACAACCTACCACCTAAATTAATTTTATCTCCTTTTCTTGTCACTAATACAGCTTTCTTTTGGTGCTATTTCATTGCTGCTGTGATTTTTAGTTTTTATTATATTCATCAAAAAAAGACATGAATTTTGTAAAAAAAAATGATGATTTTTTTACTTTCTGTGCTGACATTTTTCAAATAAAGTAAACATGTGGTATCACCGTACTCAGGAGAAATAGTATAATGTGTTTTTGGGTGTATTTTTACACATACCCATGCTGGGTGGGAGAAATATCTCTGTGAGGGCTGTGGATACGCTAGGGTAATGTATTTCAATGGGGTGGTTCACACCAGAGCGGGAGGCGTTTTGCAAAAACGCATACTCCCGGCCTGAGGCATTTTTTTGGATTTCGGAGGCGTTTCTGCCTCCAATGTAAAGTATGGGAAAAACGCAAACTGCTTTGAAAAACGCCAGTTCAGAGCGGTTTTGCAGGTGTTTTTGTTACAGAAGCTGTTCAGTAACAGCTTTACTGTAACAATATATGAAATCTACTACACCAAAACCGCAAAACACTAGGTGAAACGCTACATGAAAGAAAACGCGTTTCAAAAACCGCTAGCATTTTGCGGATCTGTTTGCGGTTTTTGGTGTGCACCAGGCCTAAATGAGATTTTTTAGATTTTTTTTTACACACAATTGTCCATTTACAGAGATATTTCTCCCACCCAGCATGGGTATGTGTAAAAATACACTGCAAAACACATTATACTACTTCTCCTGAGTACGGCGATACCACATGTGTGACACTTTTTTGCAGCCTAGGTGCGCTAAGGGGCCCAACGTCCTATGAGTACCTTTAGGATTTCATTTGGTTTCCAGACTACTCCTCACGGTTTAGGGCCCCTACAATGCCAGGGCAGTTTAGGAACCCCACAAGTGACCCCATTTTAGAAAGACAACATCCCAAGGTATTCTGTTAGGAGTATGGCGAGTTCATAGAAGATTTTATTTTTTGTCACAAGTTAGCGAAAATTGATTTTTATTGTTTTTTTTTTTCCACAAAGTGTCATTTTCCACTAACTTGTGACAAAAAATATAAATCTTCTATGAACTCATCATACACCTAACAGAATACCTTGGGGTGTCTTCTTTCTAAAAAGGGGGCACTTGTGGGGTTCCTATACTGCCCTGGCATTTTAGGGGCCCAAAACCGTGAGGAGTAGTCTGGAAACCAAATGCCTCAAAATTACTGTTCAGGGTAGTTTATGAGGGGCCGAATTTTGTGGAACCGGTCATAAGCAGGGTGGCCTCTTAGATGACTGGTTGTATTGGCACTGAAGTGCAGGAAGCGCAGGATGTTCTCAAATCGTGACCTGGACATGGCAGCAGAGAACATGGGCATGTGATGTATTGGGTGCGTAGACCAATAAGACCGCAATATATTCTTTTTGACTAGACCATTGTTAAGGAGAAGGCCCAAAAAATGTTTTGAAACTTGGGAGTGGTTTCTACCGAAAAGGCTGGGCATGGTAGCTTCTCGGATTGGCGGTTGCGTATTGTGTGGCATAACAGTTGGTCTCAGCCACAATTAAGTCGTAGAGATCCACGGTGCAGAACAGATGAAAAAAGGTCTAGGGCCAATCCTAGATTATCTGTCTCCACCTGGACTCCAGACTGGGCGGTGAAAGGGGGCAGTACGGGTGCGGCGGAAGCAGGGGATTGCCAATTGGGATTTGCCAGCACCTCTGGGAGACTATGGGTAGTACGGGCCCGTTTTGCTGGTGGCTGCGACTCGGGTCTTAATGCACGTGCCACCGAACCAATTTCTACTACCATGCTGGTGCTCGCCACTTCACCAGGGTCTATGGTAGTACTGGTGCTAGGTCCAGGAGATGCTACGCTGCTGGTGCATGCCTCAACAAAAAAACTCGAATCAGCGCTAGCATCACTCTGCAGCCCTTGAGTCTGATCCTGCGCCACCTGCGGTCCAGTGACATGGGGTGTGGTACGCCTGGCTCTAGCCGGGACCTCAACCTCGTCATTGCTATCGGTCAGAGAGCCGCTGCTGTTCACCGGTTCGTATTCTGACCCGGAGGATTGGTCGGATAAGGCTTTCCAATCGCACTCACCCCACTAGGCCAGAATCTCAGCTGCTTCTTCAGCGGAATACTTTTTTGCCATGGTGGACTGCTAAATTTAGGGGGTATTCCTCTGAGACTACCCAGGAAAAAGAGCACCTACCTAGTAGAAGGGAGTACTTGTGAAGTAGAACGTTGTGGTCACTGAGTTTTGATTAAAAAAAATCAAAACTGATCTTTAAAGCACCACAGCTATTGTACAGTGTTTTTTTGCAGTTATCAGGAAAAAAAATTCTGTCACAGCGGTGGGGCAGGCTGAACGCAAGTGCAGGCGAATGATCAGGCCTCATCGGTCAAACACTGCGTTTTTTATTGTATCCAAGTGACCCTAACATAGATCTCACTGCGATCAGTAATGATCACTTACAGATACTATATAGTAGCTATGCTGATTAGCGACAGTGATGATGCTAATCCGCAACTAATTAGTGACTCTGGTGTGGTGGGCTGGGTGCTAACTGACGCTAACTACCCAAAGAAGGGCCCGAGCTAAATAACTGGCCTAACTGTTAACACTAGTGATATTAAAAAAGTGACAGTTTTCACTGATCACTGTTTTTAGATCACTAGGAGAGTGACAGGGGGTTGATCGGGGGGAGGGGGGGGGGGGTTCTGAGGGGGATTCTGAGGGTGTGGGCGGGTGATCAGAAGCCCGCAGGGGGGCAGATTAGGGCCTGATCTGATGGGAAGAGTGCTAGGGGGTGACAGGTGGTGACAGGAGGTGATTGATGGGTGTCTCAGGGGGTGATTAGACGGGAGGATAGATGCAAGCAATGCACTGGCGAGTTGATCAGAGGGGTCTGAGGGTGATCTGAGGGTGTGGGCGGGTGATTGGGTGCCCGCAAGGGGCAGATTAGGTATTATACAATACAATAACATTTCTATAGTGCTTTTCTCCCAAAGGACTCAAAGCGCTTAGGCTCTCTCAGATTCAGTAATTAGTAGGATGAAGTATTCACACAACAAAAGTTATACTTCTGCAAATGCCAGACTGAACAGGTGGGTTTTCAGTCTGGATTTAAACACGTCCAGGAATGGGGCTGTCCTGATCTGTTGAGGTAAGGAGTTCCAAAACGTAGGGGCAGCATGACAGAAGGCTCTGGGACCAAAAGTTTCCAAGTGGACTCTGGGTATGACTAGATTATTAGAACCTGTGGATCTGAGAATGCGGGGATTGCTACGCAGCTGTAACATATCTTTCATGTATCCAGGGCCTAGATTATTCAGGGATTTAAATGTCAGTAGGCCGATCTTGAATAGGACCCTCCATTCTATAGGTAGCCAGTGAAGGGAATGCAGGATTGGCATTATGTGGCAGTGACGGGGTTGGTTGGTTAGCAGTCTGGCAGCAGTATTCTGTATCAGCTGTAGGCGGTACAAGACCTTTATTGGAAGGCCAGTGTAGAGAGCATTGCAGTAGTCCAGTCGGGATGTGATGAAGGCGTGGACTAAGGTTGGCAGATCTTCTGGGGGTATGAGGTGCTTGATTTTTGCAATGTTCTTCAGGTGAAAATAGGATGATTTCACCACAGCAGAGATTTGAGTTCTGAAGTTTAAATCCCCATCAATTAGAACTCCCAGGCTACGCACATGATCAGAGCTGCGTAGATCCGTGCCTCCTATTCCCAGTGGTGAAGACTGCAAGTTAAGTTGTTTTGATATCATGCTCTGCCCTCCAATCAGAAGGACTTCAGTTTTGTCTGCATTTAGTTTCAGCCAGTTGTCATTCATCCATTGCTGTAGTTCACGTAAGCAGGCGTTTATAGTTAGAGTTGGGTCTGTCACACCAGGCTTGAAGGAAAGATATAGTTGGGTGTCGTCTGCATAGCAGTGGTATGTCAGACCATGTTTTTGGATTAGTTTTCCCAACGGTAGCATGTAAATCGTGAAAAGCAGGGGAGAGAGGATTGAGCCCTGGGGCACCCCATACTTAAGTGTTACAGGGGTGGACAGGAAGGGCCCCATAGACACTTTGTGGGTTCTGCCACTCAAGAAGGATTGGAACCACTGAAGTACTATGCCATCAATGCCGCAGTATTCCTGTAGCCTGTTTATCAAGATGTCATGGTCAACTGTGTCAAAGGCTGCAGAAAGGTCTAGCAGTATGAGGATCCTCTGTCTCTTGCCATGAGCAGGTGGTTGCATATTTGGATGAGGGCAGTTTCAGTGCTGTGGTGTTTCCTGAAGCCAGACTGGAATGGGTCATAACTGTTATTTTGTAGGATTCTGGCTTCTAGCTGGAGGTATACAGCTTTTTCAATTAGCTTGCCCAGAAAGGGGAGGTTAGAGACAGGTCTGTAGCTGGTCATTGCATCTGTGTCCAGGGAGGGTTTTTTGAGGAGAGGCCTGATGATTGCTTCCTTCAGTAAAGCAGGAAATATCCCTGATTGTAAGGAACAGTTAACAATTTTGAGGAATACCGGTACGAACAGGTCGGGGCAGTTCAACATGAACTGTGTTGGGCCAGGATCCAGGTCACAGGTAGTTAGGCGGACGTGAAGAAGGATGCTTGATGTGACTTCTTCATCAATTTCTTTGAAGTTTGACCAAGGTGTTACGTTGTCTCTGCTAATGGTCTTCGGCGCTATATTAGGCTCAGATGCTGTAAGTTGGATGGCGCACCTTATAGCGGAGACTTTGTCTGTGAAGAAATGGGCAAATTGGTCACAGAGGTCCTTTGAAGACTCGATATTAAGTTTTTGACATGCTGGGTTGCAGAGTTTTTCCACTGTGCGGAACAGTTGGGCTGGTTTGTTAACTGCATTTGCAATCTCTTGTGATAGAAAGGATGATTTTTTTCCCGTGATTACCTTTTGGTAGCTCTTCAAGTGGAAGATTAAGGCATGTTTGTCTTCTGGGGACTGAGATTTGCGCCACAGCCTCTCAAGTTTTCGGCCTTGTCTTTTCAGCTCTTTTATAGCGTTATCAAACCACTGTGCATGATGGTGTGGAGTAAGATATTTGGTGCGCAGAGGAGCAATGGTCTCAAAGGTGGAGGACACACATTTGTTGTATTTAAACACCAGAGTATCAGGGTCCAAGCTGGAGTCAGTCAATTCATCAAAGCTAAGGTTATCTCGGATATGTTGAGGTGTTAGCCCTTTTAAGCGGCGATATTTTATTTGATTCTTGACCTGGTGTTTGACGGCTGGTATTGAGAGGGAGAAGTGGATAGTGTGATGGTCTGACCAGGCAACAGGATTAATTTCCACATTGGCTATTGACAGCCCAGTATGGAATATAAGGTCCAGAGTGTGACCTTTCCTGTGAGTAGCAGAGCTGATTGATTGGAGGAAGCCCAGTTCATGTAAGGCACGAGGTAGCTCTTTTCCAAATTGTGAAGAGGAGTCGTCCACCCATGTATTGAAATCTCCAAGAACAATCCATCTGGGGTGTTCCAGTGTTAGGTTGCATACGAGGTCTACAAGTTCCTCAAGGAAGTCTGAGTATTTTTCTGGTGGGCGGTAGATCAGCAATATGTTAATGTTTTCCTCAGCTGAAAGTTGCACCCCCAAGCATTCAAACGAGTTGGTAGGACCTACAGTAAGTGGTCTGATTTTCAAAGCTGATCTAAAGCAAAGTGCAACCCCTCCTCCCCTGCGTTCTTTCCTGTTGCAGTATATCACGGAATAGTTTGTTGGCACAGCTGCCTCCAGGGTGGGGCCAACAGGTTCAGAAAGCCAGGTTTCAGTCAGGCAGGCCAGATCAGAAGACTCTATTAGATCATGTATGATTGCTGTTTTGTTGTTTATTGATCTGACGTTGCAGAGGACAGCCTTGATGAGGCTACCCTGGGAGCTGAGGTCTGAGTTTGAGGACTCCAGGAGGGAACAGTCTCCAGATGTGTGGCTGTCATCTCTGCTGGATTGTGCTGGAGCTATTAGGGTTGTTGGCTGAGTCTGGGTGTACTCTGTAGATTTTGTCACAGAGTTATTTTGGTTCTGCAGTGAATAACGTCTTTTCCCACGTCCCCTGGATCCTCTCTTTGTCTTTCTGTAGATTCCAACAGACTTAAGTAGAATTATTGTTGATTTGTCAATTGGATATATATTTCTTGGTTGGTATACAGCTAGAAGTGTCTGTGCTGAATATTGATGTTTACACATTAGGATGGACAAGAGACAGCTCAGGAAAGCTAAGAAAGGCCCTATTTAAAGTCAAGGTGTGAACTTTCACAGCTGTGGCTGGTATCCTGCAGAGATCAAAGGGCCTGTATAGACTGAATTGTCCTTACACAGAGATGTATGGATGGACAGCATGGATTTGAAAACACAGTCCTTTGTTTAGGAGTTTGAAGATATAATATATAATATATGTAGAAAAATATAGTCTATTGAGCATAGATGCTGTAGATAATCGATGAAAGTTACTCACAGGATGGGAGACGGCAGGCACAAAGAGGCAGAAAGTCTTTAAGGTCTCAGGTCAATTCCAAGGAAGGTGTGCAGTGTCCAGCAGTGTGTGATACCAAGGAAGATCCAATCCAGCTTAATCTTTGCCATCCCAAGTAATCCAGGTGTTCTGATGGGTAGCAGTGACAGGTGGTGACAGGGGGTGATTGATGGGTGATCAGTGGGTGATTAGAGGGGAGAACAGATTTAAACAATGCACTTGGGAGGTGATCTGAGGGCGGGTCTGCGGACGATCTGAGGGTGTTGGCGGGTGATCAGGTGCCCGCAAAGGGCAGGTTAGGGTCTGATCTGATGGGTGGCAGTGACAGGGGGTGATTGATGGGTGATTGACAGGTGATCAGTGGGTGATTACAGGGGAGAATAGAGGGGGGTCTGGGGAGGATCTGAGGGTGTGGGGGGTGGTCAGAAGCCCCCAGGGGGCAGTTTAGGACCTAATCTAAAATGTAGTGTTGACAGATAGTGACAGGGGGTGATTGATGGGTGATTAAGGGGGTGATTGGGTGCAAACAGTGGTCTGAGGAGGTGATCAGGGGGGTCTGAGGGGTGCTGTGGGCTATCAGGGGGCAGGATCAGTGTGCTGGTGTGTTAACATACACAGCTGCCTCCTCCCCTGGTGGTCGCTCGATCACTGGGACCACCAGGGGAGGAGGCAGCCAGTATAATACACTTTGTTAGCTTAACAAAGTGTATTATACAGAGCGATCGGATGGTTAACAACCCACTGGCGCTGCTAATTGGCCGGCAGGTTGACGTCGCTGGTGGGCGGAGCCTAATGCCGGCTGAAGCGCGTGCATCCCTGTGTGCCATCCCCGGCTAATTGGTCCCCCAGGTGCTGCTGCCGATCGACGTTACGCGGCCCTGGGGGCGCCACCTTGCCGCTGCCAATAGGTAGTGGGCGGTCTGCAAGTGGTTAATACAAAAGGAAAA
Source organism: Hyperolius riggenbachi (assembly GCF_040937935.1). NCBI lineage: Eukaryota > Metazoa > Chordata > Amphibia > Anura > Hyperoliidae > Hyperolius > Hyperolius riggenbachi. The sequence goes on along the minus strand of NC_090653.1, from coordinate 129,373,940 downwards.
AAAATGCAGCATATCACATAAAAAGGCAGTATCACTTAAATATAGCTAGGCAGAGTAACCTGGCTTCTTTGCTGGCTGGTCTGGCTTTCTGCTAGGCAGGGTGGCCTGCTGCCAGGTTATCTGGCAGTTCCCCCATAGCATTCCCTGACCTTCTAGTGGACCCCCTCCCATGCTCCCATAGGCTTCCCATTGAGGCACCACAACTCCCAGCATGCCCCCATAAAGGCATCACAGCGCCCATCATGGAACAACAGCACCCAGTATGCCCACATAGAGGCACCACAACACCCAGTATATCCCAATTGAAGCACCACAGCTCCCAGCATCTTCTCCTGAAGATGGTTGTATACATTCTGAACTTGCAAAGCTAATTGCCGGTTGGGTTGAACAGGTGTTAATCATGGGAGAATTTAATATGTTGCTGGACCCCAAAGATAGGCAAAACCCCAAACCCAATGAAACTTAGGATCTTATTAACTGGATGGACAGCATGGAAGTTTGGAGGTGGCTCTCCCTTGATTCTTCTGGGTATTCTTGTCACTTGGCCACGCACAAGGCATTAGCACAAATAGATTCCATATTACTTGCAGTCACTCTTGGTTTTGGAGGTCCTTCCTTTAGCATATTGGGAAGGCTCTCTAGATATTGAACCACTGACAAGTTAGTGGCCCCTAAGATAGATGAAATCCCACAATATTGGGAGACTTATAATGCCTCTGCTTACTCTGGTGTTACCTGGATGCTTTTAAAGGAAATGTGAAGGCACTCGTGCCTGCGCATCCACGTCATTTGGCAAATACTGCGCCTGTGCAGTAGTTGTGCGCAGACACAGTATGCCATCCCCAGGTGAGTACAAAATAAATTTGTACGTTCGCCTAAGAAGTTCTTTAAGGCATATTTATGAGTATTACCATTAGTTACGCACGTGGATCTCAGAAGCTTACATCTAACTAATATACACAAAAAAACACATACAAATATACAACAGGCAGCAGTGCAGGAAGGAACAGACAAACTCAATAGTCAAGAGAGAATCGGGGCCGGTGAGTGTGAATTTGCAGACAGTGCTCTTGAAGCACACACAGGCCAGAGCAGGAACTTTGAGTACAATAGTAACAGGGCAACTGCTGGTGGATGGTGGAAATCCAGAGTAGTCCATCTCAATACTACCACCAGCATGCAGGAAATGATAGTACACTACTCTTAAAGGACACCAGTGCCGAAATAACCTAGAACAGCGGGGGGGGGGGGGGGGGGGGGGGGGAAGAAGGGCTGCGGGGAGGGAGAAGGCATATACTGTGACCTTACCTGATGCCTACTGCTGCCTCCACTTCCTACCTAAATGCACCTCCAGCAGCCTCTTCCAAGTCGCTGGAGTCGGGCACTACTGCGCAGACACTGGCCAGGCTGTGTGCGTCCAACAACGCGTGCCTGTGGCAGGAAGCACTCTGCGAATGTCTATGACATCACTGTCACGCGCATGTCATATGCAGAGCGCTCCCAGCCACGGGCGTGTGCAGCCCAACCAGTTCCTGGGCACTGGGCAGTAGTGCCTGTCTCCAGCAACCCAGAAGAAGCTGCGGGATGGGCATTTAGGTAGGAAACGGGGACAGAGAGGAAAACCGGGGAGTGGTACACATCAGGACAGGTCACAGTACAGTATATGCCTGCTCCCCTCATTTCTCTAGGTTATTTCAGCTCTGGTATCCTTTAACCAGTTAATGACAACGTAACTTATTAAAACGTCCTGTTTGAGCCTGTTAACAGCAACAGGACATTTTAATAAGTCGCTCGTTCCTGCCGCCACTCCGCACGCGTGCGCACCGCCGCAGTTTCCTTCGGGACTCCGTGTTCTGTGATTGGAGGAAGAGGACCAAGCGGTCCTCTACCCAATCGCAATGCCTGGAATGAATGGACATGGCCACGATCATCGGCCACGTCCATTCATAAAACAGGAAACAGTCACAGCTTAAACGTTCACCAAGTAAAGTTACACATGCATGCATGCATACATACATACATACATACATACATACACACTATTATTAAAATGAATAACTTACATTTCCAAAAGCCGCCCCCCCCCCCAAAAAAAAAAAAAAAAAAAAACCTTGTAAAAAAAAAAAAAAATCAGTAAAAAAAATAAATAAATAAATACATAAATAGTTGCCTTAGGGACTCTGCTTTTTTAATCTATATTTTATGAGGGAAAATTACTTTTATTGTACTACATAGGGGCTTGTAATTATGGACTAATGAAATAAAACAAAGCAGAAAAATAACACCTATTTTTCCAAATAATATATTGTCGCCATACAATATGATAGGGACATAATTTAAACAGTTTAATAATCAGGACAACTGGGCAAATAAAATGTGTCGGTTTTATCCACAGGAGAATGTTTAATTTTAAAACTATAATGGCCGAAAACTGAGAAATAATGAATTTTTTCCATTATTTTCTTATTTTTTCCGTTAAAATGCATTTAGAATAAACAAAATTCTTAGCAAAATGTACTACCCACAGCCTTATTGGTGGTGAAAAAAAACTAGGTATAGATCATTTTTTTTGTGATAAGTAGTAATAAAGTTATTAGGGAATAAAAGGGAGGAGCACTGACAGGTGAAAATTGCTCTGGTCCGTTGGGGTAAAAACCCTTGGGGGTGAACTGGTTAACACAGGCTTTTCATCTGTGAAATGCATGTGTGCATTTTTTTAATGCGTTTGTGTTTTTAGATTTGTATTTTAATTACTTTGTTTTATTGGAGCATGTAACGATTGTGGAACTTTCTCCGTGATCAGCGCACAACGCGTGCGCTGACACGGCGGAAATCCTCCACAAGCGTATATTTGCAGGCACCCAGCAAAAAGGTGCTACGCACCTGTAGAGGGAAATTCCTGTCGGCAGATGGCGCTGGGGAGTGCAGAGGAACCAATCCTCTGTACCTCCACAAGTGCCAGACAGGAATTGTACGAAGCGCAGAACGCAATCGCAAGAGAGGCAATTGCGAATGAGAACGAGCAAAGGGACAGGTTGTATGTGTGTGCGCCAATCTAGTCGCCACCCCGCGACCGCGCACACACAACAGCAGATATGAAATAGGAACGCGATCGCGAGAGATGCGATCGCCAGACGTGACACAAGGCAGATCAGAACAGAATACGAGGTTAGCAAAGGCACAGCAAATAATACAATGAGAATAACAAGGAAAATAACAAACGCTAGCTAACCGCGGACACCGCACTCATTCGCAACAGTGCACGCGGTTATGCGCGGTCTCCACGTGATAAGCACAATAGAGACAAGCACGCCTAACTAACCATTGACAGACAAACATGAAACAGAGGACGCGTACGCTTGCTTAACGGTCACCGAGCCTCCAGCAAGCGTAGCAGACAAGACAGACACACGAAAACAGGGACAAGCGAGAGATAGGATCCACAGCATTAGCGAAAAGTGGCTAGCGCGATCCAAGTACAGAGTAGCAGAACAGAAGGATCCCGAGCCTAAAGGGGAGCCTAAAGCAACCCCCAGTAATTAACTATACTAGATAGCAATGGCTGACACTCCAGCAGTGTCCATCAGGAACAGACCATGGAAAGGAAATGACCAGCAAAGCCTTCTGGGAAACATAAAGCTCTTATAGTGCCAGTCATCAAAGAAGGCAGGTAGGGGATTTGCATAACGAATGTATGCAAATTCCCCAGCAAGAGAACAGACCAGCACTTGCAATGGAAAGACAGGTCTCTGTTCCAGAGTCCTGCAGCATGCAAACCTAAACAATGGTCAAAAGGCTGCCTGCCTGCGCAGGCAGCTGAGCGGATTCTCACAGAGCATAAGAGAGATAAACAGGCATTTCAGGCCAGCACTCAGCCCTTTGGCTAAATTCACAGTGGGACGTCAAACAACATAAATCACATTGCTAGCATTAAAGTAATGGTACTTTCACACGAGCATGCGCTGTCTGTGCACGGCAGTATTACCGCGATTTGATGAAGCAACTCTTCCTTCCTTTTCCTGTGAGCTCAGCATGTATGTGACTGTGTGGAGACTTTGTTGCAAACGTCTGTGAGCCTTTTGCACTTCACTCCAGCAGTGGAATCTGTGGACATGTCATATGTGCTGCTAAAGGTGGCCATACACATAGATTTCCACCCAATATGGCAAACAAATCAATCCCTCTCCAATCTGAATCTGTCCAGAGGTTTCCAATCCTTCCACACACTGTACAGTACATATAATTGTAATAGATTTCAGCATAAAATCTATTGAAAATCTATTGAACTGCACTTTTCAATGCATTGCAACGCTATGAGACGTCAATCTACTGCCGCTCATCCTCTGCCCCCACTCAAAAATTTTTCCTCTAGTCCAATCATAATTTAATGCCCAAAATCTATTGAAATTACAATCAATGCGGTATGTTGTGCTATAGATTCCCGGCAGATTGGATCAAATAAATAAAATCTGCCGGGCGATTGACAGGGATACAGTGGCTTGCAAAAGTATTCGGCTCCTTTGAAGTTTTCCACATTTTGTCATATTACTGCCACAAACATGAATCAGTTTTATTGGAATTCCACATGAAAGACCAATACAAAGTGGTGTACACGTGAGAAGTGGAACGAAAATCATACATGATTCCAAACATTTTTTACAAATATATAACTGCAAAGTGAGGTGTGCGTAATTATTCAGCCCCCTTTGGTCTGAGTGCAGTCAGTTGCTCATAGACATTGCCTGATGAGTGCTAATGACTAAATAGAGTGCACCTGTGTGTAATATAATGTCAGTACAAATACAGCTGCTCTGTGACGGCCTCAGAGGTTGGCTAAGAGAATATTGGGACCATCAACACCATGAAGTCCAAAGAACACACCAGACAGGTGAGGGATAAAGTTATTGAGAAACTTAAAGCAGGCTTAGGCTACAAAACGATTTCCAAAGCCTTGAACATCCCACGGAACACTGTTCAAGTGATCATTCAGAAATGGAAGGAGTATGGCACAACTGTAAACCTACCAAGACAAGTTCTTCCACCTAAACTCACAGGCCGAACAAGGAGAACGCTGATCAGAAATGCAGTCAAGAGGCCCATGGTGACTCTGGACGAGCTGTACAGATCTACAGCTCAGGTGGGGGAATCTGTCCATAGGACGACTGTTAGTCATGCACCGTACAAAGTTGGCCTTTATGGAAGAGTGGCAAGAAGAAAGGCATTGTTAACAGAAAAGCATAAGAAGTTCCGTTTGCAGTTTGCCACAAGCCATGTGGGGGACACAGTAAATATGTGGAAGAAGGTGCTCTGGTCAGATGAGACCAAAATTGAACTTTTTGGCCAAAACGCATAACGCTATGTGTGCTGGAAAACTAACACTGCATGCCACTCTGAACACACCGTCCCCACTGTCAAATATGGTGGTGGTAGCATTATGCTCTGGGAGTGCTTCTCTTCAGCAGGGACAGGGAAGCTGGTCAGAGTTGATAGGAAGATGGATGGAGCCAAATACGGGGCAATCTTGGAAGAAAACCTCTTGGAGTCTGCAAAAGACTTGAGACTGGGGCGGAGGTTCACCTTCCAGCAGGACAACGACCCTAAACATAAAGCCAGGGCAACAATGGAATGGTTTAAAACAAAACATATCCATGTGTTAGAATGGCCCAGTCAAAGTCCAGATCTAAATCCAATCGTGAATCTGTGGCAAGATCTGAAATCTGCTGTTCACAAACGCTGTCCATCTAATCTGTCTGAGCTGGAGCTGTTTTGCAAAGAAGAATGGGCGAGGATTTCAGTCTCTAGATGTGCAAAGCTGGTAGAGACATACCCTAAAAGACTGGCAGCTGTAATTGCAGCAAAAGGTGGTTCTACAAAGTATTGACTCGGGGCTGAATAATTACACACACCCCACTTTGCAGTTATTTATTTGTAAAAAATGTTTGGAATCATGTATGATTTTTGTTCCACTTCTTACGTGTACACAACTTTGTATTGGTCTTTCACTTGGAATTCCAATAAAATTGATTCATGTTTGTGGCAGTAATGTGACAAAATGTGAAAAACTTCAAGCGGGCCGAATACTTTTGCAAGCCACTGTAATCGGTGTGTGTACAGCCTTCTATAGTGCAGTTTACTTTCTAATGCTGGAAAAGGAAGAAACTGCTGAGTAGTTGCTGAATGTGGATGGGGCTGTTTCTGGCATTTTTGGTTCCTTAGGCAAAACACAATACTCACTGCCATCATTGATGCTAAGACACTGCTCCATCTTAACTTTATGTGTGTTCCAATATATACCAAGCTACGTATTGGTATCTTGAGGTGTTCAGACAATTAACAAAAGATATATCTGATACGATTACTTCTAATAATATCGCTATTGTTATGCTAATCAGGCACTCACTAGATGTTGATCTTGCTCAGCAGGCTACGAGAGTTCTGTGGCATAGATGGCTTAATTCTCCAGTGGTTCAACTCCTTCCAGGCTGGCAGAACACGAAAAGGTAGCCTTGGGGCCCTTTCTCTCCAACTCTGTAGCACCAAAATATGATGAATCCCAAGGCGCAATATTATACCCATTGCTGTTCACCATAAACATGCAACCACTTGGAAAAATTGTACAAAAACATGGCCTAACATATCATTGCTATGCTGTTGTAATGCTGGGGGGTCATACTTTCTGACCACCCAGCACAACAAGGCTAAGAGCTGGATAATGGAAGAGGCTACACAGGCTGCCCAGAGCAACTGCAGCTCTGGGCTTCTGATAAGACGCAATGGCAGCGCAGTGCGGGGTTGCGCTGCCCTTGCGATAGCAAACATTCAGACAGATACAAGACAGACTGGAGTGAGGTAACCAATAGCAACTGCAGCAATGGCTACCTCGCAAGGACAGGACTAGGAGGACAGAGGCTGACAGAATGCTAATCTAGTCACTGCCTCAGTGACAGCAAGCATTCACAAAGACAAGAGTGAGGTAACCAATAGCAACCACAGCAATGGCTACCTCCCAAGGACAGGACTATGCTAGTTAAGCACAGGTGATCACGCTAAGCGCAACCTACCGAAACGTACTAAAAACTGACTAGCTGAACACAGGATATCAACAGTTAGAGTACGTATACATCAGCGGCACTGATATCACTATAGCATGAATACAAAGAAAATAACAAACGCTGACTAGAATATGTATATATTGGCGAGGAACCAATATATAACATAAGCAAGGAGACTAGCTAGATCTGGACTGGAGCAATATAGCGAACTAACTAGGAAATACAAACAATACAATTCTCTGCACTAGAAGGAGTACGTATATATGTCCCAGTGGTAAATATATAATCGTAGCTCCACAAGATAACTGAACTAGAAAGTAACAATACAAGGAATATATATTTCACAGTATCACAGGACCCAGTAACAGCTTAGACAGAGCTGAAACTATGACGGGCGAGGTCTAAAAGGGGAGGCAGACTTTTATGCTGGCATCAGCCAATGGATGCAAGCATGCAAATCTCCACACAGCTGAATGGTAATAATTCAATCCTGAGCTGGCTTGGTTACCATTTGCTAGCTGAAAGACTATCTGTACCAATGCATGCAGTCCTATGCAACAACATGCATGCAGGAAATCCAGGGCTATCCGGCCACAGCTCAGTTGTAGTAAGCCATTGGTGGAATGATGACAGCATTCTGAGCTGCCCAGAACTGCAGAGCAATTGCAAATGACAATGTGACTCATTGCGAATGCACAACCGAATGCAGGCTGACAAGCCAGAACTGTCTGTTTGTGGCTCCACCGCAATGGACAGAACACGCCACAGGAGGAATCCTTACAGCTGCTATCGGATATTTATCATTCAAACCTGGCATCACAGACCCTACCCCAATATCCCCAGCCCCAAGGATGTCTGCAAACATTCCTACTAAGCATTGTGGGCCATTTTCTGTGAATTCCAGGCTTCCCGGACACAAGTACGTGCTCTATGAACACCTGCATGACTCTTGACTGGTGTCCCTTTTGACGTTCCAATGCAAGCCTATTACTGTGTTCGAGCAAAGCAGCAGGCCTATCAATAAACATTGCATACCTCTTCTGTTTGTACAAATCCTTGAATGTTTGGGTCAAACATTGATCTTAACACTAGGTGCCTTCACGCTTATCCCTGCGATTTCCGGCTGATTTGTTGCACATCTTGTCATACGTGAATATGAAAATGTATATTTCCATCAACTTGCATTGTGTGTGATTCACATCTACATATCCCCCCCCCCCCCTTAAAAAAAGCATACATGCATATTTTTCTGAAGATAATTTGAATTGAAATTTTGCGCAGAAATGCATGTCACATACGATGCTCTTTACTACTTGACTTTCATTAGATGTGCGGCGAATGTGAATGTGCAAAAACAGAAAATGCACACAAATCCTGTCATGTGTAGAGAAGGTCTAAGGCCTGGAACCCACTGCAAAACGCTATCGCTAATCGCAAGCGCTAGCATTTTGTATGAGCAGTTTGTCAGCGGTTTCATGAGCGTTTTAGGAAGGGATTTTACAAAGTGTATCAATTTGCCAGCAATTGTGTAGCGATTAGCGATTAGCATTTTAAAGTCTGATTGGTCATTTCAATTCATTTTAATTTTGTTACAGTGTGTTGTAAGCAAAATCGCTCGATGCAGGTTTTAATGAGCGATTAAGACAGCGTTTATATACTTTACATTGAAGCGCTAACGCTCCCAAAATGCTGCATGTCCTGCGTTTGCGATTTGAGGAATCGCAAACGCTCCAGTGGAAGTTGCCCCATCCATTAACATTAGCTGAGCGTTTTGGCAAAACGCTTGCATTTTGAATCGCTCCAGAAATGCTCACAAAACCGCTCATGGGTTCCAGCCCTTAGGCTTTGTTTCCACTAAGAGTGATACTGCATTATTTCATGCATACAAAACTGGATCCCAAATCTCAGCCTATTGAAATCATTAGGCTGCTTGCAAATTCGTGTGTGTTATATGCAAATTCGTGCATGGAACAGCTACAGGGAATCAGAATGCATAATCGTGCTGCACAAGTGGCGGCGTCTGTCTCAGAGACTGGAGTTTAGCTCTAGTGGAAATCCCACCTAAGGCTGTTTGAAAATAGGAGGGTGTGAAACAGGATAATAAAATTACTATCCAAATCCATTATTCCTGGAGTGAACTAGAATTATGGTTTCAACAAAAGTGTAGTTCACACAACCCAGTAATGTAGCTAATTGTGCTCCCTTTTCCTTGTTGGCAACAGTGGATTTTGTGAATGTTGCAGGATATAAGGAGTATAGTCACACATCTGCTGGAAGGCCCTATAGAGCATAATCTACTTATCAGCATAGCCTCTCCTGCAGGCAGTAGCAAGTTACCAGGACACAGCAGCACTTGTCTTGTGACTCACCTGTCTCATTTAATTGTTTAGAAATACGCCTGTTTACCACCTCACCAGCTGCCAGCTTATTCCTTTAATTGCTGACATTGTGGAATTACAGGTAGTCCCCGGTTAACAAACGAGATAGGGAATGTAGGTTCATTCTTAACCTGAACACTGTGCCATCTCTGTACCCTGTACCTCTTCTGTGCCCCCGTGTCCCCCTCTGTGTCACCTCTGCCCTCTGTACCTCCTTATACAAGTTTTTAAAAGCAATTTTTTTCTTAGATTTTCTAAAATTGATTTTCTCAAAAACTACAAGTCCAATCTGAATAAAAAAACTCTTGACTTGTTCCCATGGAAACAAAGAATTCATGCCGTTCGTATTTGCGGGTTGTTCATAAGTGGAGGACTACCTGTATACAGATTCTGTGTGTGGTTAAATGTATGGTTGCATAGTCAGACTGTATCATGTGCTGCTAAAGAGAGATTGAATTGATAAGCCACTAATCCTGTATAGTTTAGATATTTAGTAATTAGCAGTGATTTGGAAACTTGGTGTAAGGATCCCTCCTGTAGCGTATTCTGTCCGTTGCAGTGGAGCTGCAAATGGACAATTCTGGCTTATCTGCTTGCATTCGGTTGTGCATGCGCAATAAGTCTCATTGGGCTCTATTCACTAAGAGTAACTCCGCAAAATTTTACCGCTAAATTTCCGCCAGCGGTAAACTCCGCATTTTTTCCACATTCACTAATATTTTCCGCATGCGGGAAAAAAGATGCGAAAACAGCCATTATTCATGCGGTAATCATGCGGTAAAAAGGTCGCATGAAAAAGTGTTTAAAAAAAAAAGTTAAAGTCCAGCAAGCACAGCCCTTAAGCCTCCAGACTTCATTAAAGTCAATGGGATGCGGAATATATCACCTACTACTTGTAGGTGATACAAAAAAAAAAAATTGGTAAATAACCACGAAATTATGCGCCTGAACAGTTTTGAGAATTTATTTTTTTATTGCGGAAAATACCGACTTTTGCGGAAATTTTTCCGCATGAATCCCGCACTTTTACCGCATGTGGAAAAAACATGCGGAACATTTTGAGAATGTGAACTTGACGGTGTTTTGGTCGCAAACTTCCCGCATGTACTTTACCGCATGCGGGAAGTCTTTGAGAATAGAGCCCATTGTCATTTGCGATAGCTCTGCAGTTCTGGGCAGCTCAGGATGCTGTCATCATTCCACCAATTGCTTGTGGCAGCTGAGCTGCGGCCAGATAGCCCTGGATTTCCTGCATGCATGTTGTTACATAATTCTGCATGTATTTCTTATGGGAGTCCTTTGCATTCACAGCCAGCTAGCAAATGGTAATCAGGGCCGAGCCGAGGCATAGGCTGGAGAGGCTCCAGCCTCCGGGCGCAGTGTAGGAGAGGGAGCACAATTCATTCAGCTGTCATTTCTAATTGTGTATGAAGCAGAAAGAAATAAGAAAAGGAGATACATAGCAGTGACTGCAGACCAGAGAACTAGATATTAAGGTGTTGGGGAGGTTGTGGGCCCTGTGGCCCTCTTAGTCTAATAGCAATCAGTGTGTGACAGCTGGGGTGTAGGGATGGAGTTGTGCACTTTGGTGTCTCAGCCTTGGGTGCTGGAGGACCTTGTCCCTGCTCTGATGGTAATCAAGCCAACTCAGAATTGAGGGATTACCATTCAACTGTGTGGAAATGTGCATGCTTGCATCCATTGGCTGATGCCGGTTTAAAAGTCTGCCTCCCATTTTAGACCCTGCCCGTCATAGCGGTCAGTACGCTGGTCTGCTGGGCACCTTGTTACTCTGTATAATTCTGTTATTGTAGTTCAATGCGACCTTATTACTTGTGTTTTAGCTATATTTCTTGATAAATATATATGCAGACTTGCTAATATATATTTATCCATTAGTTGAGCTGTTTGTTATTTTTCTGTATTATTGTGTATTGCCTTGTTCCATGCTTGATGGATGTTCGCTGCATCCGCGGTGGGTCAGTGAAGTACATTATCCTGATAGCTTGGATTTTGCCATCACCACGTTGGTGACTGGTAGTATTCCTGCTACTTTAGTTTCTGGGAACATAACTATAGGCTGCGGTTGCTATTAGTTACGTTCTATCCTGTAGTCTTGCCTGGGTGGATGCTTGCTGGTGACTGTTGTTAACCTGCTTGCTCTGCTTCTGTGCACGTGACTGTGAGCTGTGGTTGCTACTAGTTACTCTCCAATCTATAGTCCTGTCTTGTACCTGTCTGAATGCTTGCTATCGCTAATGCAGCGCAACATCGCACTGCGCTGCCATTGTGTTTTATTTGTAGCGATATTGGAAGCCCAGAGCTGTAGTTGCTCTGGACAGCCTGTGTAGCCTCTTCCATTATTCAGCCACTAGCCTTGTTGCTGTGAATCCAGTGCATTTCCTCCCATGTGCTCATCCTGTGTCTTACTGGTGCAGTGTGGCAGAATCAGACAGACCCTGCACCGGCCTGTTCCGAGTCCCATCTTGCTTTAGTACTTGCATTACTTGTACCCAGCACTCATTGGCATCCTGATGCAAATATTCTCAGTGTTCTCCTTTCACTGCACACCGTGGGAAGGCCATGTACAAGAACCAGAGGAGGATGATGGGACGGATACCGGATGAAGTCTTGTCCATAGATTCATACAGATCTTTAGGGATGATCAATGAGATGAAAATACTTCCTGGTTGATGCAAATGTATGTATATTTTTATGCAAATATATGTAGCTTGAAGATTGACTAATCCATTTAAACCTGGGTGGGATTTTATTGGTCCATTTTCAAGCTGCATATAGTTGCATAAAAATTTGCATAAATGTGCATCAACTCGGAAGTTTTTGCATCTCATTGATCATCCCTACAGATCACAGAGAGCTGCAGTAATGTACTGAGCGCAGAATCCATTTCACTTAAAGCTCTCAATGCATCTGTATAGTGTTAAGAGCCTCCTTCAGCTTGGGCACTGAGTTGATACACTGAACAGTGGTGTTCATGTAACGTGTTTCCCAAGTTTGTAAAGCTGCAGAGCAGTTCCATTGCTGAGGTTAGCTGCTCCTCCGACATGTCCTGAAGGCTCCTCAAGAAGAGCCCTCACTGATCCCATCATTAACAAGCTTGTGCCATTTTTTTATTTTACGGTTCTCCAGTCATTGTCCTTTAAAGTTCCTCCTATCAACATAACTTTTTGCCTGTCCGGCTGCACACCTGTCTGAGTGAACAACTGGACTTTAAAAACCATTGGCAGCTCATCTGTATTCAGCTCCAAATTATAAAACTTCACGTTCACTGAAAACAATAGTGTTGCCGCTTCCTCTGGTGTCACGTGGGTTTCCAGGCTGTTGGAAAGAGGATATGTGTTGCACCAAGAAGACTGAGGCCTCTTTTCCACGGACTGTTGAACTGTGTGATCGGCAAGCAGTTACCAGGCAGCAGTAAGCAGTTATCATGCAGGAACAAGCAGTTACCAGGCAGCAGTGAGCAGTTGTGAGAGTTTAATAGGCATTTCACTGCCTTTCAACAATCCGTGGAAAAGAGGCCTTACATTTAGTCTGTTTATCTGTTTTTGGCCTCTCATTGCGTGACCCCGGCGGCGGCTAGATCGACAAGCAGTGTTTTTATCGATCGTTCTGTAAAATAGTGCATCTATATTCTGAATGTTTGTATTCATAAATATTACCAACAGCAAATACTGACAGTGCGGTATTCAGTCGGTATGAATGCAGTGTTCTTACGATAAATTTACTGAAAGTTGTATTCATGAACCTGAAAGTGGGCGTTTCTGTGCGCTAAATACCGAGCTAAATATCTCCTGCACTTGCCTGGCGGTATTGAATTATCCTCTGTCAGTATCTATTATGATACATTAATTTGTAGTCATGGTGCCGTTTGATGCATTAATTTATTAAAATAACATTTTAAACATTCTTAAATTTAAATTAAAAGGGCATAATTTCATTATTTTTTTAATGTATTTTATTATTGTATTTATATTTATTATATTTGTATTTATTTAATAACCTTTATTTTATTTTGATTTTTATTAATTTAAATGTTTTAATTTAAATTTAAATTACATTTAAATTCATGTCAAAGGCAGTAACACACCCCTAGTGGCACCAAAAGGCTAACCATGTGATTTCTTAGGGCAGCCTCTGTAGCCCACAATGCACCTTCCTTACCCATAATACACTTTGAAAATGGATTTTATTATATAAAAGATCGCTAGTCTCGATATTTACCGACAGCTTATCGCATTGTTACCACATCATTACCGAACACTAGCGATCTTTTAACGAACAACTGCCGACAACGAAAAAAAAATTGCTGAGTACTACTTAGGACTCTGTAAATTTCGAATGTGGTAAATTACCGACAAGCAAATTTTTAACGCAAGCACTTTGAGTGAATAGAGGCCATTGTGACCCTGCAGTAGTACAGTGCCTAACCAATTTGTACACACTCTTCTAATGAGATAAGTCTTTGGAAAAGGCAAGATCACAGACCAATTTTACCCCATTCCATGTAGTATGAGAGCCATACCTACACAGTCTATTCTATGGAGCAGCACTCCCCATCAGATAAAATCTTTGCAAGATGCTGCACACAAAGATGCCTGTACACACTCAAAAGATTACCGTATTTGCAAAAGATCTGTTCCTGCAAAATATCCATTCCTGCAAAATGCATGCATAGTCTATGAGACCTGCAGATCATCATACACACCTTGTTTAAAGGGACTCCGAGCTCAGACTAAAAATAAAATTTGAACTTACCCGGGGCTTTCTCCATCCCAGCCCTGTTCGGGACGTCCCACGCCGGCCTCCTGGCTCTTCTTCCGGCGGCTGTCCGCATAGCGCGTACAGGCCGGTCCCCCGGGCGACACTGGCTAGTGTCGGGCTTTCTCCTTCCTTATACGTCACGAATGACGTCACACGCCGGCCGCCGCGCGTCATGACGGCGGCCGGCGTGACAGCACGGCGCATGCGCGGTTTAATCGCACATGCGCCGTGCTGTCAGCCGGCCACCGTCATGACGCGCGGCGGCCGGCGTGTGACGTATAAGGAAGGAGAAGGCCCGACACTCGCCAGTGTCGCCCGGGGGACTGGCCTGTCCGCGCTATGCGGACAGCCGCCGGGAGAAGAGCCAGGAGGCCGGCGTGGGACGTCCCGACCAGGGCAGGGATGGAGAAAGCCCCAGGTAAGTTCAAATTTTATTTTTAGTCTGAGCTCGGAGTCCCTTTAACAGACTTCATCTGCATATCTGGCATTCATCTGCAGATCTGAAAATCCATCCTGGTGGATCTGATCTGCAGATGATTGTCTGTTAAACAAGGTGTGTATGATGATCTGCAGATCTCATAGACTATGAATACATTTTTCAGGAATGGAGCTTTTGCAGGAACAGATCTTTTGCAGATACTGATCTTTTGAGTGTGTACGGGCATCTTTGTGTGCAGCATCTTGCAAAGATTTTATCTGATGCGGAGTGCAGCTCCATAGAATAGACTGTGTAGAGTATGGCTCTCATACTACATGGAATGGGGTAAAATTGGTCTGATCTTTCATTTTCCAAAGACTTTTATCTCAAGTGTGTATGAAGGATAAGTTACTCAGCACAGCAGCACTCAAGAGATGCTATAACTGACAGTTCTTCTCACAGTACTAGGTGCAGTGTTCAGCTAGCAAACAAGCTGGAGTAATACCAGTTCCTTGCTGTGACATAACTAAGTACACATAGTTTTATCCTATGTAAATGTATTACAGTTCTGGCCACAATGCACCCTATGGTATAAATCACTGTTGTAAGTAGGTAAAATAGACCCAACTACCAGATATTTACCTGAAGTATACACTTCTCTACCTTACCTTCAATCAATCAATCAATCAATCAATCTTTCTCCCAAGTTTTATCCTAGGTGATATTTTCACACCTTATTATTAACATTCCTTTTAAGCCACCAGCAAGCAATACAATAGAATCATTTTGATAGTACTTTTCACATACTTTTGGTACTTTTTCAGTTGCAGAGTGCTGAAACGTTAAAGAGGAACTCCAGCCTAAACAAACATACTGTCATTAAGTTACATTAGTTATGTTAATTAAAATAGATAGGTAATATAATCTCTTACCCACCCTGTTTTAAAAGAACAGGCAAATGTTTGATTTCATGATGGCAGCTACCTTTTTGGATGAAAGGAGGTGACAGGGAGCATAAGACACAATTCCAACTGTCCTGTGTACACCCCTCCCAGTTGCTAGGCAATGTGAACAACAACATAGGAAATCCGATCATGCTCTGCACAGCATCAGGGAAAAAAAGCCCATGCTTTTTTCTTTGATGGGTGGAGCTTAGATAAAAATGCAGCTAAAATGATGATTTGGTAAGAAAAACAAAGTTCTGATGCTGTGAAACTGTTAAAGAAACACCAAGCCTTTTCAGTTCTGCTGAGCAGATTTTTAGTCCGGAGCTTCACTTTAATTTAAACAGTAGATAAAAAAATGATCTCCTTGGAGATAACTTTGGAGAAAAAAGTGAATTGAATAAGGGCCCTGTCTCTGTCTCCTGTCTCAAAGGACAACGTAACATGGAGTGAAAAATAACTCCTTCCAACCCCCTTTAAAAAAAAAAAATCCAGGCGGGAATATATCGCGTTCAGTATTTTAGACTTCTGTGTGCTAATTCATAAAAATGTCTACACTTGCGATAGAAGTTCGGTATTTTCTAGAACTAAGGCTGGCGGTAACATGAGAAGCTGCCTGAGTTGATACATTTTCTCATGCAGAGACAGCGTTACAATAAAAGAGGCATCTCCAACTTCCCTTTAGATGTGCATTTTTTTTTTAAACTGCCCCTGTTTGCCCTGAATTTGCTCTGAATCTGTCTATTAGTCTTTCTAAACAATCTATTTAATTACCACAGCTTAGAAGAACTTCAAGAAATGTTACACATGCAGCCTTTGTGATGTAAAAAAATATGAGAACAGGTACCCAAGAGGTTAAAAAACAGAGCCTGGGAGCCTGGGGTATTCTGGAAAGCGTTTTTTGTTCTGCTCTCACTGCTGCTGCCAGAGAGATCTGTCTCCATTAAGTTTGCTCTTATCAGCATGCTTATCACCTCTTCCAAGCAAGCGGTATTCTCTGTCCCAATACGGCCTGCTCTAATCTTTATGAATTGACATTTAAGGTAGCCATACACTGGTCGATTTGCCATCAGATTCGACCAACAGATAAATCCCTCTCTTATTGAATCTGATCAGAGAGGGATCGTATGGCTACCTTTACTGCAAACAGATTGTGAACCAATTTCAGCCTGAAACCGTTCACAATCTGTGGTGGTGGTGCCGCTCCCCCCCCCCGCTCCCTCTACTGTTTAAACTTCCTGCCGGGCAGGAGAGAGAGAAGCATGCCGGACCCGGAGACCAGAACGGAGACGGAGCAGCGGTGACCGGGGGCAGTCGCGCCGTCGGAGCAGGTAATGTATTGCCGCTCTATTGCGTCGGTCACTCGAACACCGATAGGGACGCGCTCCCTACCTGTGGGCGATCGACGGTAATTTTCCGCACTGATCGATCGGACGAAATAGATCGAAATTTAGCGCGTAGCGGGAACGATGTGACAGCAGATTCGATCCCAGTGATCGAATCTGCTGTCGATCGGCGGGAAATCGGCCTAGTGTATGGCCAGCTTTAGTGATGTGTTGAGATAATCACCGCACAAGGCGCTCACTGCTCGGTAATTGTAGCTTTTCATGTGGTAACAGCTGTTATGAATTGACATTTTGGTAAGTGCTCGGTAAAGTCAGCCGTTTTCAACATTACCGCATGCGGGAATGTTTTATAAATGATAGCCTATATCTGCCTGTGGTGGTATCTAGGTACTAGTCTTCTTTAGGGGACCCAGCAGGAAACATCCACTAATGTGATTTGGTGGAGGGCACCCTCACGAATTGCTAGGTTTCCAATAGGTTTAAGTAAACTATGCCCACGCTATTTGGCCAATCACAATGCTTTGTGCTGTAAGAGGGTTGTGATTGGAGAACTGCTCCCTATGCTGTTTCCTGCTGGGTACCCTAAACTAGACTAATGCATCTCTACTTCGGAGTGCTGGAGTCACTGCAATGGACTCCCAGAGCGGTACAGTACATCTGTAACATATGGGTACATTACCACTCTGGCAAGAGTGAACTGAGATTACACTTCAGTATACAGCGTTATATATTGTGTGTTTACTCTAACTTCCCTAGCTTCAGATACATGAGAATCTATAACACAATTATTGTGAAATTCAGTGTTGTGAAATATGAGCCTACTTCTCTCACGTGAATGGTTAAAGATAATGACACTGGTAGATTATTTTTGGCACTCTAGCTTTGTTTTCACATTGACTTTAGTGTAATCCCAGAGATGTAAGTCTCCAGACACCAGCGCTGTCTCAAGGCTCATTGTCATGACATTTAACATCTGAACAGGTGTGGAAAGTATTTGGATGTGATTGGTGTTACAGATTGTGTAACTAAATACCACAACTTTTATTCTTATTCACAAACAAATCATAAAACTGCTTAAATGGTTTCAGATATTTTGTATTCAGGGTGTAACATATTTTGGGCCTGATGCAATGCAAGGTGATAAGTAGCTTGCACATGAAGGTACTTATCACCTGGCCACCGCACAAGGATTGCAGACAAACTGTAACGATTGGTGTCAGCAACACATATTTTTCTGATTATTGGTGAACTGCAGTATCACCAATAATACAAATACTATACCTGATTATGTGGTGATCTGCAGAATCACCAATAATGCTAGTATAGCTAGACAGGAGACAACCAATGTGGGATTGTGTTTTGGTGCAACAGTAATGAGAAGAGGAGATCTCCCAAGGAGCGAGAGATTCAGACAATACTGCAGTCAAGGATCCCCTGAGGAGCAGGGGATTTCAGACTGTACTGCAGCCAGTGGACACCTGAGGAGCAGGGACCACTGACTGTGCTGTAAGGATGATCACCTGAGGAGCAGGTGATTAAGACCACACCACAGCCAGGGATCTCCTGAGGAGCAGGAGATTCAGACTGTACTGTAGCCAGTGGACACTTAAGGAGCAAGCGTTACAGACAGTGCTGCAAGGGCTGATCACCTAAGGAGTAGGTGACATCTCTTAGATATTCCTCACTAATGGCCAGGCTCACTAGTGAGGACAGGAAGGTCAGACAAGCAGGGTAGGCAACGTACGGACAGATAAAATACAAAGTAGGAAGGCTGATTTGACGTTAAGGTTCAGGCAGAGTCGGCAACAGTAATCAGATAGGCAGAGGTACCGAATCAGCAAACAGGAGAGTAGTCAAGGAAGCAGAAGGTCATAACAGATAAACAATAGCAATGTAGCAATATCCTAGTCTAGGGGTAAAGTCCTTGGTTTCAAAACCTGGGATCTAGACTAAAAAATTAGTACACAGATATCACAATGCAATTAGTACTTTAAAGAGAACCTGTACTGAGTAAAAATATTTAAAATAAACACATGAGGTAACTTCAAATGAACATTACAGAGTTACCTTGCCATTAGTTCCTATCAGAAGCTCACCATTTTCTTCTGACAATAATCCCATCCAGTTCTGACAATATTTTGTCAGATCTGAAATATATCAGTTGCTGTCAGTAAAATATCAGTTGCTGTCAGTTATAGCTGAGAGGAAAACGGATGTACCAGGTAATGTTCATGTTTCCCTATGGCTCAAGTGGGCGATGTTACAGTTTAACTGTGTGCTGACCAGAAAGCTGTTATGGGGTAATGGCTAATTTCAAAATGGAGGACGGAAAATTCCCTTGATCATAGTGAACAAATAGGACGCGGGACAGGAGAAAGACACTGAGGAGTAGACTACATGGAAGGTAAGTATGACTTGTGTATGCTTATTTTGACTTTTATTTTCAGTACAGGTTTTCTTTAAGCTATCAATGGAAACTGGCTAAGTGTGAATTCCCAGCTGCAGCTGGTTCTAACACACTGTAGGATCTGACTAAGGTCTGAGCGCTAGTACGTTAGCGTTTGCAACAGCAGACAACCAGCAACTGAAAAGCTAGTCCTATATATACTCAGTTGTCATGAAGGAGTCCGCACACAGACTTATCGGAGCAATCCACGTAAATTTTATTGTCCCATTTATCTACTATATATACTCAGAGCGCTCCACAGTGCTGCCCCAGTCACTCAGCCAATCCGGAGCACTACTGGAGTCAGCTGACCGGCTGATCAGCTGACTCCTCTTTTACTTGCATAAAGGTCCTGTCGCCTGGCGTGCTTGTAGCTCTCAATCTATGTGCACTAGAAGGACCAGGCAAAGCAGCAGCATGTAGCTGCGCGGCAGAGGCCGCCAGCTGATACGCAGAGATAGCCGCCATGCGGGGTTATCTCTGCTATCCTTTACACAAATCTTATTGCTTGTGCGATGGCCGATCGTTAGGGAGCATTACTCAGGCGAAAAGGGCACAAGGTTTTGCGCTGTGGTGCTGTCCTTTAGCATGTGGCATTGTTGTACCGCTCACCCAGGAAATGTGTGCTCACCTGACAAACATCCGCTGCCTCGTGTCACAACTCCCATCCCTGTGATTGACTTTGAACCCTGGCAAAGTATCTTTTAAGCTCCCACTGGGGCTCCCCATTGGTCCAGACATTGGACCAATGGGGAGCCCCTGTGGGAGCTTCAAATATGCTTTGCTGGGGCTGGTGGTTTGCCGTGGGGGTTCGGTGCTCTGCGGAGTGACCGGTGGGGAGCTCTGGGGGGGGGGGGGTCTCCTTAGTAAAGGAGACTCCCTGATACAGCGGAGGAAGACGTGCATTAGCATGTTTAGACTTGGTTTTTGCAGGTCTAAACTAATGCTCATGTCCCAGAAGCATGAAACTGCAATAGGATAGGATGTAAAGAACTTGCTGGGTGATAAGATCGCCCAAATTAGTTTAACACGCTGCCTAGGGCTAAGTGCAATTGTATCAGGCATTGTTATTGGCGCCCGATTATCGGACTTAAAGGGAAAGTCCAAGCAAAATTAAAAAATGAGTTTCACTTACCTGGGGCTTCTACCAACAACAAACAACAACAACAAATAACATTTGTAAAGCGCTTTTCTCCCATGGGACTCAAAGCGCATAAGCATGGCTCCGACCATCATGGTACAGAGGAAGAATTTTATAAGTCTGGAAATGCCAGGCTAAACAGGTGGCTTTTCAGTCTGGATTTGAATAGCTCCAGGGATGGTGCTGTCTTTACTGGGTGTGGCAGGGAGTTCCAAAGAGTAGGGGCAGCATGACAGAAGGCTCTATCTCCAGATTTTTTGAGGTGCACTCTGGGAGTGACCAAGTTTATAGAACTTGCTGATCTGAGGTTGTGAGAGGTGTGGTGCAGCTTCAGCAGGTCCTTCATGTATCCAGGGCCCAGATTGTGCAGGGATTTGAATGTCAGCAGTCCAATCTTGAAGAGTATTCTCCATTCTACTGGTAGCCAGTGCAGTGAGCGAAGGATCGGTGTAATGTAACAGTGGCGAAGCTGGTTTGTTAGCAATCTGGCAGCAGCATTCTGCACTAATTGCAGGGGACGCAGGTCCTTTTTGGGGAGGCCAGCATAAAGGGCATTGCAGTAGTCCAGCCGTGATGTGATGAAGGCGTGGACTAGGGTTGGAAGATCCTCTGGGGTAAATCAGATGTTTAATCTTTGCAATGTTATTCAGATGAAAGAAGGAAGATTTAACTAGAGATGAAATTTGGTTTCTGAAACTCAATTCCCCATCAATTAGTACTCCAAGGCTGTGCACAAGGTTGGAGCTGTTTATGTCTGAATTCCCAATCCTGAATGGTGTTGCTTTACGGTAGAGCTGTTTTGATGGCGAGTGCTGGCTTTGGACAAACAGGACCTCAGTTTTGTCAGCATTCAGTTTCAACCAGTTATTCATCCATGCCTGTAGCTCAGCTAAGTAAGAGTTTATTTTTGGGGTAGGGTCTGTTCCACCAGGTTTGAAGGACAGGTATAGCTGTGTGTCATCGGCGTAGCAGTGGTACGTCAGGCCATGGCGTAGGATAAGTGTACCAAGTGACAACATGTAGATTGCAAACAGCAGAGGGGATAGGATTGATCCTTGTGGCACTCCGAATTGTAGAGGTGCAGGTTTGGACATTATAGGACCTAGGGATACTCTCTGTGTTCTGTCAGTCAGGAATGATCTGAACCACTTGAGGACTGATCCACTGATGCCACAGTACTCCTGCAGTCTGTTAAGCAGGATTTCATGGTCAACTGTATCAAAAGCCGCTGAGAGATCCAACAGGATTAGGATGGAGCATTTCCCTCTGTCCCTTGCCATGAGCAGGTCGTTGCAGACTTGGATGAGGGCTGTTTCTCAGCTGTGGTGTTTCTTAAAGCCAGATTGTAGAGGGTCCAGGATGTTGTTTACTGACAGCCTGGTTTCAAGTTGCCGATAGACAGCCTTTTCAATAACTTTACCTAAGAAGGGGAGGTTGGAGACAGGTCTGTAGCTGCTCATAGCATCTGAATCCATGGAAGGTTTTTTAAGAAGGGGCTTGATGAGTCCTTTTAGAGAGGTAGGAAACCTCCCTGCTTGCAGAGAGCAATTTACCATTTTGTGAAATGCTGGACCAAGCAGGTCAGGGCATTTCAGCATATGTTTAGTTGGTCCAGGTCGCAGGTTGTCTGGCGGAGGCGACGGAGGATGTCTGAGATCTCTTCCTCACTAATACTTTTGAAGTCAGTCCAGGGTGTTAGGTTGTTTTTGCCAATATTTCCAGGAGTTGAATAAGTCTTAGGTGCTGTGGACTGAATGAGACACCGAATAGAGGATACTTTGTCAGCAAAGTAGCAAGCAAATTTTTCGCATAGCTCCTTTGAGGGAGTTATAGTAGGTTTTAGACAGGATGGGTTACATAGTCTATCAACTGTGCAAAATAGTTGGGCTGGCCTGTTGGCGGCCTTTGCGATCTCCTGTGATAGGTAGGAGGATTTTTTCTTGGTGATCGCATCTTGGTAGCTTTCCAGGTGAGAGACAAGGGTGTGTTTATCATTTGAATTCTGAGTTTTTCGCCACTTCTCTTCTAGTCTGCGCGCTTCTTTCTTTAGGTCCTTTAGTGAGCTGTCAAACCACCGTGCATGGTGAAGTGGTGTAGACCGTTTAATGCGAACTGGAGCAAGGGCGTCATAGGCAGATGACACTGCATGGTTGTACATCAGGACCATGGAGTCTGGGTCTGCGCAATGATTGGTTAATGCGTCAAAGTTGAGGGTATTCTGAACGTGCTGGGGTGAGACATCTTTCAGAGAACGGTATTTTATGAGTTCTTTCCCTCTGCGTTTTATCGCCCCATACCAGCCCCATGCAGGCATCCTGTGCCCTCTTAGTCACTCACTGCTGCTCCAGTCCCCCGCTGGCAGCTTGCTGACCTCGGAGGTCGGCGGGCCGCATTGCGTACATTTTTACGCATTCCCGCTAGCGCAGGAACATTAACACATACATTTTTACGCATTACTGGTTCAATGCTTAAAAATGTACGCATTAAACCAGTACCGCGTAAAATGTATGTGTTAATGTTCCTGCACTAGCAGGAATGCGTAAAAATGTACACAATGCGGCCCGCCGACCTCCGAGGTCGGCAAGCTGCCAGCGGGGGACTGGAGCAGCAGTGAGTGACTACGAGGGCACAGGATGGCTGCATGGGGCTGGTAGAAGCCCCAGGTAAGTGAAACTCATTTTTTTTATTTTGCTTGAACCTTCCCTTTAAGCTTACATAGTGACAGAAAACAATCAGCATGTTCATTGGTGTTTTAAGGGGGTAGCGCAGAGAGTGGCCCGCCCTGAGTGTTAACTCAGTCCCTGTGCAGCTGCAGTTTCCCAGACTGAGGCAGCCGTGCAGAGTATAGCGCACAGCTGATAGACATGCCTCTATCCCACCTGCTCCCCGGAGTCCTGCACTGTCAAACTTCTCCCCCTAGTGCTGGCATCACTTCCTGCACTTGTGTAATCACATGATGCAGGAAGAGGAGCCAGGCAGTCTTACATTGGTGGATTCCAACGGCGGAGCAGGTAAGATAACAGCATGTCTAACAGCTGTGCTATACTCTGCATGCGGCTATCTATACTGGGGGCAACTATTTCAGGCTACCTATACTGAAGGAAACTATACAAAGCTACCTATACTAGGGCATCAATAGCTGTACCTATACTGGGGGCAACTATAGGATGCTACCTATACTGGGAGCAACTGTACTAGGCTACCTATATTGGGGCACCTATAGCTGGCTACCTATACTGGGGACAACTATACTTTGCTAACCTATACTGGAACTATACCTGGCTAACCTATACTGGGGGCATCCACACCTGGCTACCTATACTGGGGGCAACTAGGTTATCTATACTGAGGTTACCTATACCTGGCTAACCTATGCTGTTGGAACAGCTGGCCCCTCCCCCCTAGTAGAACGGGCAGTGGCCGCAGCTACTGGAGAGGCTGGAGCCTCGATAACGTCTGTTAGAGTGTTCTGTCACCCCTTCCATTGGCACACACGGGGAGGCTTGCCCCCCCCATGCACACACCTTACAACGCTAATGTCACTGGCTAATCACCAAGAGTCATCATCACCTTCTTAAAATTACCATATGTCTGGCTGCAACAAGCATGTTTTACTTTGATTCACAAAAGCCACAAGAGATCACAAGAATAAAAGACAGACACATATTGCTTTCAAATTATAGTTCATTGTAGTCTTATTTTGTGCAATTATCCTTCAAAGCTCTTAAAAGACTGAGTCACAATTCAAAGAAGGAGCATTAGAACAATATACATAATTGTGAACATGATCTTTTTTACCCAATTGCAAAGAATAATAATTGATATCAGAGGTGTGCCAGACAATTGTAATACAACCATGTAACTAGGGAGGTAAATAATAACATAAGATAATCGATTACATGGTATGAATCAGGTTCGAATATAAAATAATTTTTGGAATGCCAATGCTTCATAGCTCCAAGCGTTACTTTGCTTCCCTCTACAAATCTTGGCAAGACTCATACTGGAAAGCAAAGGATTAACAAGATTAACAGTAGAAAATAAAATGAATTGCTAAGGTTGGTGTAGACATTGGACACAGGTAATATACAACAGCTATCCTGCTTTATAGGTTACCGATGATGTGATTCTTATGAGATGACCGATACAAAATTAAAGTAGGGTATGCTACCGTGTTTGCCCCAAAATAAGACGGTGTCTTATACAGTGATGTGAAAAACTATTTGCCCCCTTCCTGATTTCTTATTCTTTTGCATGTTTGTCACACTTAAATGTTTCTGCTCATCAAAAACCGTTAACTATTAGTCAATGATAACATATTGAACACAAAATGCAGTTTTAAATGATGGTTTTTTATTATTTTGTGAGAAAAAAAAACTCCAAATGTACAGGGAGGACTGGGACCTTTTGGCCTGGGGGGAAACATAGACTAGAGGCCCGTTATCATGGCAGCCTCAGCCCAAATTATGTCACACATTCACCCCATGTGTATATGCCAGTAATCACGTGGAGTGCCAATGCGGAAATACAGCAAGGACACTCTGTGAACAGTGTGACAGGTAAAGTACAGGCATCAGGGGGGCACAATACATTTTGAGGGACAACGGCCGGGGTTTCCGTCTTGTCTATAATTCGTGTGTAACGATCGGTGGGCGCAGAGAGTATCTGATTACCGGTGATCTGCAGTATCACCGGAAATACAGATATACACCAGATTATAAGTGATCTGCAGTCTCACCGATAATCCGATATACAAACTAACCTCTGTTCACCTGAGTAGAGTGTAGTGTTTGGTGTAACAGTATCACTTTGAGGACTAGGCCTCAGTGCAGCAAGGAGTACTACACAGATTCCTTCCGCAGACCTGAGCTCTCCAAGACGGGAGGAGTCAGACTGACAGTAGGAAGGATGTCTGAAAGTGACCCTCAGGAGAAGGGTCGCTAAGAGAGCGAGGAACCGCCTCCAACGGTAAGGTCGGTTCTCGAGGTCGGACAAGCCAGGTCGTATACACACGGACAGATAAAGTACAAGATCAGGAGTCAAAAGGCGGAGTCTAGGTACAGGCAGGGTTCGGCAACGGGGTATCAGATATATCGAGGTACAGAATCAGGAGGCTGAGGCAGAGTCTAGAAACGAGCCGGAGATCGGCAACAGAGTATCAGAATTATCGAGGTACAAGATCAGAGTTCAGAAGGGTAGTCAAGGCAGGCAAAAGTCATAACAGATAATCACAATCAAACTAGTACTTTAGCTATCAACAGAATCTAGCTAAGTGTAGGATTACAGCTCCAGCTGGTCCCGGCACACTTGCGGATCTGACTACGGATCTGGGTGCTCCCACATATGTGATTGCACGCCAGACAAAGAGCAAGTGAACAACCAGCAGTATATATACTCTAGGACCTTTCCAGGACCTCCCTAATTGCTGGTCCAATGGGAGCAGTGGAATTTGTCAGCTGACCCAGCTGGTCAGCCGACTCCCTTCTAACTGCTATTTAAACTCTGCCTCTGTGCACGCGTGCGTGTAAGTCTGAATCTTGGTGGACTATCAGTCCCAGCCACACCAGTACTGTCTTGCAATGTATCCAGTGAACTGAGTGCGGGAGCCGCCTTATACTTGGTTTACATTGCAACCAGGCAGCATGGTGGCGTAGTGGTGTGCTCTCGCGTGTGCCCCGGTTTGAATCATCTGCATGGAGTTTGTATATTCTCCTCGTGTCTGTGTGGGTTTCCTCTGGGCACTCCAGTTTCCCCCCTCATCCCAAAAATATACAGATAAGTTAATTAGCTTCCTCCTAAATTGGCCCTAGACTACGATACATACACTACACGATATACACAGACATACACTATGACTATGGTAGGGTTAGATTGTGAGCTCCTCTGAGGAACAGTTAAGTGAAAAGACAATATACTCTGTACAGCGCTGCAGAAGATATTAGCACTATATAAATAATAACTGACTGCTGCATCAGTACTTCATCTATGTGTAATAGGAATCATCAGGCTACAAAAAAAAAAGCTTTACTAATCTGGGGCTTCCTCCAGCCCCTGGCAGCCATCCTGAGCCCTTGCTGCAGCTCCAGGTCCCCTCCGGTGCAGATGCTGACCTTGCTAGGTCGGCATCCACTGCGCCTGCACGAGCACCGCTGTCAATCACTCACACGTGGTCTCTAGTGTTCTGCGCAGGCATAGCAGCTCTGTGCCTGCGCAGAACACTAGAGACCACGTGTGAGTAGACCTGGACCTGTGAGTAGACCTGTAGACCTGGAGCTGCAGCTAGGACACAGGACGGCTGCCAGGGGCTGGAGGAAGCCCTGGATTAGTAAAGCTTATGTTTTATTTTTCTTTAGCCTGATTCAGCCATAAGAGTTTGCGTCCGTCTGTCACTTGGCCCTGGCAGCTCCCCTCACAATAAAAAAAAACCTCCCATAGTTTTCATTATTACTTCAGGGCTAGCTGCTCCTGGCTTCTATAGATTTTCTCTGCTGGCTATTACTGGTATCCTCCTGGCAATCAGATGGAGAGGTGGGGTGATCGTTTCTATTGTGGTCAGCACATCACCTCCAGCCCTCTTGTCTCCTCACATGCAGCCTTGCCAGGTGCCAGTGACCAGGCACTGGCGCACGGAAGGGGGTATTCCGGGTGTCTGGAACACCCCCCCCCCGCAACCAGAAGGATGTGTGTGCGGCTCTGGGCCTCGCTTGCTGCTGGCGGCGGGCGTAAGGTAGAGCTGCGGGGAGAGAAGACTTTCCACTTACGGTGCCTGGATCCTGCGCGGCTTCCATCTACTTCCTGTCCCGGCGTCTGTCGCTATGGTAACAGCGCCCCCTGTGATGACGTACCGCATGTCATCACAGGGGTAGCTCTTACCGATGCGACGCGCGCTGGGACAAGCAAAAGATAGAAGCTGCGTGCAGAATGAAGGCAGGTAAGTGGAAACTCTTAACGGGCAGCACGGTGGCGTAGTGGTTAGCTCTCTCGCCTTGCAGCGCTGGGTCCCTGGTTCGAATCCCAGCCAGGGCACTATCTGCAAAGAGTTTGTATGTTCTCTCCGTGTCTGCGTGGGTTTCCTCCGGGCACTCCGGTTTCCTCCCACATTCCAAAAACATACGGCTAAGTTAATTGGCTCCCCCTAAAATTGGCCCTAGACTACAGTACTTACACTACATAATATAGACATATGACAATGGTAGGGATTAGATTGTGAGCTCCTTTGAGGGACAGTTAGTGACAATATATATACACTGTACAGCGCTGCGTAATATGTCGGCGCTATATAAATACTAAAATAATAATAATAATAATAATAATAACTCCTCTCTCCCCGCTCCCCCCCCCCCCGCCTACCTATCTAACCCATACTGGGGCATATACCTAGCTAATCTATACTGGGGCATATACCTATCTAACCTATACTGGGGCATATACCTATCTAACCTATACTGGGGCATATACCTAGCTTATCTATACTGGGGCATATACCTATCTAATCTATACTGGGGCATATACCTAGCTTATCTATACTGGGGCATATACCTATCTAACCTATACTGGGGCATATACCTATCTAATCTATACTGTGGCATTTACCTATACAACCTATACTGCGGACATATACCTATCTAACCTATACTGGGGGCAACTATATGGGCTACCTATACTGGGCTGGCTACCTATACTGCGGGTACCTATACCTGTCTCCACATTGGGGCGCATTTTACGCCTTTGCCCTGGGTGCAATTTAGCCTAGAAACTGCTAGTATTTGGCTCAACCCACATCATTTTTTGGCCATGCCCACATGCCGCTTTCAGGAATCACCCCCTTGAAAATCCTGGATTTGCCCGTGGAGGGAGCCCAGCACGAGTGGAAGCAAGGTGCAGGCAGGGTCAGCAGTTCATGCAGAGACACTCAGACTGAAAGCCAGCTGAACAGTCTGTCTTCTGCTGTGCAAGACGGACATTGCTCTGCATTTTGCATCCATGTTGGCTTCCTGCAGCAGCCCAGGCACCCTGTGATATATATATATACACACACACACACACACACACACACACACACACACACCTATTACTTTGAGAGGGCTGACCTGGGCTCATCGCACACATTCAGGCAGCTGCTCCTTGTGGTCCGCAGTCTCTCTGATTCGGCTGATCGGCTCTAGAAAGTTGCAGGGTGGAGTTTAACAAGTGCATCATCAGCACTGCAGCCAATGGAGGAGAAGGACAAGAGAAAAGGGAGCCAATACAAAGCCCTGCAGTCTCTGGCCTGAGGTGCACCAACAGGACAGCCTGGGCTGGTAACAGTGAGCTGTGGGCGTGGCTGAGTTCCCTTAGTTACTACAGTAACCCGACTTCGGCCCTAATTGATTAATGAAGAGGCGGCCCGGGGGGCAAATTGAAACCCGTCCCCCCAGGCCAGTCCGCCTATGTCTACATGGCCCTGTGTGAAAAAGTGATTGCCCCCCTTGTTAAAAAATAACTTAACTGTGGTTTATCACACCTGAGTTCAATTTCTGTAGTCACCCCCAGGCCTGATTACTGCCACACCTGTTTCACTCAAGAAATCACTTAAATAGGAGCTATCTGACACAGAGAAGTAGACCAAAAGCACCTCAAAAGCTAGACATCATGCCAAGATCCAAAGAAATTCAGGAACAAATGAGAACAAAAGTAATTGAGATCTATCAGTCTGGTAAAGGTTATAAAGCCATTTCTAAAGCTTTGGGGCTCCAGCGAACCACAGTGAGAGCCATTATCCACAAGTGGCAAAAACATGGAACAGTGGTGAACCTTCCCAGGAGTGGCCGGCCGACCAAAATTACCCCAAGAGCGCAGAGAAAACTCATCCGAGAGGCCACAAAAGACCCCAGGGCAACATCTAAAGAACTGCAGGCCTCACTTGCCTCAATTAAGGTCAGTGTTCACGACTCCACCATAAGAAAGAGACTGGGCAAAAACGGCCTGCATGGCAGATATCCAAGGCGCAAACCACTTTTGAGCAAAAAGAAAATTAAGACTTGTCTCAATTTTGCTAAAAAACATCTCAATGATTGCCAAGACTTTTGGGAAAATACCTTGTGGAACGACAAGACAAAAGTTGAACTTTTTGGAAGGTGCGTGTCCCGTTACATCTGGCGTAGAAGTAAAAAAAACATTTCAGCAAAAGAACATCATACCAACAGTAAAATATGGTGGTGGTAGTGTGATGGTCTAGGGTTGTTTTGCTGCTTCAGGACCTGGAAGGCTTGCTGTGATAGATGGAACCATGAATTCTATTGTCTACCAAAAAATCCTGAAGGAGAATGTCCGGCCATCTGTTCGTCAACTCAAGTTGAAGCAATCTTGCGTGCTGCAGCAGGACAATGACCTAAAACACACCAGCAAATCCACCTCTGAATGGCTGAAGAAAAAGAAAATGAAGACTTTGGAGTGGCCTAGTCAAAGTCCTCCTGACCTGAATCCTATTGAGATGTTGTGGCATGACCTTAAAAAGGCGGTTCATGCTAGAAAACCCTTTAAATAAAGCTGAATTACAACAATTCTGCAAAGATGAGTGGGCCAAAATTCCTCCAGAGCGCTGTAAAAGACTCGTTGCAAGTTATCGCAAAAGCTTGATTGCAGTTATTGCTGCTAAGGGTGGCCCAACCAGTTATTAGGTTCAGGGGGCAATCACTTTTTCACACAGGGCCATGTAGGTTTTGAGTTTTTTTTCTCACTAAATAATAAAAACCATAATTTAAAACTGCATTTTGTGTTTAATTATGTTATCTTTGACTAATAGTTAACGGTTTTTGATGAGCAGAAACATTTAAGTGTGACAAACATGCAAAAGAATAAGAAATCAGGAAGGGGGCAAATAGTTTTTCACATCACTGTATTAATTTTTGCACCAAAATATGTGCTAGGGCTTATTTTCAGGGGACGTCATATTTCTATGAACACACAAGTTCCTGTGCTGTGTGTCCTCCTGCCTTCTCCACTGTGCCTCCTCTTCCTCTGCTGGATCCACTTCTTGTGTGCCCCTCTGTCAGTGTTGCCAACCTTTCACGTTGTTTTTTACTGACAACTGACAAGTACCTAAAAATTTACTGACAAAATCCCCTGCGCCGTGCCGAAAAATGGGCATGGTCACGCAACAGAATGTGGGTGTGGTCATGGGTGAGGCCGAATATACATGACTTTAGTAGTGCTGTAAAAGGTCTGCCGGGGAAGTTTGAGCTCTGCCATAGTATTTACCCCCCCAAAATACATGTAATCTTACAGCATTTCACCAAAAATACACGTAATCTGGCAGAGGTTCCAACAAAATACAGATAATATGGCAGTGGTTCCCTAAAAATAGATGTAATCTGGCAGCAGCGATTCCCCCAACATACACATAATCTGGCAGCAGTTTCCCAAAATACACTTAATCTGACAGCAGTTGTTCCCCAAAAATAGGTAGCCAGGTCTATAGGTGTCCCCAGAATAGGTGGCCAGGGGTATAGATGTCTCCAGAACAGGTAGCCAACTTTCCCCAGAATAGGTAGCCAACTGTCCCCAGAACATGTAGCTAGGGGTGGAAATGTCCCCAGAACAGGTAGTCAGGGGTAGAGATGTCCCCAGAACAGGTAGTTAGGGGTAGAGATGTCCCCAGAAAAGATAGCCAGGGGTAGAGATGTCCCCAGAACAGGTAACCAGGTGTCCCCCCGCAGGAGAGGAGCAGCGCAGAGAAGAGGGAGCGATCATGGGTACAGCAGCGGGGAAGGGGTGACGTCTCCCCCCCCCCTTTTCTCACCTTAGGGCTCCCCCTCCCTTGCTGCCCCCTTCAGAACTAAGTCTTGTGCAGCGGCTGGTACTTACCTCCGCCTCGTTGCAGGCACGGGATGGTCTCTCTGCATTTGCCGCTAGTCTGGTCTAGCCCAGAGCAGCGGCACCAGAACTTCCGGCGCTTGGAACGAGACAGAGGTAAGTTCCGACCACTGCCAGCCGCCACTTAAGACTTTGTTCTGGAAGGGAGAGCGAGGGAGGGGGAGCCTTAAGGTGAGGGAAGGAGGGGGGGGGGGGGGGAGACGTCCCCCCTTCTCCACCGTTGTCCCTACCTCTCTCCCTCTTCTCTGCGCTGCTCTCCTCCTGCTCACAGGGCGGCCAAGTGGCCGCCCTTACGGACGCTGCTGAATTCCTTACAGAATTCATGGGCAGCTAAATTTGTAACAAAATTTACGGTATGCCCGTAAATTTACGGGCGGTTGGCAACACTGCCCTCTTGTACCTTTAGTGTCCTCCTGGTGTCCCCTCTATACCCGTGTCCTCCTCTATCCCATCCTCCTATGTCCTTCACTGTGTCTTACGCTGTCCCCCATGTCCTGCGATATTCCCCCTGCATCCTCTTCTTTCCCCCAGCTCCATGCTGCTGTATCCCTGAGCTTCAAGCCTAGGGGGAAGAAGTACGTCAACTTGCGTTTCTGGTCTCCAGTAATAACACAAGTTGCCTTACATTTTCCCCTTACTGCCACCAGGGATGGGCTCATGGGTAATTCGTAATTAAAAAGAGGCTGTGCAGCAAGTTGTGCGGAACTCGCTAGTGTGATTGCGATTAGGGACATGCAGCATTTTGAGTGTGTTTGCTAAGTATATAAGCACTGCAAAACCACTTTAAAAAGCGATTTTTCAGCGATTTGGTGGGGCCGAGCGATTACAACTAAAAACTTTAGTATATTTACCAGGTGTCCGGATTTCCTACTTCTGTCCATGGCCCCACCCCCTAAAGGAAAAGGTCACCAGCTCTGATTGGTTCTAGATCATAGAGAAGCACCTATGACCTCTTGTTTTAGGGGGCGGGGCTACAGACAGAAGCCGGACATCTGACACCTGGTATAAAGTAAAGTATAAAGTTTAAAAAAAAAATAAAATATGAAAATCACTAATCTGAAGCGCTGTACGGTTTACTATACAGCACTTCTAAGCACTGGGAAAATCGTTCTCAATCATACTAGGCACCGCTGTGGTGATTTTAAAGCACTGCAGCAATACCGAATGGATTCCAGGCCTTAGTAGTTAATGAGATGCAAGTAATTTGATGCACGACCTTGGCGAGATCCGATTGGTCCATTTTCATGTTGTATAGAATCTGCACACCTAGTGAATATACTAAAGTTTAATTG
The DNA here is from genome assembly GCF_040937935.1 of Hyperolius riggenbachi. NCBI lineage: Eukaryota > Metazoa > Chordata > Amphibia > Anura > Hyperoliidae > Hyperolius > Hyperolius riggenbachi. The sequence goes on along the minus strand of NC_090653.1, from coordinate 129,341,287 downwards.
TAATCGCTCGGCCCCACCAAAGCGATGAAAAATCGCTTTTTAAAGTGGTTTTGCAGTGCTTATATACTTAGCAAACACTCAAAATGCTGCATGTCCAGCGATTGCATTACCCCTAATCGCAATCACACTAGCGAGTTCCGCACAACTCGCTTTCATTGGCAAAGCGTTTTTTTGGGAATTATCGGCGATTCCAAAACGCTGCCAAAATCGCCGTAGTGGCTCCCAGCCCTGTGGCACTGGCACCTTTCACATGGCTGAACTTAGGGTACATATGTACGATCCAGCATTGTAATGTGATGCACGTTGTATTTCCAGCACACTGTAGCATCTAATTGTCAGACTTGCAGGTTGAGTCAATAATCTAAGTGCAACAGCTTGCTAAGTCATCTATGTTTAACATGTAGTATCGATTTAACCTGCTAGCGATCTATGATTGCTGTGGATATACAGTTTGATGTATAAGATTTAGTCATTAGGTGCTATTTATAATTGTATATAAGTTTTCTTTTTCTTTTTGAATATGCTTAATGAAATTTTTTTTATGAGTGAAGCGGCAGGCGATCCACGGCTTGTGATTTCAGTAGAGCGGAGTCTGGTACACACCTTAGCCCCCTCCGCACTTCGCCTGCATAAATAGGTCTGTTAGTTTTTTATTTGTCCGCTGTTGCGGTGGTATATTTGGCATGTTGCCTATTTTAATACTGTTTCCCTGCCCATAGACCACGTCACCTTAGGGGTCGTTCTATGGGCGGAGATTATCTTTGAAAATCTTTCGTGCTTGTGTCTTAGCGTGATCTGATGAAGGTAGGGATTGCCGAAATGCGTTATCACGCTAGAGGCACGTTTCTGACCGCGACATGCACCCCCATGCGAGTGGACCTTCCTGTCCAATGGAGGCCGCGCTGCTGGCCACAGCCTGGCGGTTTTGCCTGCATTTGCGCTAATAAAATACCATCTGGTAACACACTGTGAAGCGCTCTTTTTCGTCTTTGATTTTGCGCTCAAAATGCTGCATGTCCTGTGATTGTGATGACCCCTAATCGCCATCACACTAGTAGGTTCCCCACAACTCACTTTGTTTGGCAAAGCGTTCTTGGGAATTGTCAGCGATCCCAAAACAATGCCAGAATCTCTTAGCTCTAATATCATGCAGCATAATGGCAGTGTTTGTAACCACATGTGTGTCACCATATGACACGCCGTGGCATTACCTGGTGACAAAAATAACATACCACATCTGAGCACAGCTGCCCTCAGATGGTACTCCATAGGTGGGCTGTCCTCTCCATTGCCTATGCCGAGTACTAGCAAGCACACAATCAGTACAGGGTAGTAGCTGACAGGCAGTGAATTCACCACCTCCAGCCTCCCATGTGATAGACAGGGATGGTCAGTGAATTGCAATTCCTACTCTGGCCTGGAACCCACTAGAAGAAATTTTCTGAGCGCTTTGTGATTTGAAAAGCTCTTGCTAATGTAATGCTATGGGTGTGATCCCACTTGAGTGATGTGTTTTTATAAAAATCCCCCATAGCATTGCATTAGGAGTACATTTGAAATCGGCGCCGGTAGACTTGGGCGCAGGATACAGCTGTTATACGGCTGATCCTGCTTCTGCACAAGTCCGGGCCATTTTAATTACTATTCCCCCTCCAGGCCGCCATGGATAGTGGGGGAATGAAATAATTCGGCTTCCAGCGATTGCTGGAGGCCGAATTATTGTGTTTTTTAAGCAACCTCGCCTCCGTCTTCTGACGGAGCCGACCTTACTCACTGAGCGCTGCAATAGGAATGATTCCTATTGTAGTCTATGGAAGCGCCAGCTGCGCCCAAATCTAGCAGCGCTGAAAAGCACTGCTCCGTGTATTAGCAAGAGCTTTTTTCAGATCACTAGTGCTTAGAAAAGGCTGCTAGTGGGTTTGAGCACTCATCCAGTTTTGGAAGATTACCTGACTTGATTGATTAATTTAGCTGAGAGGTAACAATCATTGGGGAAATGTCCAATTGCTGTAAGGAAAAAAAATATTTTATTTTACACTTCTAATCCCGTGCAAAGTTCTGGTTCACCCAGGGGCGTTGCTAGGATCCTAGGAGATCCAGGGGGACCCATGGGCACTAGGGTGAAGGAACCTGTGGCAAAAAGTGGGTAGGGTGATTTAGTGAGTGGGCGTTGCTGTGGGTGAGGCCAAATGTACATGAACTTAGTAGCGGTGTAATCCAACAATAATGGGCCTGCCCAGCAACATGTTGGATAGAACCCCCTACCCTTTAAATCAGGGGTGTCAAACTCAAATACAAAGTGGGCCGAAATTGTACACTGGGACCAAGTCGTGGGCCAACCTCAATGTCTACTGGCCACTTTTCTCCCTTATGAAGTTCACTGGTGTCTAATGGCCTCCCTCTCCAACCCTGGTGTCTAGAAGGATCCTTCCTCCCCTATACAGTTCCCTGGTGTCTAAAGGCTTCCACCCTCCCCACATACAGTTCTCAGTGTTTAGGGTTCCCCCTACCTCCCCCATATGTCTTCCCTGGTGTTCTAGGGCTTCACCTCCAATATAGCTTCCCTGGTGGTCTGAGTGGGCCAAACCTAATGCAAAGTGGGAAAACCACTTGAGGGCCAAATTGTATGGCTCTGACGGCCGGATTTGGTCTGGGGGCCGGAGTTTGACATGTAGTTTATTATCAGTACAGGCATGAAGTAAAGATGCATACACATAAAATTTTTGCGTTTTTCCTATACTTTACATTGAGGCAGAAACGCTTCTGGAAACCGCAAACCTGCAGCAGGAGGCACGTCTGCGGTTTGCTAAAAACCTCAAACCGCTGGTGTGCACCATCCCATTGAAATACATTACCCAAGCGTTTTCACTGGTGGATGCAGTTGGCAGATCGCTCCTAAAACCGCTCGGTGTGCACTGGGCCTTAGCCTTGCATGGATCACACTTGGGAGAATCGCATGCATTTTGCCATGATGCTAAATCGCATGGAAAAATACACCTTGCTTTCCTATGGACAATGGACATTTGTGTTCAAGTGTTAAAAATGTGCATTTTTCCGCAAGCAAAAAAACCCCCAAAAAACCTAAACACTTTTGCACGCTGTGCGTAAGGGCTGGTGCACGCCTAGAGCGCTTCTGAGCGCTTTTTAAAATGCTACCGCCTTGAAAAGCGATTGTACAGTGTAGAAGGCTTTGTGACATTCACAGTGCACACGTTGCGTTTGTGTGCAACGTGTAGCATTATTAGAAAGTGCTGCATGCTGTGTGTTATACACATTATTAGCTGCGTTGGCCTGTTTGCACATGCTCAGTAAAGACTTTTCAGTACCTGTATGCGACGATAACGGGGCATTAAGTTGCGTTGTGAGTTTTGTGGGACGTTGATTTGATCACAGGGACAGCGGACAGTGCATAGACTGTGCAAAAGGTGGATCAGCGCAACACCAGGCCGCCTCCGAATGGCCTCCAATCAGAGATGCGCTGAGCCCCCCCCAGGAACTACAAACGCACCTTGAACCCAAACAGAAGCTCTGCATATACACCAAAAGCATGGCTGTTAAGTGGGAGCAGCTGACCAAACACGAATTAAATTAGTACATAGCAAGGAAATGAGCAGCGCTACTTAAAAACAGACTAGTGCCTACCTGCAAAAGAGTGCAAGCCCCACTTGTGGGGTCGAATACACACCGAGCATACACATGACCTGTCTACCACTAGAGGAGGATGTTGGTTTCCATTAACAGCTTGCATGCAACCTATTAAGTACTCGTCCCTCCCACTGCGAAGAAGTCAATCCTCCATGGGAGGGGCCTAACACTAACTAAATCCTAACCTATGTATATGCATAGCCTGGGTGCGCTACCAAATAAAATAGAAAAATCGAAAATTGCGCAAAAGATGGATCAGCGCAACACCAGGCCGCCTCAGGCGCGTTTTTAAGTAGCGCTGCCCAGTGCATAGACTGCACAGTCTGCTGTTTGCATTGATGCACAGCGATTCAGCGCTGAACTGCCATGCATGGTTTGCTGCATTTCGTGGCACTTCAGCCCTCGATCCCATTCAGTAATGAATGGGATCACACGCCCTGCCCCCTCGCTGGGAGTGACGCAGAGCCACAGGTAATAAAAACGAGCGTTTGCGATTACACTGGCACTTTTAGCTGTGCACCAGCCCTGATTCCTATTGCTTAAAGTCAGCTGGCTGTCAGCTAAAGTGTGTGGAAAAAGTAAAATAATCAAAAGTAAGATCCCAGCCTAATGTTTGTTTGTCTGTACCAGTCCTGAGCATTTTGGTTTATGAAAACCTTTTAAAAAGTTACAAATAAGAAAATAACTACAGGAACAGAGTCTGAAGAAGGCATATTAGCCAGAAGCTTACTCTTTTTCTTATAAACCAATAAATGGTATCGTCCTGACTCCTGATTCACAAAGTTTTGGTTAGTCTGCTATAGGACAAGTGTGTAATAACAGACAGAGCTGAGCCTGGTAATGGTGATCCCAGCACAGCCGACAGGCAGAGGCACCTCCGCTGGCTCCCCATCTGCACACACACTACTCACAGGGGCGGAGGCTGGAGCTGCTGCTGGAGGCTTTATTGGGCTGGAGAGGAAACTGGATGAAGTTGCGGCACGTCAGCTGAGGAGGCAGGAAGGAAAGCTTGAAGAAGGCGCTGTAAGTAAAGCATCTACTGTCTGGGGCTTTCTTCTAATCTTAGGGGAGTTCTATATGCAGCTTTGCCATCATCAGATTTCTGGCATCAGCAATTAGCCTGTGATAAGGGGGAGAGGAGGGTGTTTGTTTGTTTGTTTCTTGTACTTCAGAGGCGCAAAACGTGTTAGTAACAAACTCTGCCTGCAGATCTGTACACTGGAATCTGTTTTACCTCCGGAGTTTGTGGCTGTGTAGTACGCTATTGATGTGGGCTGTTTCTGGTGAATGCAAAGTCCAGATTTAGATCTTTTCCTGTAGGGTTGTGGTTTTGGTAGAAGCAGGGGGCAAGTATGACTCGATCGTAGTTAGCAAAGCTTTCTTATAAGACTTTACTTGTAAACACGTTTCATCACAAGTTATTAGAAGTCTTGATTATTCGGGGGATTTTTTTTGATTGTGTCACTTTGTTTGCTTTGTGACCTGTAGGTATCACTAACATCATTATTTAATTTTTATTTATTTTATTATTACATAGTTGATAGTGAATTTGAAGCTCAGCTATACAAAATCAGTGATGTTCAAGTATTTATGGGCATTTTTTTTAATTTCAGGTTCGTTTTCTAAGGAAGTTAATCTGTTTTCAAGTAAAATCTCAGTGATAATTGAGCCCTTGTTGGGGGGAAAAGGTCAGACTATTAAATTTTAAGGATGTTTGTAGCTGAGTAGACCACACACATGTTGACTTCACTGAAAGCACTGAAGCAGAGTATTAGCAGTTTTATGGTGCTTTATGTTGTTCTTGATGTAGTTGTTGGAATAAAGGAAACCTTTAGTTAGTTTGTCCCCTCCCCCTCGTGTGTTGCCAAGTAAATACAAACCTATCTTTAGCCATTTATAGAAAAACAAAAGTTTGCTTTCCTAAAACAGAAAGAATTTGCGATAATCCAGGTTGGAGTGAGCTTAAGATGTCTCCCAGAGCAACACTGCTGAATATATGCAAATTAACCATTGTACCCTTAGAAACTAAACACACCTCCAGAACCGCTGGAATGCAATGATGTGTCAGCTTGTTAATTTGTACAGAGCTATAATAATCCAACATGCATACAGACTGTTTCGGATTGTTTGATCCTCATCAATGCATGACATGGATTAATTTGGCTCTATGGAGTAAGGCTTGTAAATACGAGAGGTACAGACTAACCAGCAAGCTCATGGTGACCCAGAACTCATTGGAGTGTGTAAGGGACTGCAATGGTCCTAAAAGCCCGCTTAGGGCCCGTTCAGATCACAAATGCGGATGGCCATGCGTGCGGAACGCATGCGGAAACGCAACGCGTACGAAGGCACGTCATCCGCGTTTGTGTGTGTTGCGTGGCTGATCCCATCACTGAAAAGTGAATGGGACAGCCACGTGTTTTAGCAAAATCTGCGTGCAGCATGCGTTCCCGGACCGCACAGGTCCGGAACGCATGCAGTGTGAACCTCAGACATTGCACTCTATGCAATGTCTGATGTCGTGTGTGTCGGCCACCTGCACGCGTTTCCAAAACGCGGCTGGAAACGCGTGCAGTGTGAACGAGCCCTTACTAAGATGTTAAGAAAAACAAAAGTTTGCTTTCCTAAAACATAAAGAATTTGCGATAATTCAGCCATTTATAAATTGGCAAAGATTTGTTTTAGATCCTAAAGTAAACTTTTTTTCTTTTCTTTTACATTTAATTTTTGCGTTGCGGAGGGGATGTGATGCCGCATCCCTTTGCAATAATTGACTAACAAATGGCCCTGTAGTAGAGTGTGCCGACAAGGTCATATGCATATCGTTAGCCCATGCTCATTGACACACTTCCTGCTAGGCAGGAAGTACATTATTGGGATATTTTTGTCCTACGCATGTACACCGCCGCCAACCTTTTTAAAAGTTATGAGTCGCTCATTGACTTACATTCCGCCACAGAAGTCCGGCGGTAACGAATGACGGATTGGGCACTTCCAGCGCAATGCGACGCAGTAAGTATACTAGGCTCCATTGCCTTGAATTTCCATTGCATTACCCTGTGGTAAAACAGGGTAACGCAATGCATACTTATAATTCAAGTGTAAAAGGGGCCTAATGGGCCTAAAGGGAACCTGAAGCAAGAAGTATATGGAGGCTGCCATATTTATTTCCTTTTAAACAATACAAGTTGCCTGGCAGCCCTGCTGATCTATTTGGCTGCAGTAGTGTCAGACTCACAACAGAAACAAGCATGCAGCTAATCTTGTCAGATCTGACAATGTCAGAAACACCTGATCTTCTTGTTCCGGGTCTATGGCTAAAAGTATTAGAGGCAGAGGATCAGCAAGACAGCCAGGCAACTGGTGTTGCTTAAAAGGAAATAAATATGGCAGCCTTCATCTCACCTTAATTCAGGTGTTCTTTAAGGCTACTTACACACTAAGACGTTGCGTTAGATGCTACGTTAAGGTCGCATAACGTGCACTTAACGCAACGCATGGTGGTGGTGGCAGAGGACGTTAGCAAAGAGCCACGTTAAGCGGCTCTTTGATGCGTACTATAGTACGCATGCGCTGGTGGAGACCACGTGAGTGGAATACTCTGCATCACGTGGTCCCACCAGTGACGTCAGCACAGTGCAGTAAATATTAATTAGCCATGTGGCTAATCACTGCACCTGTGCAAGCAGGCTAACGCGGCAAAGCCGCTCTAACGCTATAGCATGCTGCACTCTTGATTGACGTGCAGCGTTACAATGTAACGCAACGTGGGCACTGTGAACAGCCCATTGCAGTTACATTGCTGTGCGGTGGGGTGCGTTACAGGCTGCACTAACGTGCGCCTGTAACGTGTTACTGTGAAAGCAGCCTAATGGCCCATACTCACGGGCTACAATTGTCGCTGCAACACGCAGTGCACGTGTGTTGCGGCGACAGGTCGCACCCCGAACCGACGCTCATCGCTGCTGCCGCCAGGCGATTGGCGCGGCCAATCGCTTGCCGACAGCTGCCTCCGCAACTGTCGCTAGTCCGCGCGAGTATGCGGACTAGCGACAGCAACCTCTCTAGAGAACACGGAGCTTCCGGCGGCGGGAAGAGGAACGTCGGCGACAGCTTCCGTCGCACCGCTGATCCCTCTTCTGCGTGTGTACGCGGAGGGACGTGGCGACGAGCTGTCGCCGAACTGTCGCGCACACGCTCCCGTGTGCTAGCGACAGTGAAGAAAAGTTGACCGTGAGTATGGGCCATTAGTGAAGGGATCCACATTCTGGTGTGCAGGGCTGGAGTAAGGTGAATTGCCCCCATTGCCCATACATTTTTGGAACTCTGTTATCTGATTTTTCTGCTGTCTGGCTTTTGCCGTTTCTGCTTTTTCTTCCTGTAACAAAGTTCAAGTGGGGACTTCTTCGAAAGGACTCTTGCAGTAGAAAAATTGGCAGAAATCTGGCCACTGCAACCCTAAAGAAATACAGTCTTGTATACACACTAGATGGTTCTTAGTTGAGATGGCCAGTCTGCCAGGAATTAATAATAATAAATAATAATATTTTTATAAAGCCCCATCATATTCAAATAAAGCCATCTTGGCTGAGTGCAGGTTGGCTTACGCTATTGTTCTCCATTCTCCAGTTTAGATACCAAATCCCTCCCCTAACTCCCCTCCATGCTGTTCTTTATGCCCCATATTCTGGATAGGATGTTTGGGGAGGTGCCCAAAAATTAAGTGTGACACATTATATATAAAAAAAGAAGGTCTCTTACATCCAATGAACACTCACGTAGGTGGGAAAAAGGAGTCTTTGGGTATCATTCATAAAGAGGCTGTTGGTAAGGGGAATCGATGCGGAAAAACACCGCTGGCGGTGTTTTAGACTTCTGGGTGGGCATTCATAAAGAAGTATCCATGTGCGGAAGCAGTGCGGAGATTCCCCGAACTAGGCTGGCGGTAGGCTTGTGGAGACACGGAAGCTGCCGAGTTGATACATTTCTCCGTGTTCCGCTCTGCTGCAGCTGCCTGGGAGGTCTGTGTGTCTCCATTCACTTGCATTGGTATCGCCACATCAGAGGGAGCGGGACTTTCCGACGTTGCACCGCTGGCGGTATTCTTTATGAATTAACATTTTGCTACATTTGTTCCGATAATCACCGCACAAGGCGGTGATTTATCACTCTGCTCGGTAGTGTCATTTTTTCATGCGGAAAGAGCCTTTATGAATGCTGACTTTGCCGAGTGGTCGGTAAAGTCAGCTGTTTTTAGCATTTCCGCATGCGGAAATGCTTTATGAATGATGGCCTTTATCAAAAAAAGACTTTTTCCCTCCCACGTGAGTCTTCATTGGAAGTAAGATACCTCCTTTTTATATATGTAATATGTCACACTTAATTTTTGGGTATATCCCCAAACATCCTATCCAGTGTTACCCTATACCTCTACGAGGCGCTGATCCCCGCTACTTATTGACTAAGGCCACATACACACATCAGACCATAGTCTTTTGAAAATGAAAGCTCACAGACCAATCTTACCACCCTTCATGTAGTATGAGAGCCATACTCTACACAGTCTTTTCTATAGAGCTGAACTCCACATCAGACAGAAATCTTTGCAAGATGCTGCACTCACAGATGCTGTACAGAGATCTGCAGATCCTCATACACACCTTGTTTAACTGACATTCATCTGCAGATCAGACAATCATCTGCAGATCTGAAAATCCATCCTGGTGGATCTGATCTGCAGATGAATGTCTGTTGAACAAGGTGTGTATGAGATCTGCAGATATCATAGACTATGAATGCATTTTGCAGTAATGGATCTTTTGCAGGAACAGATCTTTTGAATGTCTACAGCATCTGTGTGTGCAGCATCTTGCAAATATTTCTGTCTGATGGGGAGTTCAGCTCCATAGAATAGACTGTGTAGGTATGGCTCTCATACTACATGGAAGGGGGTTAAATTGGTCTGTGATCTTTTATTTTCCAAAGACTATGGTCTGATGTGTGTATGAGCCTTTAGTCCACCAGTAGACAGGACCACAGAAGGAGAGTGACCACCCAGTTCCAGCAGGTTTCCAAGATACCGAGCGGAAATTGTTTTTTTTTTTTTACGCATGCACTTGGAGGTTACAGCAATGCAACCCACCCTTGTGAGTATAATAGCCCACTACTATTGCCACTACTGGTTCTAACAATACTGCACCATAAGGGCTCCCGGTCTTCCTCTCTCCATAGAATAAAGGCTATCCATTTCTATCTTGAAGGGGATCTCCTTTTACCTATACGTTATGTCCAATGGATCTAGTCCTAATTTCTGCATGCAACAGTAATTGTGCTTGTGCACGCACTATTAGAAGTTGTGGGGGGTTCAATCAACTTTTCAGTGTTCAAGATCAATATAACAGGAACGTGTACAGCTGTGTTCACACTTGCGCTGGATCACGTGTAGCCAGCGGGAGCAGACAGAGTAATGTCCACTCTGATGGTCCTCTGTAGTCTGGGGCAGATGTGTTACCCCCATAGGCTTTATGGGGAACACATCCGTCTACCCATGATTATCGCAGACCGCAAAGAAGTGCAGCCCACTAACCACAAAAAAAATCTTTAAAATAGGAGCTGTTCACTCTCAGTTTAGCAGAGAACAGACAAAAAAGATGTCTGTTCCCAGCTCAAGTGAGAACACAGCCTAAAGGTGCATACACACATCAAGGTCTTTGGAAAATGAAAGACCACAGACCAATTTTGCCCCATTCCATGTAGTATGAGAGCCATACCTACACAGTCTATTCTATGGAGCTGAACTCCCCATCAGACAGAAATCTTTGCAAGATGCTGCACACAAACATGCTGCACACACTCAAAAGATCTGCAGCTGCAAAAGATCTGTTCCTGCCAAAAATCCATTCCTGCAAATTGCAATGATAGTCTATGAGATCTGCAGATCATCATACACACATGATTTAACTGACATTCATCTGCAGATCAGATCCACCAGGATGGATTTTCAGATCTGCGGATGATGCTTGATCTGCAGATGAATGTCAGTTAAATCATGTGTGTATGATGATCTGCAGATCTCAGACTATCATTGCAATTTGCAGGAATGGATTTTTGGCAGGAACAGATCTTTTGCAGATACTGATCTTTTGTGTCTGTACAGCATCTGTGTGTGCAGCATCTTGCAAAGATTTCTGTCTGATGTGGAGTTCAGCTCCATAGAAAAGACTGTGTAGAGTATGGCTCTCATACTACATGAAGGGTGGTAAGATTGGTCTGTGATCTTTCATTTTCCAAAGACTATAGTCTGATGTGTGTATGAGCCTTTAGACGCTGAGACTGTAACGGGTGTGGCTGAACAATTACCATACCCATTGCAGCCAGATTTTGCTTTCATTTTCTTATTGGAGGAAAAAGGGCTTTTTTGATTTGCTGGGTGGCACAACCAGTTCTGTTCTCAGAGAGAAGGAGGTCCAATAAAGTTTATTTTATATGTGCTGGGTCCACATCTGCTGCTGTAAGCAACATAGGTGTGTGTCCCCTTCCTGTGACATGTGACCTTTTGCAAGGATAATCATGAATGAGTCGTATGTCTCACATGCTGTCATGTCATATGACCTTAATGTCCCCCCCCCCCCCTTCATATTTATTCTATCGCAGTTAATTTACAGATGTTTACAGGCTGGGCAGAGCGGTGCTGGAAGCATGCCTGCTGTGCACATAGTTCCTCAGGAACTTTATAGAGTAGAGCATTTCTTTTTTTAACTTCAAACAGCGTGTTTGTTAAACTAGCCGTGTACTCGCCAGGCACCCTGCCCATAAGAATCACTAAACTATACAAATAAATGCGCACCACACTGCTTCAGTTGCATTAAACAGTTTTATACTACTGTAACATGATTCCTCAGGCAATTGTACATTACACACTTTAGTGTACTGTGCTTAAAATGTGACCCTGATCAATAAGGCAACAAGCTTGTGTTATTGATTTTGTTCCATATTATAAAACTGGTGCATTTCCTTCAGTATGTACAGTTCAGACTGTTGCTCTATGCCTATGGTAGGACGCTAGACTCTAGCTGCCCTGGGCATATGCTGACACTCACCTAGTTTAACTGATTGTATCAGTAGAACATTGACGCCCCTAAGCACACTTACCGCGTTGCCTTGCGCCGGAAGTTTCTGATTCACCACCGCCACCATATGCGTAGGAACCTGCCACACCGCACTAGGGGCTTTTGTTTATGACGCGGCGCAAAGCGTGATAACTGCTGTGATGGCAATTATCACGCTTCAGTGAATCAAGCCCAAGATGTGAAAGCCCCATTGCATTACGATGATATTGTCTGTTCCAACATGTAGAGAAACTGGCAGGCACTCTGGATAAAATTGACACCACTTTATTGGTTCCTGACACCAATCACATCTATGCCTGGATGGCAAACTTGTGACAACTTCAAATGCAGTCCCCAACATCACATATCATCATAGCCTTATGCTACGTACACACTTGCAATAACTATCGTTTGCAAGGAACGATAGTTACCAGACAAACGATATTGGAAAGATTGGAATGCAACGATGGGATGCAGCAATCATCATACACATTTTAACGATCGTTCTCGCAGAAAAGAACGATCAGAAGGAAATGTTGCGTACATATTTATATAAAATTAAAACCCCACTGACATGGAGTTACAATAGATACAAATATATGATTTGTTAACTTGAAAACAAAGTTTAATTGAAATGAGCAATGTAACTATCTTCACGGCCGCGCTACAAAGGAAGTACTGAAGCTGGGTAGAATTCAACGCAGGCGCATTGGCCCTTGTAACGATCGTTCTCGGCCGATGTCTGTACACACTATAGTTTTGTAACGATTGTCGGTAGATACGATCCATCAGGTTGGATATTTCCATCTTCCCGATGTTGTTCTTTTGTCGTTAATGATCGTTGGGTAAAGTTCTTTTTCCCTGATTGTCGGCGAAACGATCGTTAATTAGCTGTTTCAAACGACTGTAGTCGCCAGTGTGTATGCAGCATTAGCCTGAAGCAAAGCAAGGAAGCATGCGAGGAGCAGCAGTGTTAGCAGTGCAGGTATGCTTGCTTGACCAATGTTGTGGTGGTAGATCGTGGACTAGGTAGAGGCGAGAGGTGCTGTGGTTCTGCCAGATCGGCTGCCCTTACAGCCGCTTCGCCAATTCATACTTATGGGCTCTTCGCCATTACTAGTCCCCTGTGGTAGCGTGGCTAGCGGGCCTCTCACACACACACTTTTATATATACACACACCACTTTTTTTTTTTTTTTTTTTTTGTCCACTTCAGTGGACAAATTCCACTGGAGTGATTGCAATTACCAAAATCGCAGACGTAGGACATGCACCATTTTTAGCGTTAGCACTTCTGCAATGTAAAGTATATAAACGCTGGCGTAATTGCTCGTCAAAACCTAGACAGAGCAATGTTGCTAGTGTTTTTAAATTGCTGCTCACTGTAAAAAAAATTAAAATTAATTGAAAGGACTAATCAGAATTAAAAACTCTAATCGCTACACAATCGCTGGCAAAATGCTTACACCTTTTAAAATCTCTACCAAAATAGCGATTCGAAATGCTTATGAAATCCCAGGGCTGTGGAGTCGGTACAAAAACCACCGACTCCGACTCCTCAGTCTAGGATTCCTCCGACTCCTCTAATTTGCATATTACAATCTTGTTGATTGAAAGTATGTAACATGAAATTCGTCTCTTAACTGCCAACGCTTAGGAATTTTAAAAGACAACTGAAGTGAGAAGGATATGGAGACTGCCATATTTATTCCCTTTGTCCTAGACTAAAACTAGTCCTTGGTAAGAGTACTTGTAAAAGGTACAGACCGGAACAAAGAACATCTATCAGGCCCTAGGCAATGTAACTGTGGGGTACATGTAAGAGTGATGTGCAGGTACTCTGCAGGGGAATGAGGAGATTCTTCCTCTATTACACATTCTTCATGCACAATCTGAACCAGGTTTATGGGTGATAGACAAAACCTCTGTGTTCAATGTGCACAACATTTCTCAGTGGATTCCCTGCAGCTCTGTGGAGAGTGCATATGTAGAGTATAGTACTACTGTGTAACAAAGTAAACCTGAGACAGATGAAATTAAAGTTTTATACATACCTGGGGCTTCCTCCAGGCCCCTTCAGGCTAATCAGTTCCTCGCTGTCCTTCTCCGCCACCTGGATCTTCTGCTATGAGTCCAGGTACTTGAGCCAGTCTGGTGTAGTGCGCATGCACACACTCCGCCGCCGGGAGCATCCTAAACCTGCGCAGCATTATTGCGCAGGTGCAGAATGTTCCTGGCTGTGGAAGCAACATGCGGCCGGACTGCGCTGACTGGCTGAATTACCAGGACTCATAGCAGAAGATCCGGGTGGTGGAGGTGGACAGCGAGGGACTGATTAGCCTGAAGGGAGCTGGAAGAGGCCCCAGGTATGTATAAAACTTTTTCTTTTCATCCTTCTCAGGTACCATTTAATTCGTAGTCACCAAACCAAATTTTAACATATTAAATTATTTGATTTCATGAGCAAAGAGTACATTTGCATAAATAAGAATCCACGCAAAATTATTTCCATCTCATTGACCATCTATTAGTGACACAGCTACACATCAGGCTTTATACTTACAGCACAGATGTTATTTAGTATATACATGAGATTCCTGTGTACACATCATATATACAGTCACAATCAGATGTGCATATCTGACTTTAAAAATGTGGGGACTGCTTTATTGAAGCTGCACAAGTAACTAATTTTGATTGGTTTATTTCATCTTTGTGAACTAAGCACAGCTATATGTATAAATTATTTATGATGACTATTATCTGAGAAATAGAACATTTTATCATATTTTCTATTTTAATTACAGTTTTTAAATTCATTAGGAGTCGGAGTCGGTGCATTTTTTTTCCCGACTCCAGGCACCCAAAATTACTCAGACTCCACAGCCCTGATGAAATCGCTTACAAAACGCTCATTAAAAACACTAGCTATTGCGATTAGCGATAGCGCTTTGTAGTGGGTTCCAGGCCTTAGGCTTATCTTATGTAGTAGACCAACTAGATCAAACCTTCAGATTTAGGGTCTATTTCCACTACACATGAATTTGCAGTGCAAATTTTCGCAACATGTTTGTAATTGGATCTATTTCCATTCAATGCGAATTTCTTGACTCGTTGCGATGTGGAAATAATCTGCATGGTATGATACATTTTCTCGCATTCCGTGGCAATCTGTATGCGGTCTGGATGCAAATCGCGGCTAATGTAAGAGTAGGACTGCATATATTCACGTTACAAACGCGTTCCGAAAGCGAATGTGCACAGCGTCGTTTCCTCGCCTTCTACAACCCAACATACACAGGAAGTTAATTAATGCTAATGAGTTGCTGGGCATGTGATGTTGCTAGGCAGTTTTAAAATCCCAATGCGATCTTCGCATGAAAAAAATGCGCATAAAAGTGCATGCGTTTTTAAATTCCCAATGCGTGCTAGTGGAAATAAGCCCTTATGCATAAGTTTTTAAAGGGAAGGTTCAGGGAGGGTGGGTAAAAAATAAAAATCAAATTCCACTTACCTGGGACTTCCTCCAGCCCGTGGCAGGCAGGAGGTGCCCTCGCCGCCGCTCCGCAGGCTCCCGGTGGTATCCGGTGGCGCGCCCGACCTGGCCAGGCCGGCTGCCAGGTCGGGCTCTTCTGCGCTCCAAGGCCCGGAACTTCTGCGTCCCACGCCGGCGCTCTGACGTCATCGGACGTCCTCCGGGCTCTACTGCGCATGCGCAGTAGTTCTGCGCATGCGCAGTAGAGCCCGGAGGACGTCCGATGACGTCAGAGCGCCGGCGTGGGACGCAGAAGTTCCGGGCCTTGGAGCGCAGAAGAGCCCGACCTGGCAGCCGGCCTGGCCAGGTCGGGCGCGCCACCGGAGACCACCGGGAGCCTGCGGAGCGGGGGCGAGGGCACCTCCTGCCTGCCACGGGCTGGAGGAAGCCCCAGGTAAGTGGAATTTTGATTTTTATTTTTTGCCCACCCTCCCTGAACCTTTCCTTTAAAGGGACTCCGAGCAGTGCAGAAACTATGGAAAGAAGCATATCATTTTAAAGCTCTCTTTCTCCTCTTTCCAATGATATATTAACCTGCCGGCCTACGCCTTTTAGTTTTTGCTATTTTTGCGATTGAAATTGCCGCTGCCGCGATTTCGATTGCGAAACTAGAGAAAACTAAAAGGCGTAGGGTGACGATTTAGGTGTCGTCAGAAAGAGCAGAAAGAGAGCTTTAAAATGATTTCCATATTTCCATAGTTACATTGTATTACACAGGGCGACTTTTTCCTAAAGTCAGCAGCTCCATTCAGCAGAAAAAGTCGCCCTGTGTAATACAATGTAACTATGGAAAGATGGATATCATTTTAAAGCTCTCTTTCTGACGACACCTAAATCGTCGCCCTACGCTTTTTAGTTTTCTTTATCTTCGCGATCGAAGCCGCGGCAATTTCAATCGCGAAAATAGCGAAAACTAAAAGGCGTAGGGCGGCGGTTTATATATCATTGGAAAGAGGAGAAAGAGAGCTTTGAGGGCTCTTTCACATTAGGGCAGATTTTCTGCGTTTCAACGCAATGGGTAAAGTTTGCGTTACCCAAGGTGAAATGAAAGTCCATAGACTTTCATTTTAGCTTTCACATATAACGCAGCCTTTTTGTGCGTTGCGTTGCACTGCACCCAGGCGCAGTTTTTCGGCCGACGCTAGCTTTATGCGTTACAATGTTAGTCAATGTAAAACGCACACTATGCGCGTTTTTAATCCGTTAACGCAGGCAATCAGTCCCAGAATGCAACAGAGGAACAATGTAGAAAGTTGAAAACTAAAAGAAAAAAAAATTATCTGCGTTTTCCTATGTGCTGTAACGCATTGAAAACGGATTAAAAACGCACACTCACTGCAGTGCAACGCATATTAAAACGCATACAACAAAACGTATGCTTTGAGCGTTCTCCAACGCAAGCTCTGATGTGAAAGAGCCCTGAAATGATATGCATCTTTCCATAGTTTATGCACTGCTCGGAGTCCCTTTAAAGGTAGGAACACACTAGGCAGAATCACATCTGTGTTTTCCACTATGTTCTAAGGAAAACTCATGCGATTCTGCCTAGTGTGTTCCTACCCTAAACCTGCATTCTAGGGGAATTTAATATGGAAGTCAGAGCCGGGACAAGGTCCTCCAGCATCCAAGGCTGAGACACCAAAGTGCGCCCCTCCATCCCTCCCACCCCAGCTGTCACACACTGATTGCTATTAGACTAAGAGGGCCACAGGGCCCACAACCTCCCCAACACCTTAATATCTAGTTATCTGGCTTGCAATCACTGCCATGTATCCCCTTTTCTTATTTATTTCTGCTTCAAACACCGTTAGGAATGACAGCTGAATGAATTCTGCGCCCCCTCCTACCCTGCGCCCTGAGGCTGGAGCCTCTCCAGCCTATGCCTCGGCCCGGCCCTGATGGAAGTTAGTCAACCGCTGCGGGATGAAATCTTTGCACCTAGGAAAAAGCCGCCACAAAAATTAGACTTAAAGAAAACCTGAACTGAAAATTAAAAGTCAAAATAAGCATACACAAGTCATACTTACCTCCCGTGTAGTCTACTCCTCAGTGTCTTTCTCCTGTCCCGCGTCCTGTTTGCTTACTCTGATCAAGGGAATTTTCCGTCCTCCATTTTGACAATGGCTATTACTCATAACAGCTTTCTGGTCAGCACACAGTTAAACTGTAACATCGCCCATTTGAGCCATAGGGAAACATTGACATTACCTGGTACATCAATTTTCCTCTCCGCTATAACTGACAGCAATTGATATATTTCAGATCTGACAAAATATTGTCAGAACTGGAAGGGATCATTGTCAGAAGTAAACGGTGAGCTTCTGAGAGGAACTAATAGCAAGGTAACTATGTAATGTTCATTTGAAGTTACCTCATGTGTTTAAATATTTTTACTCAGTACAGGTTCTCTTTAAGAAGTATATAGAAACGCCATGCAGATAATATCCTGTTCAGCATTTCTTTCTCGTTGTAAACTGTGCTTGCACAGCTTCTCTGTGCAGTATTTATCAGCACTCAGAATCTAGGGACTAGTGATGAGTTTTTTTTTTTTTTTTTTTTTTTTTTTCCCATGTAGACAATTGAAACCACCTATCAATATTTTCTTTATTTTATAAGGGCTTGCCGCTCAGTCACACTACAAGAGCTTTTCTGAGTGCTTTGTGATTTTAACAGCTTTTGCTAATGTTATTCTATGTGTGTGTTCTCACTAGAGCATACATGTCAAACTCCGACCCACGGGCAAAATTTGGCCCTCGGAGCCATTACATTTGGCCCTCAAGTGGTTTCCCCACTTTGCATTATGTTTGGCCCCCTCTAGACCACCAGGGAAGCTATATTGGAGGCGAAGCCCTAAAACAGCAGGGAGGCCATATGGGGGAGGTAGGGTGAAAGCACTAAACACCAGGAAACTGTAAAGGGGAGGGTGGGGGTCTCTAGACAGCAGGAAACTGTATAGGGGAGGGAGGACCACTAAACACCAGAAAACTTTATAAGGGATAAAAGGTGGCCAGTAGACATTGAGGTTGGCACGCGACTAGGTCCCAGTGTACACTTTTGGCCCACTTTGTATATGAGTTTGACACCCCTGCACTAGAGCGATGTGATTTAGTAAAAATCCTCCATAGCTTTGCATTAGCAAGAGCTTTTAAAATCTCTAGTGCTTAAAAAGCTCTTGTAGGCTTAGTGCACACCAGAGTGGTTCTGCTGCGGTTTGCGATCCACTTGCGGGTGTGGATCCGCTAAGGTAATGTATTTCAATGGGCTGGTGCACACCAGAGCGGGAGGCGTTTTGCAGAAACGCATACTCCCAGGCTGCTGCAGATTTTGGATTGCGGATGCTTTTCTGCCTCAATGTTAAGTATAGGAAAAACGCAAACCGCTCTGAAAAACTGCACTTCAGAGCGGTTTGCCGGGTGTTTTTTGTTACAAAAGCTGTTCAGTAACAGCTTTACTGTAACAATACATGAAATCTACTACACCAAAAAACGCTTCACAAAACTGCAAAATGCTAGGTGAAATGCTACATAAAAATAAGAAAAAGCGTTTCAAAATCTGCTAGCATTTTGCGGATCTGCTAGCGGTTTTTGGTGTGCACTAGGTCGTAGGCTTTGTTTAACTCTAAAATCGAAATCGCTGGTCTCAGCGTTTTCAAATTTTATTTTTTTTCTTTTAATTCCCCTCCTGGCGCTCCATATCATGCAAAGAACAGGAACGCAGCAGAGCGGATAAGTCGCATAGTGCATTACGCGTGTGTCGATACATGAAAAGTTTTCCACCCTACTGCTAACCTGCCAATGTAAACATCTTATTTTGGTATAATCACAATTGTACCACAATATTAATCAGAGCCTCATTTTAAAACATTTTGATCACAAATCAGTATATTATGGTAATCCATAGCAAACCATTAGCGCTGCATTGACTTATCTGTCCACACTGAAATGTATTACCTATAGGCAACTGCAATTTGCATGTCTTTGTAACTTTTTGAGTCACCTTGTTAAATAATGTTTGTTTTTGGTGGTGAAGTATTACTTCTGATTTTTCCGAGGCACCTTGCGTTGTAACTATTTCCAGAACATAAGCCCATTTGTTGAATTTCTCCTCTGTGTATCAGATGTTCATCTTCCAGGTTAGGTTCAGGGTGTGCTCTGACATTGTTACACACAATCTGACATTCCTACAAATGTCTCTTTCATGCTTCATAAAACCCAGCATTGTCTTTTGACATATGATCCTCCCAAGGACGAATGAGGATTAGGGTTTTCTTGCACAGTGATTCAATGACTTTCAGACACCATAAACGTGGAAGCTGCCACTGCTGAGTGATTTCTAAAAGTTCAAGCTCCAGCGCTGCCATCTGACTCTGCATTTACCCAGGTAGTCTCACTTATGTCTGCGAGGATCAGGATGACAGCTCAGGAGCATGGAGAAAAAAAATTAGATAAAGGGAACATGAGGTGAGAGGGATATGAAGAGGCTGACATGTTTATTTCCTCTTTAAAGGGAACCTAAACTGAATATAATTTTTTTTTCCTTACCTGGGGCTTCTACCAGGCCCCTGCAGGTGCCCTGTGCCCACGCCATCACGGAACAATTATCCTCCGGTCCTCAGCAGTGGCTGAGTTTCATTTTTGGCGACGGGGTCAGGCCGCATGCGCACTCGATTATGCTCCCTTCGCATGCCCAGTACAAGAGCGTGATCGAGCGCCAGAGCGTGATCGAGTATGCGTATGGCCAGAACCGCGCAAGTGCAGTGGCCATCCACTTGGCTGAGTTGCTAAAAACGAAAGTCAGCCAGTGTGGAGGACCGGAGGATCGTTGCTTGATGCCATGGACACAGGGCGGCTACAGGGGGCTGTTAGAAGCCTCAGGTAAGTTAAACTTTTTTTTTTTTTTCTTTCTTCAGTTTAAAGGGACACTTAAGTTAAAAAAAAAAAAAGTGAGTTTTACT
Source organism: Hyperolius riggenbachi (assembly GCF_040937935.1). Classification (NCBI taxonomy): domain Eukaryota; kingdom Metazoa; phylum Chordata; class Amphibia; order Anura; family Hyperoliidae; genus Hyperolius; species Hyperolius riggenbachi. The sequence continues at coordinate 129,321,046 of NC_090653.1, read as the reverse complement.
CACCTGGGGCTTCCAATAGCCCCCTGCAGCTGTCCGGTGCCCTCGCCGTCTCCATCCGATCCTCCTGGCCCCGCCAGCAGCCACTTCCTGTTTCGGTGACAGGAGCTGACAGGCTGGGGACGCGAGTGATTCTTCGCGTTCCCAGACACATTAGCACCCTCTATGCTGCTATATGGTATGATATATGCTATAGCAGCATAGATGGCGCTATTGTGGCCAGGAACGCGATGAATCACTCACGTCCCCAGCCTGTCAGCTCCTGTCACCGAAACAGGAAGTGGCTGCCGGCGGGGCCAGGAGGATCGGAGGGAGACAGCGAGGGCAGCGGACAGCTGCAGGAGGCTATTGGAAGCCCTAGGTGAGTAAAACTAATTTTTTTTGTTTGACTTAAGTGTCCCTTTAAGATACCTTTTTTAAATAATGCATGTTGCCTAGCTGTCCTGCAGATCCTTTTTGTGCGAAGCATCATTCACATCAGGCAATGCTTCTTGGGAAAAGCAAACCCAAAATGGATGTGGTGGTTACAACTGCTTTGCCCTATATTAAACCCCCCCCCCCTCCCAAAAAAAAAAACCACCTCCAATCTCCTCTCATTGATTGGTCTCCAGCTGGGTGACACCTCACTCCAATTAGCTCTTGGAGATGTCATTAATCTAGGGGTTCACATACTTTTTCCACCTGCACTGTGAATGTTTACATGTGTTCAATAAACACATGGAAACATCTAATTATCTGTGTGGTTTAGGCAACATACTGACCGCGAACGGGGGAGCCAGCGCGGCACCGGGAGAGGAGAGGGAAGGCTCATTAGGACCGAGCCTTCCCTCTCCTTAGGTGAGTATCCGACTTTTTGTTTTTAGAAACTGTACCCATTGGCTTTAAGGTGCATACACACATCAGACCATAGTCTTTGGAAAATGAAAGATCACAGACTAATTTTACGCTCTTCCATGTAGTATGAGAACCGTACCTACACAGTCTATTCTATTGAGCTGAACTCCCCATCAGATAAAATCTTTGCAAGATGCTGCACACAAAGATGCTGTACACATTCAACAGATCAGTATCTGCAAAAGATCTGTTCCTGCAAAATGCATTCATAGTCTATGATATCGGCAGATCTCAATGCACACCTTGTTTTAACAGACATTCATCTGCAGATCAGATCCACCAGGATGGATCTTCAGATCTGCAGATGATTGTCAGATATGCAGATAAATGTCTGTAAAGGTGGGTACACACGTCAGATGAAAGTCTTTGGAAAATTAAAGATCACAGACCAATTTTACCCCCTTTCATGTAGTATGAGAGCCATACTCTACACAGTCTATTCTATGGAGCTGAACTCCCCATCAGATAAAAATCTTTGCAAGATGCTGCACACAAAGATGCTGTACACACGCAACAGATCAGTATCTGCAAAAGATCCATTCCTGCAAAATGCATTCATAGTCTATGACATCTGCAGATCCTATACACACCTTGTTAAATGGACATTCATCTGCAGATCAGACCATTATCTGCCGATCTGAAGATCCAACCTGGTGGATCTGATCTACAGATAATTGTCCGTTAAACAAGGTATGTATGAGATCTGCAGATATCATAGACTATGAATGCGTTTTGCAGGAATGGATCTTTTGCAGGAACAGATCTTTTGCAGATACTGATCTGTTGCATGTGTAAAGCATCTTTGTGTGCAGCATCTTGCAAAGATTTTTATCTGATGGGGAGTTCAGCTCCATAGAATAGACTGTGTGTAGAGTATGGATCTCATACTACATGAAAGGGGGTAAAATTGGTCTGTGATCTTTCATTTTCCAAAGACTTTTTTATCTGACGTGTGTACCCACCTTAAAACAAGGTGTGTATGAGGATCATAGCTATCATAGACTATGAATGCATATCGCAGATATCATAGACCAGTGTTTCTCAACATTTTATTGGTATGTACCGGTAGTACGTACCACTTTTTAAAACTCTGTAATCACCAAGTACCCCCTGACATGGTAAACATTATCACAAGTACCTCTTGAAAAATATATATTTAATCATAGTACATGGAAATTGGTTCTAAACAATTTCCAAGCATTTACTATTGCTTTTAATCAGCTAAAACACTAATTTGGTGTTTAAAGGGGAACTGAAGAGAGAGGTATATGGAGGCTGTCATGTTTATTTCCTTTTAATCAATACCAGTTGCCTGGCAGCCCTGCTGGTCTATTTCTCTGCAGTAGTATCTGATTAAAACCAGAAACAAGCATGCAGCTAGTCTTGTCAGATCAGACTTATAAGTCTGAACCACTGAAACACCTGATCTGCTGCATGCTTGTTCAGGGGCTATGGCTAATAGTATTAGAGGCAGAGGATCAGCAGGGCTGCCAGGCAACTGGTATTGTCTAAAAGGAAATAAACATGACAGCCTCCATATACCTCTCTCTTCAGTTCCCCTTTAAATAAGATTTATCATTTTCAAAAACTCTACAATTGTTGTTCTTGTAAGTATATCAAGCACAAGTACCCCCTTGAACCATTAGAAGTCCCCCCTGGGGTACGCGTACCACACGTTGAGAACCTAGGTCATAGACTATGACTGCATTTTGCAGGAACAAATCTTTTGCAGATACTGAACTGTTGAATGTGTACAGCAATTTGCGTGCAGCATCTGATGGGGAGTTCAGCTCCACAGAATAGACTGTGTAGGTATGGCTCTCATACTACATGGAATGGGGTAAAATTGGTCTGTGATCTTGCCTTTTCCAAAGACTTTTATCTCACGTGTGTATGCAGCATTAAACAAGGTGTGTATGAGCTCTGCAGATATCATAGACTATGGCCCAGTGCACACCGAGCGGTTTTTGGAGCGATCCGCCGGCCGCATCCGCCTCTAAAAATGCTTGTCTAATGTATTGCAATGGGATGGTGCACACCGGCGGTTTGCGGTTTTTGCCAAGCCGCAAACGTGCCTCCTGCTGCGCGTTTGCGGTTTTCGGAAGCGTTTCGTCAATGTAAAGTATAGGAAAACCGCAAACCGCTCTGAAAAACGCTAGTTCAGAGCGGTTTGCCAGGCATTTTTGTTACAGTAGCTGTTCTGTAACAGCTTTTACTGTAACAATATGTGTAATCTGCTACACAAAAACGCACCCAAAACCGCTAGGTATGTTTAAAAAACCTCTCTAAACATACCTAGAATCGCTCTGAAATCAGCTCCCAAAACCGCTAGCGTATTGCGGATCTGCTAGCGGTTTTGGTGTGCACTGGGCCTATGAATGCTTTTTGCAGGAACAGATCTTTTGCAGATACTGATCTTTTGCATGTATATGTACAGCATCTCTGTGTGCAGCATCTTGCAAAGATTTTTATCTGATGGGGAGTTCAGCTCAATAGAATACACTGGGCTCTATTCTCAAAGACTTCCCGCATGCAGTAAAGTACATGCGGGAAGTTTGCGACCAAAATTCCATCAAGTTGACATTCTCAAAATGTTCCGCATGTTTTTTCCGCATGCGGAAAAAGTGCGGGATTCATGTGGAAAAATTTCCGCAAAAGTCGGTATTTTCTGCAATAAAAAGTCAATTCTCAAATGTTCAGGCGCATCATTTCGTCATTTACCGTTTTTTTTGTTGTTGTTTTTTTTTTTTTATCACCTACAAATAGTAGGTGATATACTCCGCATCCCATTGACTTTAATGAAGTGTGGAGGCTTAAGGGCTGTGCTTGGTGGACTTTAATTTTTTTTTTTAAACACTTTTTCATGCGACCTTTTTTACCGCATGATTCCCGCATGAATAATGGCTGTTTCCGCATCTTTTTTCCCGCATGCCGAAAACATGCGGAAAATATTAGTGAATGTGGAAAAAATGCGGAGTTTACCGCTGGCGGGAATATAGCGGTAAAATTTTGCGGAAAATTTGGCTCTTTGTGAATAGAGTCCACTGTGTATAGTATGGCTCTCTTACTACATGGAAGGGGGTAAAATTGGTCTAAGATCTTTAATAATCTCAAGGGTGTACACACCATTAGATGAAGATCAGATCAATTTGTGCAGAAATCCATAGAATTCCAATACTAATAGTTCACATACTTTTTCTTGCTACTATAGTTCCGTAGGGAAATGTGCATGTAAATGAGGCCTAACATGAATTTTTAAAGGTTTAGTCCAGATTTTTCGTTGATAAAGGTGAATAGGGTGTACACCATTACTTTTTCATAAATGATGAAGCTGTCCAGAGAAGTTTACTTTTAAGTCATTCATATGACCTGGATGGATCCATTGATATAAGCTTGCATTTCCAAGGAGACTAGGCCAGATTTATACTTCTTCCACCCCTAATGCTACGTACACACATGCGACAACGATCGTTCGTTGACAACGACAAACAAACTTTTAATTGATGAAAGAACGACCTAAGTAAAGATAGTTTTAAAAGGTGTGTAACGATCTGATCGTTAGAACGAACGTTACATCACGTAAAGCAACTATTGCGCCTGCGCATAAAAATGAAAAGTTTCACAGAGAAATAGTGAAATGCGCATGTCAAGCCTAGTACGAACGACCGTTTCCAACGATGTACTACTTTTGCAAATGATCGTCGTTGGTAAAAATCCCCCGAGACAGAACTTTCTTTTGTAGCGATTTGGCTCGTTCGTCGTTTGCCTTAAGTCGGTGGTTCGTTTTTTGTAACGATCGTCGTTGGTAAATATCGGGGAATGATCGTTACAAACGACTATAGTCGCATGTGTGTACGCACCTTTAGGCCACATACACACATCAGACCATAGTCATTGGAAAAAGATCAGACTAATTTTACCCCCTTCCATGTAGTATGAGAGCCATACCTACACAGTCTATTCTATGGAGCTGAACTCCCCATCAGACAGAAATCTTTGCAAGATGATGTGCACAAAGATGCTGTACACATTCAAAAGATCAGTATCTGCAAAAGATCCGTTCCTGCAAAATGCATTCATAGTCTATGATATCTGCAGATCATACACACCTTGTTTTAACAGACATTCATCTGCAGATCAGATCCACCAGGATGGATCTGCAGATGATTGTCTGATCTGCAGATGAATGTCTGTTAAACAAGGTATGTATGATGATCTGCAGATATCATAGACTATGAATGCATTTAGCAGGAACAGATCTTTAGCAGGAACAGATCTTTAGCAGGAACAGATCTTTAGCAGGAACAGATCTTTAGCAGGAACAGATCTTTTGAATGTGTGCAGCATCTTGCAAAGATTTCTGTCTGATGGGGAGTTCAGCTCAATAGAATAGACTGTGTAGGTACGGTTCTCATACTACATGGAAGAGGGTAAAATTAGTCTGTGATCTTTCATTTTCCAAAGACTATGGTCTGATGTGTGTATGCACCTTAAAGCCAATGGGTACAGTTTCTAAAAACAAAAAGTCGGATACTCACCTAAGGAGAGGGAAGGCTCGGTCCTAATGAGCCTTCCCTCTCCTCTCCCGGTGCCGCGCTGGCTCCCCCGTTCGCGTCCGCCGCAGGGACTTCGGAAGGCTTCGGGAGCACTCGGGCTCTTTGGAAAAGGCAAGATCACAGACCAATTTTACCCCATTCCATGTAGTATGAGAGCCATACCTACACAGTCTATTCTGTGGAGCTGAACTCCCCATCAGATGCTGCACGCAAATTGCTGTACACATTCAACAGTTCAGTATCTGCAAAAGATTTGTTCCTGCAAAATGCAGTCATAGTCTATGACCTAGGTTCTCAACGTGTGGTACGCGTACCCCAGGGGGGACTTCTAATGGTTCAAGGGGGTACTTGTGCTTGATATACTTACAAGAACAACAATTTTAGAGTTTTTGAAAATGATAAATCTTATTTAAACACCAAATTAGTGTTTTAGCTGATTAAAAGCAATAGTAAATGCTTGGAAATTGTTTAGAACCAATTACCATGTACTATGATTAAATATATATTTTTCAAGAGGTACTTGTGATAATGTTTACCATGTCAGGGGGTACTTGGTGATTACAGAGTTTTAAAAAGTGGTACGTACTACCGGTACATACCAATAAAATGTTGAGAAACACTGGTCTATGATATCTGCGATATGCATTCATAGTCTATGATAGCTATGATCCTCATACACACCTTGTTTTAAGGTGGGTACACACGTCAGATAAAAAAGTCTTTGGAAAATGAAAGATCACAGACCAATTTTACCCCCTTTCATGTAGTATGAGATCCATACTCTACACACAGTCTATTCTATGGAGCTGAACTCCCCATCAGATAAAAATCTTTGCAAGATGCTGCACACAAAGATGCTTTACACATGCAACAGATCAGTATCTGCAAAAGATCTGTTCCTGCAAAAGATCCATTCCTGCAAAACGCATTCATAGTCTATGATATCTGCAGATCTCATACATACCTTGTTTAACGGACAATTATCTGTAGATCAGATCCACCAGGTTGGATCTTCAGATCGGCAGATAATGGTCTGATCTGCAGATGAATGTCCATTTAACAAGGTGTGTATAGGATCTGCAGATGTCATAGACTATGAATGCATTTTGCAGGAATGGATCTTTTGCAGATACTGATCTGTTGCGTGTGTACAGCATCTTTGTGTGCAGCATCTTGCAAAGATTTTTATCTGATGGGGAGTTCAGCTCCATAGAATAGACTGTGTAGAGTATGGCTCTCATACTACATGAAAGGGGGTAAAATTGGTCTGTGATCTTTAATTTTCCAAAGACTTTCATCTGACGTGTGTACCCACCTTTACAGACATTTATCTGCATATCTGACAATCATCTGCAGATCTGAAGATCCATCCTGGTGGATCTGATCTGCAGATGAATGTCTGTTAAAACAAGGTGTGCATTGAGATCTGCCGATATCATAGACTATGAATGCATTTTGCAGGAACAGATCTTTTGCAGATACTGATCTGTTGAGGGCTTGTTTCCACTGTTGCGACGCGATTTCGGCCGCATTCCGACGCTTGTAAAAACGCATGCGGATGCGTTTCCACATGCGTTTTTACCCGCGATTTCGCCTGCGATTTCGCATGGCAGGGTGCCATGCGAAATTAACCATGACACTGCCAGGGCTAAATAAAATTGAAAAAGGTGCGAAATCGCACGCGAAATCGCGGGTAAAAACGCATGTAACAAACGCATGCGTTTTTACTATTAAATACATTAGCGGCGATTCGCACGGATTCCCGACGCAGGCGAAATCGTTGGCTCTTTTGTGCGTTTTTTCACGCTGAAAAAAACGCACCTCAACAACGCTACAGTGGAAACAGGCCCATCCACTTGTATTACATGTGCGGATCTGCATGCGTTGGACGCATGCAGATTCGCGATAGTGGAAACGAGCCCTGAATGTGTACAGCATCTTTGTGTGCAGCATCTTGCAAAGATTTTATCTGATGGGGAGTTCAGCTCAATAGAATAGACTGTGTAGGTACGGTTCTCATACTACATGGAAGAGCGTAAAATTAGTCTGTGATCTTTCATTTTCCAAAGACTATGGTCTGATGTGTGTATGCACCTTAAAGCCAATGGGTACAGTTTCTAAAAACAAAAAGTCGGATACTCACCTAAGGAGAGGGAAGGCTCGGTCCTAATGAGCCTTCCCTCTCCTCTCCCGGTGCCGCGCTGGCTCCCCCGTTCGCGTCCGCCGCAGGGACTTCGGAAGGCTTCGGGAGCACTCGGGCTTCCGAAGACGGGCCGCTCCATACTACGTACGGGTGAAAGCGTCATAGAGGGCGCTCGCGCATGCGTAGTATGAAGCGGCCGCGTCATCGGGAGCCCGAGTGCTCCAGAAGGCTTCCGAAAGCTCCCGAAGGCATGCGGAAGTGGCAGTATTTGACCGAACTGGTCGAATACTGCCACGGGGGATCCTGCGCGGGACCGGGCACCGGGAGAGGAGAGGGAAGGCTCATTAGGACCGAGCCTTCCCTCTCCTTAGGTGAGTATCCGACTTTTTGTTTTTAGAATCGGTAAACATTCACTTTAAGTCCACTTTCTTCTGCCTTCTCTTCCATATGTAACAGCCCTGCATCCATTGCAAGTGCTATCCTCTCTATGGCCTGGTGCACACCAAAAACCGCTAGCAGATCCGCAAAATGCTAGCAGATTTTGAAACGCTTTTTCTTCTTTTTCTGTAGCGTTTCAGCTAGCGTTTTGCGGTTTTGTGTAGCGGTTTTGGTGTAGTAGATTTCCTGTATTGTTACAGTAAAGCTGTTACTGAACAGCTACTGTAACAAAAAACGCCTGGCAAACCGCTCTGAAGTGCCGTTTTTCAGAGCGGTTTGCGTTTTTTCTATACTTAACATTGAGGCAGAAACGCATCCGCAATCCAAAATCTGCTGCAGCCCGGGAGTATGCGTTTCTGCAAAACGCCTCCCGCTCTGGTGTGCACCAGCCCATTGAAATACATTACCCTAGCGGATCCGCACCCGCAGGAGGATCGCAAACCGCAGCGGAAACGCTCTGGTGTGCACTAGGCCTATGTGTAGCACAAAGATTCATACTCTACCCTCTTCCATGTCTTGCTCCCCATTTGCAGTTTCCCCTTTCCATTTGCAACTTTTTTTTTCCAATATCCAGTAACTTATTTTACATGCCCATCTGCCCTCTTGAGCAGCAGCTGAAACGGGCCCTGGGCCTAGATAGCCTTTCCAGAAATCTGGCCCTTAAAGGATTTTGAGGAGATTCAAATAATTCTGAGTTGATGTAAAGTTTATGCAGAGTGCAAATTGTTGCAGCTTGCACCTCAAGCAGTTGTTGTATTAGATCAGTCCATTTCAAAGCTGTATACATTTACGTAAACTCACAATTGGTTGCATTTCATTGACCATTCCTACTTCTGATGCTACGTACACACATGCGACAACGATCGTTCGTTGAGAACGACGAACGAACTTTTAATTGATGAAAGAACGACCTAAGTAAAGATAGTTTTAAAAGGTGTGTAACGATCTGATCGTTAGAACGAACGTTACATCACGTAAAGCAACTATTGCGCCTGCGCATAAAAATGAGAAGTTTCACGGAGAAATTGTGAAATGCGCATGTCAAGCCTAGTACGAACGACCGTTTCCAACGATGTACTACTTTTGCAAACGATCGTTGTTGGTTAAAATCCGCCGAGACAGAACTTTCTTTTGTAGCGATTTGGCTCGTTCGTCGTTTGCCTTTAATAGTCGGTGGTTCGTTTTTTGTAACGATAGTCGTTGGTAAAGATTGGGGAACGATCGTTACAAACGACTATAGTCGCATGTGTGTACGCACCTTGAGAAGGGATGATCAATGAGATGCACATATTTCTGGGTTTATGCAGATTTATGTAAATTTGTGTGCAAATATATGCAGCTTGAAAATGGACCAATCAATTTAAACCTTGGTAGGACTTGATTGGTCCATTTTCAAGCTGCATATATTTGCATAAAAATATCGGAATATATTGCATCGGAAATATTTGCATCTCATTGATCATCCCTACTTCTGAGCACAGATCCATGCCCACACACCTTGAGGGCTCGTTTCCACTGTTGCGGTGCGGAATCGCCTGGATTCCACCGCAGAAGAAATCGCATGCGGCTGTGTTTCCGCCTGCGGATTTAGCCGCGATTTCGCATGGCAAGGAGCCAGGCGAATTTAACCATGTCACTGCCTGAGTAAAGATCCATAGCAAACCATGCGAAATCGCGGGGAAATCCGCATGACAAAGCCGCATGCGATTTCCCTATTAAATGTATTAGCGGCGATTCGTCCGCATTCCTCCCGCACGCGAAATCTGACGGCTCTGCCGTGCAGATTTCTGCCGCACCGAAAAACGATCCCGCCGCCGCACAAGTGGAAACAGCCCTATCCACTTACATTGACTATGCGAATCCGCATGCAGTGCCCGCATGTGGATTCGCTATAGTGGAAACGAGCCCTGACTCCCTTTTACTTACAAATGCCAATTAAACTCTGAGAGCAGCACTGCAACTGTAAAAAAACAAATGCATTAAAAAAAAAAAAAAAAAAAAAAAAAGCAGCACATGGCAGAAAACGCATGATTTTCTGTACAGACAAATGTGCTCTAAGCATAAGGCCTCTTTTCCACGAACTGTTGTTAGGCAGTGAAATGCCTCTCAAGCTCTCACAACTGCTCACTGCTGCCTGGTAACTGCTTGTTGCTGCCTGATAACTGCTTGCCGAACACACAGCTCATCAGTTCATGGAAAAGAGGCCTAAGGCCTGTGACCCACTACAGCACTTTACCAAGCAGCCATTTATACTTTCAAGGAATTGCCAACCATTCCTAACGTGCTTCACTGCTGAAAGTGAATGGCCATGATCCCACAGGCGCACTTGTGATTTTCCAAATGTGCAGTCGACCTGCATGCAGTATTTTTGGTGCGATTTCATAAGCGACAGCAGGGTCCAAATTGCTTTCCCTGAAACTGCTCTGTTTTTAAGTTGCGAAACGCTCTTAAAAAGGCTAGAAGTTTTTAGAGTTGTTCTCAGGCCTGAATGTTTAAAACTTTATAAAGCAGTCTGCTGAATATTCATTAGAGACAGCTAAAAATCAGGAAAAAAGGAGCCATACATTATGTCTAGCCCTAAACTTATTAGCTACGCCACATGACACTAAATCCACTTCCTGGCTTCTATGTCTAGACCAGGTTAAAGGTCTGCACTAGAAAATAGTATGATTACATTACTGCATGAGCGTACATGGCTAAATATATGCCTGCATGTTGTTTGCTTAATGGGTGATGAAAATGTGTATATGTACACTTTTTTTTTTTTTTTATAGTAAGGATTTCAAAGCAATAGATTTGTAGGCTTATCAGACTTTTTTTTCTAAATATACAGTTATCAGTTAACAGTACTGGAAAGAATTATAAGGCTTGGTTGACACTGCGTGTGTTGCATAACGTACGCGTGTTGTGTGTGTGTGTGTACTGCAACGAACAATACACATGTTACTAATATATTAGCAGTGTGCATATATTCACGTTATCCGGATACATACTGCACACAGCAAGTAAAGGCCTGTACCCACAATGCGATTTTTGCTGCAGTATTTTTCCTGTGACTTTTTTTTTTTTCTGAGATAAACGATTGTTTTCCGCAAAATTTTGTAGCATCTTTTTAAAGGCAAACTATGGTTAGCGATGTGCTGCAATGGAGACCGACACCGAAAACCCTGATGCGCAAAATGCAGCTATTAATGGCAAGTATTCCCTATCAGGAGGCACCCAAATTACCATCCATTGCTGCTAATCGCAGCTTTTACCTTTGCTGCCAATGATCGTGCTGTTTTTGACATAGCGCCTCCTATGCCCTTTTTACCTACTTTGAATGCACCAAGCAATCCATTGTGTCTTATAGAGCAGAGTTCCCCAACCCTGTCCTCAAGGCCCACCAACAGTGCATGTTTTGCAGAAAACCACCAACATGCACAGGTGTGGTAATTAGTGCCTCAATAGAGCTGATTAACTACCTGTGTGGACTTCCACAAAACATGCACTGTTGGTGGGCCTTGAGGACAGGGTTGGGGAACGCTGGACAATGGTGAAAAATGTGCAGGAGTCCTACGGTGCCTTGTTTGGGGAACTATTGTAGTTGGCAGAGGATTTCTAAAGTTGGCAGATTGCTGAAGGTAGACACCTGTACATACACTAGATATCACCCAAAACTAACACGAGCAATAATTTTTTCAGGCATTTAGAATCTAGTGTGTAATCATTATTTGCAACAAAAATCTTTAAGAATAAAAGCATTACATAGAGGTATACAGTCAATGAATATGCAGAAAAATCTAAAGCACGTTTTTAAGACCTGGACTGTTGGCTCAGTGATGAGTGTATTGAAAGGACATTGAATGATGATACGTCCCAGACTTTACATTGGAAGCTCTCAGGTCTAATTCTGCACCATACTGGGCTGTCAATAGCCAATGTGGAAATTAATCCTGTTGCCTGGTCAGACCATCACACTATCCACTTCTCCCTCTCAATACCAGCCGTCAAACACCAGGTCAAGAATCAAATAAAATATTGCCGCTTAAAAGGGCTAACACCTCAACATATCCGAGATAACCTTAGCTTTGATGAATTGACTGACTCCAGCTTGGACCCTGATACTCTGGTGTTTAAATACAACAAATGTGTGTCCTCCACCTTTGAGACCATTGCTCCTCTGCGCACCAAATATCTTACTCCACACCATCATGCACAGTGGTTTGATAATGCTATAAAAGAGCTGAAAAGACAAGGCCGAAAACTTGAGAGGCTGTGGCGCAAATCTCAGTCCCCAGAAGACGAACATGCCTTAATCCTCCACTTGAAGAGCTACCAAAAGGTAATCACGGGAAAAAAATCATCCTTTCTATCACAAGATTGCAAATGCAGTTAACAAACCAGCCCAACTGTTCCGCACAGTGGAAAAACTCTGCAACCCAGCATGTCAAAAACTTAATATCGAGTCTTCAAAGGACCTCTGTGACCAATTTGCCCATTTCTTCACAGACAAAGTCTCCGCTATAAGGTCCGCCATCCAACTTACAGCATCTGAGCCTAATATAGCGCCGAAGACCATTAGCAGAGACAACGTAACACCTTGGTCAAATAGTACAAAAACTGGAGCACCTTGGTCAAACTTCAAAGAAATTGATGAAAAAGTCACATCAAGCATCCTCCTTCACGTCCGCCTAACTACCTGTGACCTGGATCCTGGCCCAACACAGTTCATGTTGAACTGCCCCGACCTGTTCGTACCGGTATTCCTCAAAATTGTTAACTGTTCCTTACAATCAGGGATACTCCCTGCTTTACTGAAGGAAGCAATCATCAGGCCTCTCCTCAAAAAAACCTCCCTGGACCCAGATGCAATGACCAGCTACAGACCTGTCTCTAACCTCCCCTTTCTGGGCAAGCTAATTGAAAAAGCTGTATACCTCCAGCTAGAAACCAGAATCCTACAAAATAACAGTTATGACCCATTCCAGTCTGGCTTCAGGAAACACCACAGCACTGAAACTGCCCTCATCCAAATATGCAACCACCTGCTCATGGCAAGAGACAGAGGAGAGTGCTCGATCCTCATACTGCTAGACCTTTCTGCAGCCTTTGACACAGTTGACCATGACATCTTGATAAACAGGCTACAGGAATACTGCGGCATTGATGGCATAGTACTTTAGTGGTTCCAATCCTTCTTGAGTGGCAGAACCCACAAAGTGTCTATGGGGCCCTTCCTGTCCACCCCTGTAACACTTAAGTATGGGGTGCCCCAGGGCTCAATCCTCTCTCCCCTGCTTTTCACGATTTACATGCTACCGTTGGGAAAACTAATCCAAAAACATGGCCTGACATACCACTGCTATGCAGACGACACCCAACTATATCTTTCCTTCAAGCCTGGTGTGACAGACCCAACTCTAACTATAAACGCCTGCTTACGTGAACTACAGCAATGGATGAATGACAACTGGCTGAAACTAAATGCAGACAAAACTGAAGTCCTTCTGATTGGAGGGCAGAGCATGATAACAAAACAACTTAACTTGCAGTCTTCACCACTGGGAATAGGAGGCACGGATCTACGCAGCTCTGATCATGTGCGTAGCCTGGGAGTTCTAATCGATGGGGATTTAAACTTCAGAACTCAAATCTCTGCTGTGGTGAAATCATCCTATTTTCACCTGAAGAACATTGCAAAAATCAAGCACCTCATACCCCCAGAAGATCTGCCAACCTTAGTCCACGCCTTCATCACATCCCGACTGGACTACTGCAATGCTCTCTACACTGGCCTTCCAAAAAAGGTCTTGTACCGCCTACAGCTGATACAGAATACTGCTGCCAGACTGCTAACCAACCAACCCCGTCACTGCCACATAATGCCAGTCCTGCATTCCCTTCACTGGCTACCTATAGAATGGAGGGTCCTATTCAAGATCGGCCTACTGACATTTTAAATCCCTGAATAATCTAGGCCCTGGATACATGAAAGATATGTTACAGCTGCGTAGCAATCCCCGCATTCTCAGATCCACAGGTTCTAATAATCTAGTCATACCCAGAGTCCACTTGGAAACTTTTGGTCCCAGAGCCTTCTGTCATGCTGCCCCTACGTTTTGGAACTCCTTACCTCAACAGATCAGGACAGCCCCATCCCTGGACGTGTTTAAATCCAGACTGAAAACCCACCTGTTCAGTCTGGCATTTGCAGAAATATAACTTTTGTTGTGTGAATACTTCATCCTACTAACTACTGAATCTGAGAGAGCCTAAGCGCTTTGAGTCCTATGGGAGAAAAGCGCTATAGAAATGTTATTGTATTGTATCGTATTGTATTGTATTGTATTAAAAACGTCTTGTTTTATTAGCTGAAAGAGAATCCTTATGGTGCTTTTGCTTGGAATAAAATCATGTTCAGGTGATATTAATGCTAAAATGTTAGTCATTGTCGATGTTCTTAGCAGGACTTCTGAAGTACGCAAATGTGGAAGCCAACATTTCAGATCTGTCTTGCACAATGCCAAAGTGTTTTTCTTGCTGCGGTCTGCATAACATTTGGAATCTCATTTCATACAAGCTTCGCTGGACTGTTTTGTGGGTGTCTGCTTAGCATATTGGCCATACTACAGATCTCTGTCACATGAAAGGCGGTTTGGCTTCATGCAGCTTCTTCTGGAGGCCACAGAAAAACAGAAAAAACAAAGCTGTTATATTCCACTTGACATCAGAAATCTATGCTGAGTGCTGATAAAGCCCTGTGTTGGGCATTACAATGTTTTATCAGAAGTAGGGATGAGCGAGTTAGAATTGTAAGTTCGATCGCACGGTGAATAGGGCTTTTGTTACCATACAAGTTTCACGCAAAAAAAAAGACCCAGTGATTCGACATGCAGTTAATTCTGAACAAACGATTATGAGCAACGCATGGTGTCAAAATTTCAGTAGGAAGTGCAGAATAAACGTTTGCTGAGGAAATCCTTTGCTCCCCGTAAATACTATACTTTCCCCCCCCCCCCCCCCCCAATAACCTAACGATAGCCATTCAGAATCAATTAGAATTCATTCGGCAAGCACCGGGTATTGTACAAGGAATTGTTGTTGGCACAGCAGATTTTTATGGCATACACAAACATAAAATTGGATGAGTGGGATAGTGTACATGAAAACCGGGCCACAGTGGATTGCTATTTGTAGAATATTGCTGAAATTAGCGATGTTATACTACTGGATTCAGATAGTAAAATATACTTGCGGCAAAGAAAGTAAATTGAGGTGCCATTGCAAAGCCGTGATTTGCGGTAAAGCAGGTTACCATTTTGTGCCGCGCCCGTTATGCAATACTGCAATTTGCATATACGCATGCCTTCTGAACGCAAAAATTTACTTTTGAAGCAAATCGTGGCCATTATAAAAACTGTGATTTGCGACAAAAAAGGTAAATGTTGCCGCCCAATAGCAGGTGCTACCATGTGCCAAAATGTGCCTCCCCCGCAAACTGCAGCTTTTATATTAGGGGCCTCTGGCGGTGCCATTGTTTTCCTGATTCGGGTGGGATATGCACAAATTTACGTTAAACATTTCATAGTTGGGGTTGCTAATTGGATGGGAGGGGGCGGAGTGGAATAAAATCCGCTTTCAACCCTGGTCCATTATATAGCTATAGCATAAAATACCAGTCACCCTCATTACCCCCTCCATCTTTCCGAAGCAAGTAACCCAAACCTCAAAAGCAAATGACAAATTTCTTTAATCCAACAATGCCCAACTAATGAAATCCAGAGGTGAAATGGAGGTGCCAAAATGAACTGGGCAGAGTTAACAAATGAAGAGGCATGTGGTGTCCACTGATCCATTGCAGTTCCTGTACTGAATCTAACTAAATAAAACAAACAAAAAAAATAAACATTTGCGTTCATCCAATACTAAAGCCTTACTAAACTCCTATTCCCTGCTACTACCGTACATAACTATGCCACCAAAGTCCTTTCATATGTATCAATTGAGAATACTCTGTGTCAGGGGTTGAGACCAGTAAGTTTGCCATAGCTCACTGCGCTTTTCAGCTGACCTCTGCTTTGTGTACTGCAGTGTATAGTATGGAGCCTAAAGACACACTATTTACACCCAGATATGATGCTATGTGTACAGGCCTGGATTTACATCACAGGAGCCTATAGGTATAGATGTCCTGTCACCCTAGATATTGCCCTCCCTGAACCTACAAACCACCGCCGAACTGCACTGCACACTGGGAGGTGAGTGAGCCGCCTGTAGGCATGTGCCTACAGTGCCTTACGGTAAATCCAGCCCTGTATGCATATACCTTCTGGGTCAGTGTCTCAGATATTTTGTGTCAGGATAAATAGAACTACTAGTTTAGAGGAACCAATCATTGACCTTCATTCCAATCAGTAGCTGATACCTCCTTTACCACAAGAAATCTTTACCTTTTCTCAAATAGATCATCAAGTGGTTGGGGGGAGGTGCGGTCTCTATGGCTGATATTGTGGTGAAACCCCTCCCAAAGTGTGATGTCATAACCTTTATCCTGACAGTTTTCTGTCTGTGAACCTCGTTGCATTGTGGGAAATGCCGTCTTTTTCCAATTGCCATGCAAGCAGCATCACCCTCTCTGCATAGAACTCTCAATAAAGAACATTCTGTACAGATCACCTGACAGAACAAAAGATGTCATCACCAGTGATACATTTCAGAATGTAAATCAGGGAGAGGAAAGATTTTTTTAAATAGACAAGCAGTGACTAAATCATCTGTAAATGAATATTGTAAAAAATACCGTAATCAATTTTATTCATTATTTTCACTACAGTTCCTCTTTATATTTCGCAAAAGCATATTCTATGTTTTGGTCACTTACGTTTTTTTAGCTAAAGTGAAGCGTAAATTAGAGATGTCGCGAACCTCCGATCTTCGGTTTGCGAACCGGGTTTGCGAACTTCCGCGGAAGGTTCGGTTCGCGGAAAAGTTCGCGAACCGCAATAGACTTCAATGGGGAGGCGAACTTTGAAAAATAGAAAAAATTATGCTGGCCACAAAAGTGATGGAAAAGATGTTTCAAGGGGTCTAACACCTGGACGGGGGCATGGCGGAGTGGGATACATGCCAAAAGTCCCGGGGAAAAATCTGGATGTGACGCAAAGCAGCGTTTTAAGGGCAGAAATCACATTGAATGCTAAATTGCAGGCCTAACGTGCTTTAAAACATCTTGCATGTGTATACATCAATCAGGGAGTGTAATTAGAGTACTGCCTTACACTGACACACCAAACTCACTGTGTAACGCACCGCAAACAGCTGTTTGTGTAGTGACGGCCATGCTGGACTACTGCGCAACATGGCGAGATTGCTCTTCCTCACTCAGTGATGTCAGGTAATGTGTGACTTCCTTCTCAACTTTCCATGGCATTGTTAAAAAGCTTAAGTTTTGTTTTTAAATTACATTTTCTACTTGCTGTGTACTTGTTCAGTACCGCTACAATGAGAATCCGGTGTGGAGCCTGAGCAACGGCTACCACTACACATCCAAGGAGGGCAGCGGGCAGGCATGCACGCCCGCCCGCCCCGAGGTAGTGACCAAAAATAACAATACAGGAGGCGGACTTTCGAGGCCCTGCTGTGTATTTGAAATGAATGTACTATAAATCCTTGAACGAGAACCAGTTATGGCGGGCAAAGATGATACCACATTCCTTTCACGAGAATCATATGGAGGCGGGCAAGTGTGCCATTTGTGACCCCGGGTAATGGCCGGGGAATGAGGGATGGAATCCGGTGTGGAGTCTGAGAAACGGCTACCACTACACATCCAAGGAGGGCAGCAGGCAGGCATGCACGCCCGCCCCGAGGTAGTGACCAAAAATAACAATACAGGAGGCGGACTTTCGAGGCCCTGCTGTGTATTTGAAATGAATTAACTTTAAATCCTTTAACGGGAATCCGTTATGGAGGGCAAGTCTGCCATTGTCACCGCGGGGAATGAAGGTTGGATTCCGGCCCGAAGTGGGAGCCTGCTGAGACCCATGCTGTAGCTGCCCTGACCGTGCTTTGCAGACCAGGCATCTGTGGTCAGATGGACCCTTGACCCAACGCTGTGTGCCAGAGATGACACCACTTGCCTCTCAACTGCACGGAAGAGTTTGGGTATGGCCTTTTGTGAAAAATAATTGCGGCCTGGTATCTTCCACTGCGGTGTACCAATGGCCACAAACTTACGGAAAGCCTCCGAATCCCCCAGCTTGTATGGTAATAGCTGGCGAGCTAATAGTTCCGCCACGCCAGCTGTCAGGCGCCGGGCAAGAGGGTGACTGGCAGACATTTGCTTCTTCCGCTCAAATACTTCCTTCACGGACAGCTGGGTACTGCTGTGGGCAGAGGAGAAGGAACCGCTGAAGGGAAGAGGCGGTGTGGAGGAGGGTGGCTGTGAAAGTGCAAGGGAGAAAGTGGATGAAGACGATGCACCTGAAGGAGGAAGAGGAGAAGGAGGGTGGCTTGTCTTTTGAGGGGTGCTGCTTTTCCCTTAGGTGTTCTTGCCATAGCTGTTTGTGCCTTTTCTCCAGGTGCTTTCGTAAGGCACTTGTCCCTACGTGAGAGTTGGCCTTCCCACGGCTCAATTTTTGCTGGCAGAGACAACAGATGGCTTTGCTCCGATCTGAGACACACACGTTAAAAAATTTCCAAACCGCTGAGCCCCCCTGGGGTGATGGCGCTACGGTGGCATCAGCAGCTGACGTTGAAGGGCACGTTGGCTGTCTGGCCATAGCTGGCGATACATGGCGCCGGACACTGCCCCCAGCTGTTTCTGAGGACGAGCTCCCTCTGCTTCTATCATGGAGTCGTCTCCTCCTCGTCCTCTCTGACTCCTCCTCTGAACTGTACCCCTGGTCATCTCCTCTACCGGGAACATATGTGGTATCCGTATAATCGTCATCATAATCCTCCTGGCCAGCTGCACTTTCCTCAGACACCTCCTCAACTGCACCAACTTCAGGTGTTTCATCAGCCCCCTCCACACACGTTACGTCCATACTATCGCCACGTAACTCAGACGTAGGAGGTGGTGTACCTGCGCCTTCTTCTTCTTCTTGTTGCAGTAGTGGCTGTGAATCGGTGATTTCACCACCACCACCACCAAATAACTCCTGCGAAGTGTCAAATGCAGCGGATGTGTTGCTTGTTGTAGCGCTGGTGGCTGCGGGAGATGAGGTGTTCTGTGTTAAATACTCAATCACCTCCTCACGATTTTGGGAAGTGATGGCACGTGCCTTCTTCTGAGCACTGTATTTTGGGGCTGGTCCGCACGAAATCACAGCAACACCACCTCGCACAGACCTGCCGGTGCCTGGTGGCCTTCCTCTGGGTCTGCCTCTACCTCTTCCTCTACCTGGTTTGTACATTTTGTCCATCTCGGGGGGATGCTAGGTATATGCAGTGAGCTGGGTTCACTGAACAGTAAAGGTACTAGGATGCGGTGAGGTGGGTTCACTCAACACAACAGGTAGTAGTAGGTATATGCAGTGAGCTGGGTTCACTCAACACTACAGGTAGTTATGTGCAGTGATGAGGTGGGTTAAGTAAACACAACAGGTACTGGGGGTATATGTGTGTGTGACAGGGAGCTGCACATTGTACTACCCAGTACTGCAGACAGTCAGTCACTGAATGTGCTGGGCTGCTGGCAGTGGCGCACACACACACTATCAATTAGCAAGGCTGTGCATGCAACAAAAGTGTCAGTTTGACACACAGTAAAAAAAAAAAAAAAGTACAGGATGAGCTCTGACAAAAGCTAGGGTGCTATAAAGCAATAACAGTCAGCCAAGGAGCAAACTAAGTAGCCAAGAACCTAACTAATCTGTCCCTAGAAGAACAAGTCTGCAGCAGCTGTCCCTTTCCTCTCACTAGCAGGCACACGAGTGAGTGTATTGGCCGCCGGAGCCTGCCTTATATAAGGGGGGTAAAGTGTAGAGAAACCGAGAGCCCAATATAGTGTAGTATGTTAAGCATAAATGAAGTAAAGGTTATCGTGAGAAAATTATACTCACAAACATGGGTTACCACACAGGCAACCACTGTATAGGCAGGTGAGGAGATTAGACCTGTCCTCACTCAGGGATAAGAAGTCGCTCTCTGTAGATGCGAAAGGGGGTAGATCACCCCTCCACCAGGGGTGGACACGGTATAGCAGTAGGAGAACAGAGGCGCCAGCAGGATAAAAGTGGATAAAAACTTTAAAATTTGCTGGGAGGAAGTGGTGGACTTACCTCCATAAAGCAGACACGAAAGACTGTCTGAATAGTAGTCACATTTATTAATTAGTACCCCAAAACAGTGCAACGCGTTTCGCAGGCCCAGCCCGCTTCATCAGGCAATAAAAATGGGGACAAGACAGAATTTCAGCAATAGCAGGTGTAGGCGCTACACCTGCTATTGCTGAAATTCTGTCTTGTCCCCATTTTTATTGCCTGATGAAGCGGGCTGGGCCTGCGAAATGCGTTGCACTGTTTTGGGGTACTAATTAATAAATGTGACTACTATTCAGACAGTCTTTCGTGTCTGCTTTATGGAGGTAAGTCCACCACTTCCTCCCAGCAAATTTTAAAGTTTTTATCCACTTTTATCCTGCTGGCGCCTCTGTTCTCCTACTGTTATATAATGGGGGGTGGGGCTCCAGGGCTTACTGTAGCCTGAATGGCTACAATGTGCCTGCTGACTGTGATGCAGAGGGTCAAAGTTGACCCTCATAGTGCATTATGGGGCGAATCGAACTTCCGTAAAAGTTCGCCTGGCGCAGGCGAATGCGAACCACCAATGTTCGCCTGGAACCGTTCGCCAGCGAAACGTTCGCTACACCTCTAAGCGTAATACAATTTTGCCACCTTAAAGCAGGAGGTATTTTTTAAATCTTAAACTTTATGTGATCAAGTACGTATACCCATAATGCATTACTTCAGTGCAGTAAATAGATATGCAGTCATTCTTTTTTACGTACCGGGAAAGCCAGGCGTACATCCAGAGCCACTGGTTTACAGAAGGCCTGTAGTCTAATTCATTTTACAATGCCATAGAATGCAGCTTGCATACAGCTGTTTCAGGCGATTCATGCCTTTGTTAGTATAAGGTAAGGAATTAGATGGCTTTATGGCTTAAAGTGGCCATTCCAGCAGTCAACAGACAGCGCTCCTGAGGGTGGTATGGTGGGGTTTGTTTTTTAAATGACCAGGAAATGCGTTTCTTGTCCATTTGTAGGAATTGCTAATAAACATGAAAGAGCAGCTGTGTGTGTTTTTGGAGAAATCTGTTTCTAATTTCATAGGGAAGAAATGTGCTCTGCAGCTTGTTACAAGAGGGAGGAATGTCGTAAAATAAAACATTTGTGTTCTGGATAATATTTTTCTTACAATTTTTCTAAAATATTCAAAGGTTTCCATGCTTTCTGCATGGCTTTTAGAGATTTGTTAGAAGAAAGGTTGGACTGGGCTCCATACACACTTTAGATATTGCTCACTGCAGTGATGGTTCCTGGGCCTTCTGAACACTTTTATAAGGGAGATGAGAACGAACGGCACATATTTAACTAAAAAACGTTTACAGATAAGGTTGGCATGGTTCTACCTTAATGAAGTAGATTCCCGTATGTGGTTCAGCACAATACCTGAGTAGCTCAGGGTGACCCAGAACAACTAGGAAAGTATAGGAGACTCAGAGGCGTATCTAGGCAGACTAGCGCCCATGGCAAACACTGAGATTGCGCCCCCCCCCCAGTAGTCACATGCCTCCACATAATTAATCAAGTAGTCACTGCCCCCAATTAAATTTTTAATTAGTAGTTTTTATGCAGTAGTTACACACCTTCAGATACAATAATTCAGTAACCAGGTGCCTCACAATAAGCATTACAGTCAGGGGCATGAAGATCACATAATTAGGTAGCCAAGTGCGGCAGGAGTTAGATTGTAAGCTCCTCTTGCACAGCCAGCCCGATCCCCCCCCCCCTCCCCACCTCCCCGCACAAGGTATACCTGCACCCCTGTAACAGAATTAGCAAATGCATTGCAGATGACAGATGATTCCGATGATAAATCACAACTAAATGATATCCCTGTGATGGTAAATTAGATGAGACAACAGAGTCACAGCATCTAATTCTGGATATCCTGCTACTGTAACATCATCACTTCACTAATGCCAAACATTGCTTCATACATAGAGTCCCAAAAATCAGCCTCCTGTGATGTAAAGGAACCAGCCTATATTGAGCAGAATAGTGAACTGAGAATAATAAAACATGATTCAGTAATATTATACATTGTTCTTATACCACCAACAGTGTGGATAGAATCACACAAGCAAATTACAAGGATAGCAAGAGGCCCTGTAGTGACATATAGCAGAATGCAGTAAAGAGGCCCTGTAGTGACATATAGCAGAATGCAGTAAAGAGGCTCTGTAGTGACATATAGCAGAATGCAGTAAAGAGGCCCTGTAGTGACATATAGCAGAATGCAGTAAAGAGGCCCTGTGGTGACATATAGCAAAATGCAGTAAAGAGGCCCTGTAGTGACATATAGCAGTATGCAGTAAAGAGGCCCTGTAGTGACATATAGCAGAATGCAGTAAAGAGGCTCTGTAGTGACATATAGCAGAATGCAGTAAAGAGGCCCTGTGGTGACATATAGCAAAATGCAGTAAAGAGGCCCTGTAGTGACATATAGCAGAATGCAGTAAAGAGGCTCTGTAGTGACATATAGCAGAATGCAGTAAAGAGGCCCTGTGGTGACATATAGCAAAATGCAGTAAAGAGGCCCTGTAGTGACATATAGCAGAATGCAGTAAAGAGGCTCTGTAGTGACATATAGCAGAATGCAGTAAAGAGGCCCTGTAGTGACATATAGCAGAATGCAGTAAAGAGGCCCATTAGTGATATATATCAGAATGCAGTAAAGAGGGCCTGTTGTGACACATAGCAGAATGCAGTAAAGAGGCCCTCTGGTGACATATAGCAGAGTGCAGTAAAGAGGCCCTGTGGTGACATATAGCAGAATGCAGTAAAGAGGCCCTGTGGTGACAAATAGCAGAATGCAGTAAAGAGGTCCTGTAGTGACATATAGCAGAATGCAGTAGAGAGGCCCTCTGGTGACATAGCAGAGTGCAGTAAAGAGGTCCTGTTGTGACACATAGCAGAATGCAGTAAAGAGGCCCTCTGGTGACATATAGCAGAGTGCAGTAAAGAGGTCCTGTAGTGACATATAGCAGAAT
Source organism: Hyperolius riggenbachi (assembly GCF_040937935.1). Lineage (NCBI taxonomy): Eukaryota > Metazoa > Chordata > Amphibia > Anura > Hyperoliidae > Hyperolius > Hyperolius riggenbachi. The sequence continues at coordinate 129,297,757 of NC_090653.1, read as the reverse complement.
GCAGTAAGAAGGTCCTGTAGTGACATGTAGCAGAATGCAGTAAAGAGGCCCTGTGGTGACATATGGCAGAATGCAGTAAAGAGGCCCTGTAGTGACATATGGCAGAATGCAGTAAAGAGGCCCTGTTGTGACATATAGCAGAATGCAGTAAAGAGGCCCTGTTGTGATATATATCAGAATGCAGTAAAGAGGCCCTGTTGTGACACATAGCAGAATGCAGTAAAGAGGCCCTCTGGTGACATATAGCAGAGTGCAGTAAAGAGGACCTGTGGTGACATATAGCAGAATGCAGTAAAGAGGCCCTGTAGTGACATATGGCAGAATGCAGTAAAGAGACCCTGTAGTGACATATGGCAGAATGCAGTAAAGAGGCCCTGTAGTGACATATGGCAGAATGCAGTAAAGAGACCCTGTGGTGACATATAGCAGAATGCAGTAAAGAGGCCCTGTGGTGACATATAGCAGAATGCAGTAAAGAGGCCCTGTAGTGACATATAGCAGAATGCAGTAAAGAGGCCCTGTAGTGACATATAGCGGAATGCAGTAAAGAGGCCCTGTAGTGACATATAGTAGAATGCAGTAAAGAGGCCCTGTAGTGACATATAGCAGAATGCAGTAAAGAGGCCCTGTGGTGACATATAGCAGAATGCAGTAAAGAGGCCCTGTAGTGACATATAGCAGAATGCAGTAAAGAGGCCCTGTGGTGACATATAGCAGAATGCAGTAAAGAGGCCCTGTGGTGACATATAGCAGAATGCAGTAAAGAGGCCCTGTAGTGACATATAGAAGAATGCAGTAAAGAGGCCCCGTGGTGACATACAGCAGAGTGCGGTAGGGGCTAGATTATATGCAATTAATGGCTTCCGGTAGGCTGAATGAGAACAATTTGGGGTTTCCTGGGATCACTGAGGGATGAAGTGCTCACCTCTAGATGTTCGCCACCTCCGCATCTGGTGCCTGCCTCCCTTCCATGTTCGATGCCTCCGGTCTCCTGCGCCCCCGCCCGCCGGCTCTCTGTCCCTGCTGTCAGACTTCAGTTTAGCGGCAAGAAGCGAGACAGAGAGGGCGCACACTTCCCGCCCGGTGCGCTTCAAATGCAGGAAGTGGTTGATGACGTCACTTCTGCATGTGATGCGACGGGTGGATAGTGTGTGCCCTCTCTGTCTCGCTTCTTGCCGCTAAACTGAAGTCTGACAGCAGGGACACAGAGCCGGCGGGCGGGGGCGCAGGAGACCGGAGGCATCGAACATGGAAGGGAAGCACAAGATGCGATCATGCGGAGGTGGCGAATAGCAAGCATGTCCCCCATGGAAAGAAAGAGGGGGGCGCCGGGGACCGGAGGCATAGTGGAAGGAGCGGCAAAGATGTGGAGGTGGCGGGCAGCATTGGGGCAGGCATGGCGCCCATGGTGTCCTGGCGCCCATAGCACTAGCCATGCCTGCACCCCTCTAGATCCGCCACTGAGGAGACTGAGGGTGCGTTCCCCGCATGCAAATTCGCATAACCAATAAAAGTGAAACAAAAATTTGCTTTCCTAAAACAGAAAGAATTTGCGATAATTCAGGTTGGAGTGAGCTCGAGATGTCTCCCAGAGCACCACTGCTGAATATATGCAAATTAACCATTGTACCCTTAGAAGCTAAACACACCTGCAGAACCGCTGGAATGCAATGATGTGTCAGCTTGTTAAATTGTACAGAGCCATAATAATCCAACATGCATACAGACTGTTTCGGATTGTTTGATCCTCATCAGTGCATGGCAATAAAAGTGAATGAGCCTGTGTCCACTTGTCAGGAAAACGGAGCGTTTTCTTGTGCAGGAAAAATCTGCTCAGCAGAGTCATCCGAATTCGGACACCGCACACACGCATGCGATTCGCATACAATGTATTTAATAGGGAATTCGCATGGTGTTTTTTCATGCGAATTTTCATGCGAATTCGCATACGATTTCGCATGGAATCAATGAAAAAGCACACAGGCACTGACATGGTTAAATTCGCACACAGCGTCATCCATGCGAAATCGTATACGAATTCGCGGTAAAATTTGCATACAACCGCATGCGATTTCGCTCCTGCATGCGAATTCGTCCGCGGAGAATCCGCGGCGATTTCCCACCGCACTAGTGGAAACGCACCCTAAGAGACCAAATAGCCCTCCTATCTAAAAGCAACGCTCACTGTAATTTGCCACCTTAAAACAGAAGGCTTAGGGCCCGTTTACACTATCGCGAATCTGCATGCGTTTCCTGCATGCAGATTCGCACAGCCAATACAAGTGGATGTGCCTGTTTACACTTGTCAGTTTTCCTGAGCGTTTTTCTGTGCAGGATTTTTCTGCACGGCAGAGCCCTCAGAATTCGCCTGCGTGTGTAATGCATGCGAATCGCCGCTAATGTATTTAATAGGGAAATCGCCTGCGGCTTTGGCATGCGAATTTTCATGCAAATTCGCATGGAAATCAATGGAAAAACACACCGGCACTGCCATGGTTAAATTCGCATATAGCGTCATCCATGCGAATTTTCATGCGAATTCGCACGAAAATTTGCATACAGCCGCATGAGAAATTCGCATCCGCATGCGAATTTTGACTGCGGCGATTCGCACCGCACAAGTGGAAACGGGCCCTTATGCTTCAGAGGCAAGAGATAATTTGCATATTCAGTAGTGATGCCTTGTGGGTAATCAACCACAGTTGCTCACTTAAAGGGAACTTTAGACTTATCTGGGGCTTACTCCACCCCCCCCCCACCTTTGCCCGCAAGGTCCTTTGGTGCCCTCTGGGTCCCCTCCATGGTCCTTCTGGCGGGTCTCTGTAAACCTGGCGACTTTGGCTGAAGTTGCGCATGCACGGCCCATCCAGGAACCCGGCACGTAATCGGAAGACTGAACCTTGCAGGACCCTTATAGCGACGGGTGTAAGGATGCGCCAGGTGCCTGGACGGGCTGCGCATGTGCAACTTAAAGCAACGTCACCAGGTTTACAGAGCCGCCAGCAGGACCAGGGAGGGGACCCAGAGGACACTGAAGGACCTTGCGGGCTATGGGGGGCTGGAGTAAGCCCCAGATAAGTCCAGATTTCCTTTTTTTTACCTCTGTTCAGGGTCCCTTTAAAGCTGAATTATTGCAAATGCCTTCTGTTTTAGGCCTCCTTTCCACGGACTGTTGAGCTGTGTGCTCATCAAGCAGTTACCAGGCAACATTGAGCAGTTATCATGCAGCAGTGAGCAGTTGAGAGAGTTTGAGAGGCATTTCACTGCCTATGAACAGTTTGTGGAAAGGAGGCCTTAAGAAGGCAAATTACACTGTGTGGGGTTCAAAAACACTTCTTTCGCAGCATAAGCTGCTTCATCGGGTCATTTTTGTGCCTTTTTGCAGAGTGCTGTAGGTTCCGGAGCCCTGAAAAATGGCCATTGGACATGGAGTTAAGGTGGCCAAATACCATACAATTTTTTTTTCTTTTTTTTTTTTAAATCAACATCTTTTCAATTCAAGAATTGCAATCAATTTTTCTGATTGTACCATTTAAAAAATTTGACCAATGTACCACACGTTAAATTTTTCCCCAATTTTTAAGAAAATTAGCACTTAAAGGGAACCAGAGACGAAGCGCCCTCATGTATTTTATAATATAGATCAGTGGAACATTAGAGAAAACACCTACCCTGCTTTCTGTTTCATTCTGCACTGCACAGCTTGCTTCTAATCAGCTATGATAAAATCCCCCACTGAGCATTCAGTCTGGCTTTGCTCAGGAATATTTATAGCTCAGTCTGTGTTCTCTTATGTCTTCAAGTCCAAGCCTGCCCCCTGCTGGCTCTGCTCAGGAATCATAGCTGAGTCATAGCAAAACCAGACTGAATGCTCAGTTGGGGATTTTATCAGGGCTGATTAGAAGCAGGCTGTGAAGTACAGAATGAAACAGAAAGCATGGTAGGTGTTTTCTCTAATGTTCCCACTAATCTATATGGTAAAATACATGAGGGTGCCTAGTCTCTGGTTCACTTTAACAATCTACTTTAAACCATTCAATTTTTATAAAAAGTGATCAGAAAAATCTTTTATCGAATAAAAATGGGAAATTCAACCTGATTTTATCAAACGAATCTGGAAAAAAACCCTTTCAATTCTTCGCTGTAAAATCTGATCATTTTATTGTATAGTACGTGGCCTCCTTTATGGTAGGTTCACAGTGGGACCTTGCATTGTGTTCCCTGTATAACAGGAACGCAACACAATAGAACAAAAAAAGTTGCACTGCACATTATGCAACCTTTAGATTGCATACAGTGAAGAATATAGTCAATGAAAACTATGCTTCACTGCCTCTAATAACCACTTCCCGACCGCCGTTTTGACCATTGGCGGCCGGGAAGTGGACCCCGCAAGGACCGCCGTATTGACAAATGGCGGCGGTCCTTGTAGGGGCATGGGCGGAGCGATCGCGTCATCCGTGACGCGATCCTCCGCCGCCGCCTGGCTCCGCTCATCCCGCCGGCTATACGGAAGCGCCGGCGGGATGTTAACCCGACGATCGCCGCACACAAAGTGTATAATACACTTTGTAATGTTTACAAAGTGTATTATACAGGCTGCCTCCTGCCCTGGTGGTCCCAGTGTCCGAGGGACCACCAGGGCAGGCTGCAGCCACCCTAGTCTGCACCAAGCACACTGATTCCCCCCCCCCCCCCTGCCCCAGATCGCCCACAGCACCCATCAGACCCCCCCTGCCCACCCCCCAGACCCCTGTTTGCACCCAATCACCCCCCTAATCACCCATCAATCTCTCCCTGTCACTATCTGTCAACGCTATTTTTTTTTATCCCCCCCCCCCTGCCCCCTGCTCCCACCTGATCACCCCCCCCACCCCTCAGATTCTCCCCAGACCCCCCCCCCCCCATATACTGTATGCATCTATCCCCCCTGATCACCTGTCAATCACCTGTCAATCACCACCTGTCACAATCTGATCACCCACCCACACCAATAGATCGCCCGCAGATCCGAAATCAGATCACCACCCAAGCGCAGTGTTTACATCTATTCTCTCCTCTAAACACCCACTAATTACCCATCAATCACCCCCTATCACCACGTCACTGTTACCCATCAGATCAGACCCTAATCTGCCCCTTGCGGGCACCCAATCACCCGCCTACACACTCAGATTGCCCTCAGACCCCCCCTTATCAATTCGCCAGGACAATATTTACATCTGTCCTTCCCTGTAATAACCCACTGATCACCTGTCAATCACCCCCTGTCACTGCCACCCATCAATCACCCCCTGTCACTGCCACCCATCAATCACCCCCTGTCACTGCCACCCATCAATCACCCGCTGTCACTGCCACCCATCAATCAGCCCCTAACCTGCCCCTTGCGGGCAATCTGATCACCCACCCACACCAATAGATCGCCCGCAGATCCGACATCCAATCACCTCCCAAGTGCAGTGTTTACATCTGTTCTCTACCCTAAACACCCACTAATTACCCATCAATCACCCCCTGTCACTGCTACCTATCAGATTAGACCCCTATCTGCCCCTAGGGCACTCAATCACCCGCCCACACCCTCAGAATGCCCTCAGACCCCAACCCTGATCACCTCGCCAGTGCGTTGCTTGCATCTATTCCCCCCTCTAATCACACCTTGAGACACCCATCAATCACCTCCTGTCACTCCCTAGCACACCTACCCATCAGATCAGGCCCTAATTTGCCCCGTGTGGGCTCCTGATCACTCAGCCAAACCCTCAGATCCCCCTCAGACCCCCTTCCAATCACCTCCCCAGTGCATTGGTTGCGTCTATTTTCCCCTCTAACCGCCCCCTGAGACACCCATCAATCACCTCCTGTCACCCCCCTAGCGCTCCTATCCATCAGATCAGGCCCAATACAACCTGTCATCTAAAAGGCCACCCTGCTTATGACCGGTTCCACAAAATTCGCCACCTCATAAGACCACCTGTCATCAAAATTTGCAGATGCTTATACACCTGAACAGTCATTTTGAGACATTTGGTTTCCAGACTACTCACGGTTTTGGGCCCGTAAAATGCCAGGGCGGTATAGGAACCCCACAAGTGACCCCATTTAAAAAAGACACCCCAAGGTATTCTGTTAGGTGTATGACGAGTTCATAGAAGATTTTAGTGTTTGTCAAAAGTTAGCGGAAATTGATTTTTATTGTTTTTTTTTCACAAAGTGTCATTTTTCACTAACTTGTGACAAAAAATAAAATCTTCTATGAACTCGCCATACACCTAACAGAATACCTTGGGGTGTCTTCTTTCTAAAATGGGGTCACTTGTGGGGTTCCTATACTGCCCTGGCATTTTAGGGGCCCTAAACCGCGAGGAGTAGTCTAGAAAACAAATGCCTCAAAATGACCTGTGAATAGGACGTTGGGCCCCTTAGCGCACCTAGGCTGCAAAAAAGTGTCACATGTGGTACCGCCGTACTCAGGAAAAGTAGTATAATGTGTTTTGGGGTGTATTTTTACACATAACCATGCTGGGTGGGAGAAATTTTTATGTAAATGGACAATTGTGTGTAAAAAAAAAAAAAAAAAAAAAAAAAAAAATCAAACAATTGTCATTTACAGAGATGTTTCTCCCACTTAGCATGGGTATGTGTAAAAAATACACCCCAAAACACATTATACTACTTCTGCTGAGTACGGCGGTACCACGTGTGGCACTTTTTTACACCCTAAGTACGCTAAGGGGCCCAAAGTCCAATGAGTACCTTTAGGATTTCACAGGTCATTTTGCGACATTTGGTTTCAAGACTACTCCTCACGGTTTAGGGACCCTAAAATGCCAGGGCAGTATAGGAACCCCACAAATGACCCCATTCTAGAAAGAAGACACCCAAAGGTATTCCGTTAGGAGTATGGTGAGTTCATAGAAGATTTTATTTTTTGTCACAAGTTAGCGGAAAATGACACTTTGTGAAAAAAAACAATTAAAATCAATTTCCGCTAACTTGTGACAAAAAAATAAAAACTTCTATGAACTCGCCATACTCCTAACGGAATACCTTGGGGTGTCTTCTTTCTAAATTGGGGTCATTAGTGGGGTTCCTATACTGCCCTGGCATTTTAGGGGCCCTAAACCGTGAGGAGTAGTCTTGAAACCAAATGTTGCAAAATGACCTGTGAAATCCTAAAGGTACTCATTGGACTTTGGGCCCCTTAGCGCAGTTAGGGTGCAAAAAAGTGCCACACGTGGTATCGCCGTACTCGGGAGAAGTAGTATAATGTGTTTTGGGGTGTATTTTTACACATACCCATGCTGGGTGGGAGAAATACCTCTGTAAATGACAATCTTTTTTTGATTTTTTTTACACACAATTGTCCATTTACAAAGTTATTTCTGCCAGCATGTGTATGTGTAAAAATACACCCCAAAACACATTGTACTACTTCTCCCGAGTACGGCGATACCACATGTGTGGAACTTTTTTGCACCCTAACTGCGCTAAGGGGCCCAAAGTCCAATGAGTACCTTTAGAATTTCACAGGTCATTTTGAGAAATTTCGTTTCAAGACTACTCCTCACGGTTTAGGGCCCCTAAAATGCCAGGACAGTATAGGAACCCCACAAATGACCCCATTTTAGAAAGAAGACACCCCAAGGTATTCTGTTAGTAGTACGGTGAGTTCATAGAAGATTTTATTTTTTGTCACAAGTTAGCGGAAATTGATTTTTATTGTTTTTTTTTTTCACAAAGTGTCATTTTCCGCGAACTTGTGACAAAAAATAAAATCTTCTATGAACTCACTATGCCTCTCAGTGAATACTTTGGGATGTCTTCTTTCCAAAATAGGGGCCTTTGGGGGGTATTTATACTATCCTGGAATTCTAGCCCCTCATGAAACATGTCAGGTGGTCAGAAAAGTCATAGATGCTTGAAAATGGGAAAATTCACTTTTTGCACCATAGTTTGTAAACGCTATAACTTTTACCCAAACCAATAAATATACACTGAATGGGTTTTTTTTAATCAAAAACATGTTTGTCCACATTTTTCGCGCTGCATGTATACAGAAATTTTACTTTATTTGAAAAATGTCAGCACAGAAAGTTAAAAAAATCATTTTTTGCCAAAATTCATGTCTTTTTTTGATGAATATAATAAAAAGTAAAAATCGCAGGAGCAATCAAATAGCACCAAAAGAAAGCTTTATTAGTGACAAGAAAAGGAGCCAAAATTTATTTAGGTGGTAGGTTGTATGAGCGAGTAATAAACCGTGAAAGCTGCAGTAGTCTGAATGGAAAAAAAGTGGCCGGTCCTTAAGAGGGGTAAAGCCCATGGTCCTCAAGTGGTTAATGCACGCATTATATGGCAACACACTGCGTGCAGTACCGTTGGATCACAATGCACCGCATGCACTGTAAACGTTCCATAAACTAACTATGGGCTGGTGCACACCAGAGCGGTTCTGAAGCGTTTTTTAAAACTCTTGCAGGGGGAAAACAGCCTGGCTAATAATAGTGAATGGGATGGTGCACACCAGATCGGCTCGTTTTTTTTTCACAAACACAAACTCAGGGGCTGCAGCATTTTTTAGATTTTTGAGGAGTTTCTGCCTCAATGTTAAAGTATAGGGAAGTGGAAAACCGCTCTGAAAAACGCTAGATCAGAGCGGTTTTTCAGGTGTTTTTGTCACAGAAGCTTTTCAGAAACAGCGTTACTTTAACAATGTTTGGAAACTGCTACACAAACGCTTCAAAAACGGTAGGCATCAGGGGCGTAACAATAGGCCCTGCAGCGCCTGCGCCCGCGGGGGGGCCCGCCCCCCCCCCCCCCCTGGGGCCCGCTCGGGGCCGTTTTTTGGGGGCTGGAGGGGTGGCAGTATGAGGGGAAAGCCTTGCCCACAGTCGGCGGGGAGAGGGGAAGTTCCCCCCTCTCCCTCACCTCGGGGCTCTCCTCTCTGCGCCCCCCTCCAGCTAGTGAATGTGTGTGGGCAGCGGGCGGCGGCGGGATACATACCTTCTTCCTTGCGTTCCATCGCCGCCTTCTCGCTCTAGCGGCTGACGTCACTTCCGGAAGTGGGGGGGGGGGGGCGGCTCTGAAATTCTGCAGGGGGATTTTCAGGTGTCTGCTGCCCACATAACGATTTTCAGGTGTCTGCTGCCCACATTACGATTTTCAGGTGTCTGCTGCCCATATTATGATTTTCTGGTGTCTGCTGCCCACATTACGATTTTCAGGTGCCTGCTGCCCACATTACGATTTTCAGGTGCCTGCTGCCCACATTACGATTTTCAGGTGTCTGCTGCCCACATTATGATTTTCTGGTGTCTGCTGCCCACATTGCGATTTTCTGGTGTCTGCTGCCCACATTACGATTTTCTGGTGTCTGCTGCCCACATTGCGATTTTCTGGTGTCTGCTGCCCACATTACGATTTTCTGGTGTCTGCTGCCCACATTGCGATTTTCTGGTGTCTGCTGCCCACATTACGATTTTCAGGTGTCTGCTGCCCACATTACGATTTTCAGGTGTCTGCTGCCCACATTGCGATTTTCAGGTGTCTGCTGCCCACATTACGATTTTCAGGTGCCTGCTGCCCACATTACGATTTTCAGGTGTCTGCTGCCCACATTACGATTTTCAGGTGTCTGCTGCCCACATTACGATTTTCAGGTGTCTGCTGCCCACATTACGATTTTCAGGTGTCTGCTGCCCACATTACGATTTTCAGGTGTCTGCTGCCCATATTATGATTTTCTGGTGTCTGCTGCCCATATTATGATTTTCTGGTGTCTGCTGCCCACATTACGATTTTCAGGTGCCTGCTGCCCACATTACGATTTTCAGGTGTCTGCTGCCCACATTATGATTTTCTGGTGTCTGCTGCCCACATTGCGATTTTCTGGTGTCTGCTGCCCACATTACGATTTTCTGGTGTCTGCTGCCCACATTGCGATTTTCTGGTGTCTGCTGCCCACATTACGATTTTCTGGTCACTGCTGCCCACATTGCGATTTTCTGGTGACTGCTGCCCACATTAGGATTTTCTGGTGTCTGCTGCCCACATTACGATTTTCTGGTCACTGCTGCCCACATTGCGATTTTCAGGTGTCTGCTGCCCACATTACGATTTTCAGGTGTCTGCTGCCCACATTACGATTTTCAGGTGTCTGCTGCCCACATTGCGATTTTCAGGTGTCTGCTGCCCACATTGCGATTTTCAGGTGTCTGCTGCCCACATTACGATTTTCAGGTGCCTGCTGCCCACATTACGATTTTCAGGTGCCTGCTGCCCACATTACGATTTTCAGGTGTCTGCTGCCCACATTACGATTTTCAGGTGTCTGCTGCCCACATTACGATTTTCAGGTGTCTGCTGCCCATATTATGATTTTCTGGTGTCTGCTGCCCACATTACGATTTTCAGGTGCCTGCTGCCCACATTACGATTTTCAGGTGTCTGCTGCCCACATTATGATTTTCTGGTGTCTGCTGCCCACATTGCGATTTTCTGGTGTCTGCTGCCCACATTACGATTTTCTGGTGTCTGCTGCCCACATTACGATTTTCTGGTGTCTGCTGCCCACATTACGATTTTCTGGTGTCTGCTGCCCACATTGCGATTTTCTGGTGTCTGCTGCCCACATTACGATTTTCTGGTGTCTGCTGCCCACATTACGATTTTCTGGTGTCTGCTGCCCACATTGCGATTTTCTGGTGTCTGCTGCCCACATTACGATTTTCTGGTCACTGCTGCCCACATTGCGATTTTCTGGTGACTGCTGCCCACATTAGGATTTTCTGGTGTCTGCTGCCCTCATTACGATTTTCTGGTCACTGCTGCCCACATTGCGATTTTCAGGTGTCTGCTGCCCTCATTACGATTTTCTGGTCACTGCTGCCCACATTGCGATTTTCAGGTGTCTGCTGCCCACATTGCGATTTTCAGGTGTCTGCTGCCCACATTACGATTTTCAGGTGTCTGCTGCCCACATTGCGATTTTCAGGTGTCTGCTGCCCACATTACGATTTTCTGGTGTCTGCTGCCCACATTGCGATTTTCTGGTGACTGCTGCCCACATTACGATTTTCTGGTGACTGCTGCCCACATTGCGATTTTCTGGTGTCTGCTGCCCACATTACGATTTTCAGGTGTCTGCTGCCCACATTACGATTTTCAGGTGTCTGCTGCCCATATTATGATTTTCTGGTGTCTGCTGCCCACATTACGATTTTCAGGTGCCTGCTGCCCACATTACGATTTTCAGGTGTCTGCTGCCCACATTATGATTTTCTGGTGTCTGCTGCCCACATTGCGATTTTCTGGTGTCTGCTGCCCACATTACGATTTTCTGGTCTCTGCTGCCCACATTACGATTTTCTGGTGTCTGCTGCCCACATTGCGATTTTCTGGTGTCTGCTGCCCACATTACGATTTTCTGGTCACTGCTGCCCACATTGCGATTTTCTGGTGACTGCTGCCCACATTAGGATTTTCTGGTGTCTGCTGCCCACATTATGATTTTCTGGTCACTGCTGCCCACATTGCGATTTTCAGGTGTCTGCTGCCCACATTACGATTTTCAGGTGTCTGCTGCCCACATTACGATTTTCAGGTGTCTGCTGCCCACATTACGATTTTCAGGTGTCTGCTGCCCACATTGCGATTTTCAGGTGTCTGCTGCCCACATTACGATTTTCTGGTGAACTCTGCCCACATTATGATTTTCTAAAGGCCCACATTACGATTTTCTGGTGAACTCTGCCCACATTACGATTTTCTGGCCCACATTACGATTGTCTGGTAAAATGCTGCCCACTTTACAATTAATTTACAGTGAAACGCTGCCCCATTACGATTCTTTGGCACCTATGGGGGGGGGGGGGGGCCCATCCAAATATTCGCAGGGGGGCCCAGTGGTTTCTAGTTACGCCCCTGGGCATGTTTAGAAAACGGCCTAAAACTGTGTGTGTATGTATATGTATGTATGTATGTGTGTGTGTATATATGTATATATGTATATATATATATATATATATATATATATATATATATATATATATATATATATATATATATATATATATATATATATTATGTATCTCTATCTCTCTCTGTCTGTGTATAGATAGATATTATAATATTTTGCAAAAGTATTTGGCCCCCTTGAAGTTTTCCACATTTTGTCACATTACTGCCACAACCATGCATCAATGTTATTGGAATTCCACGTGAAAGACCAATACAAAGTGGTGTACATGTGAGAAGTGGATCGAAAATCATACATCATTCCAAACATTTTTTGCAAATAAATAACTGCAAAGTGGGGTGTGTATAATTATTCGGCCCCCTGAGTCAACACTTTGTAGAACCACCTTTTGCTGCAATTACAGCTGCCAGTCTTTTAGGGTATACCAGCTTTGCACATCTAGAGACTGAAATCCTTGCCCATTCTTCTTTGCAAAACAGTTCTAGCGCAGTCAGATTAGATGGACAGCGTTTGTGAACAGCAGTTTTCAGATATTGCCACAGATTCTCGATTGGATTTAGATCTGGACTTTGACTGGGCCATTCTAACACATAGATATGTTTTTGTTTTAAACCATTCCATTGTTGCCCTGGCTTTATGTTTAGGGTCATTGTCCTGCTGGAAGGTGAACATCCGCCCCAGTTTCAAGTCTTTTTTTTGCAGTCTCCAAGAGGTTTTCTTCCAAGTTTGCCCTGTATTTGGCTCCATCCATCTTCCCATCAACTCTGACCAGCTTCCCTGTCCCTGCTGAAGAGATGCACCCCCGAGCATAATGCTGCCACCACCATATTTGACAGTGGGGATGGTGTGTTCAGAGTGATGTGCAGTGTTCGTTTTCGGCCACACATAGCGTTTTGCATTTTGGCCAAAAAGTTCCATTTTGGTCTCATCTGACCAGAGCACCTTCTTTCACATGGTTGCTGTGTCCCCCACATGGCTTGTGGCAAACTGCAAACGGGACTTCTTATGCTTTCTGTTAACAATGCCTTTCTTCTTGCCACTCTTCCATAAAGGCCAACTTTGTACAGTGCATGACTAATAGTTGTCCTATGGACAGAGTCTCCCACCTGAACTGTTGATCTGTGCAGCTTGTCCAGAGTCACCATGGGCCTCTTGACTGCATTTCTGATCAGCAGTCTCCTTGTTTGGCCTGGAAATTCCTCCCTCCCTCCCTCACCTCGGGCACTCCTCTCAGTGCTCCCCTCCTGCAAGCAATCATTGGTGTTGCTCGTGGCAGCAGCGGCGGCGGCAGGCAAGCTGAGCACATACCTCTTTCAGGCCGGAGGTCTCCAAACACTAAGTGCTTCATAGAACTTCCTGTTTACACAGGAAGTTTTATAAAGCACTTAGTGATCGGAGAGACCGGCCAGAAGGAGGTATGTGCTCAGCTTGCCTGCCGCCGCCGTGGCTGCCACGAGCACCACCAATGATTGCTTGCAGAAGGGGAGCGCTGAGAGGAGAGCCCGAGGTGAGGGAGGGGGGGGGGGATTACCCCCCCCCCTCTCCCCCCGATCTGCGGCCACAGCTCTCCTCTAATGCTGCGACCCCTCCTGCCCCCATAAAGTCCCCGAGCGGGCCCTAGGGGGGGCCCGGGCCCCCCCCGGGGGTCGCATCCCCTATTGTTACACCAGTGGAGGATGGCCTTGTCTGGGTAGGTTTACAGTTGTGCCATACTCCTTCCATTTCTGAATAATCGCTTGAACAGTGCTCCGTGAGATGTTCAGGCTTTGGAAATCTTTTTGTAGCCTAAGCCTGCTTTAAATTTCTCCATAACTTGATCCCTGACCTGTCTTGTGTGTTCTTTGGACTTCACAGTGTTGTTGCTCCCAATATTCTCTTAGACAACCTCTGAGGCCCTCACAGAGCAGCTGTATTTGTACTGACATTAGATTACACACAGGTGCACTTTATTTAGTCATTAGCACTCATCAGGCAATGTCTATAGGCAACTGACTGCACTCAGATCAAAGGGGGTCGAATAATTATGCACACACCACTTTGCAGTTATTTATTTGTAAAAAATGTTTGTAATGATGTAGGATTTTCGTTCCACTTCTCATGTGTACACCACTTTGTGTTGGTCTTTCATGTGGAATTCCAATAAAATTGATTCCTGTTTGTGGCAGTAATATGACAAAATGTGGAAAACTTCACTTTCAATTAAAACTTTAATTTTAGGAACCTGGCAGACATCCAGCATGAAATAGCCGAGAGGCCAGAGGATACCTTCTCCATGGTGGTGGTGGAGAGTAGAGATGTAGCGAACGGTTCCCGAACCGTTCGCTGGCGAACATCTCTGAAAGCATGGGGCTTTTACTACTTCCGGGTCGCTCTGACCCGGAGTAGTACGCCTGCGCTGCCCGGCAAAGCGCGTCCTAGATCGCGCTCCTGTTGCCGGGCACTCTCTGCGCATGTGCGTGACGTCATGAACGACGTCATGCACATGCGCAGAGAGTGCCCGGCAACAGGAGCGCGATCTAGGACGCGCTTTGCCGGGCAGCGCAGGCGTACTACTCCGGGTCAGAGCGACCCGGAAGTAGTAAAAGCCCCAGAGATGTTCGCCGAGCGAACAGTTCGCAACATCTCTAGTGGAGAGGTCAGTGGTATCAGGGCCAGATTTGTGGGCAGGCCTCCAAGGTCGTTTCCTAGGGCGTCTGGGAGGTTAGGGCGGAAGTCCTGCAGTATTTTGGATTCCTATTTGTGCTGCTGGCTCATATGTAGCCTCCTGCGTCCTCCTTCTGTTAGCCATCCTCGCTTGATGTCTGCAAGGTGACCTGATGTAACCCGCCCTCCAATCAGCGCTGGCTGCGGCTCACAGTGTTGACCGATAAAATTGCCGTGCACGGGGCAGCGCCATAAACAGGAAGTGATGTCACCTGTCACGTCCGGTCACTTCCTGTGTTTGAAGTGTATGGCGCACGCTGCTCTGTGCATGGCAATTTGCTCTGTCAACGCTGTGAACCGTGACCAGCGCTGAAAGGAGGGCGGATTACATCATGTCACCGGTCAGACATCAAGCGAGGGTGGCTAACAGAAGGAGAGTATTGCAGGTAAGCCACTGCTCTCCGGGGTGGGAGTTGCCTATTCTGTATTGGTGGGGCAGGGAGGGCATTTGCAATACCGCACCAGACTTAGAGAGGGGACACATCTGGGTATCTGTACTGGAACGGGGGGTGGGAGGAGGACATCTAACTTGTCAAACTGTACTGGGGGAGAGACATGTGGGTAGCTGTATTGGGGGGGGGGGGGGGGTGGAGAGGGCATCCCGCTTACTGTACTGGGGAGGGGGCTGCTGGGTAGCTATACTGTAGGGAGGAGGATATCTAGCTTTCTGTACTGGTGAGGTGGGCAGCTGGGTAGTTATACTTTATAGGGGAGATGAGGGGGCATCTAGCTTGCTGTACTGGGGAGGGGGGCATCTGGGTAGCTATACTGTAGGGTGGGGATATCTAGCTTGCTGTAATGGTGAGGGGGGTAGCTGGGTAATTATACTTTATAGGGAACATGGGGGGGGGGGGGCATCTAGCTTGCTGTACTGGGGAGGGGGGCATCTGGGTAGCTATACTGTAGTGTGGGGGGGTCTCTAGCTTGTTGTACTGGTGATGGGGCATCTGGGTAGTTATACTGTATTGGGGTGGGGGGGGTCATCTAGCTTGCTGTACTGGGGGAGGGGGGCACATCTGGGTAGCTGAACTGTATGGGGGGATGGGGTTATCTAGCTTGCTTTACTGGGGAGAGGGGGGGACATCTGGAAACCTATACTGTATTGGGGGATGGGAGGGAGTGTCTAGCTTGCTGTACTGGGGAAGGATGGGTGCATCTGGAAAGCTATAATGCACTGGGGGATGGGGGGCATATAGCTTTCTGTATTGTACTGGGGAAGGGGGGCATCTGGGTAGCTATACTGTATGGGGGGCATCCTGGTAGCTATAGTGTATGGGGAGGCAGAGAGGGCATCTAACTTGCTATACTGTGCGGGAGGGGGGGGGGGGGGTCATCTGGGTAGCTCTACTGTATTGGGGGGACATCTGGGTAGCAATACTGTTTTGGGAGGGATGGGGAGGGCATCTAGCTTGCCATACTGTACTGGGGGAAGGGGGCACCTGACTACCTGTACTGGAGGAGCCATCTGGCTGCTGAAAGGAAGGGGGGGGGGGGGGAATCTGGCGACATAATACTGTATTATAAAGCACATGGCTATTTGATTATTTTATTTTAAGGAACCTGACTAAATTTCTTTTTCTGTAGGCATGTGCCTGTTTTATCTGGATACTTGTGACTACTTAATATTTTTATCTGGAGGCATGTAACTACTTTTTTTTTTTTTTTTTCTTTGGCACCTAGTTTAATTCTTTTATCTGGGGGCATGTGACTACTGTTATTATTATCATTTAGTATTTATATAGCAGTGACCTCTTCTGTAGCGCTGTACAGAGTATATTGTCTTGTCACTAACTGATTAAGATGAAGTTCCAACCTGGTTTAAATTTCTTCTTCAATCTGGAATAGGGGTCTTAT